>NW_020230724.1:1400000-1502500 GCF_003227715.2 Harpegnathos saltator | reverse complement strand
CGTAACTTCCGGTACGCGAGCGGTATGCCGGCTATGCGAGCATATGCGAGCTGCTATACGAAAGATCCTATCGTTTCAATTAGCGAAACAACGTGGAAGCGTCCATGCGATGCAAGCTCGCGCTTGCGCTCGCGCGGCGCGACCCGGGGCGAGTCGGCGGGGCTCTCGATATCGAATCTGGCATCAAACGACATCCGTTCCACGCAAACGCGCCGTCCTGTGCCATCCTGCGGCGAGGGGGAGGGGAAAAAACCGTGAGGGAGCAATCGCGCCTCGTTGCGTCTAATGAAATGCTCCGCGCGCTCGGCGGGATGGGTTAAGGGAGATGAACAGGGGGAAAGGGGGAACAACGCAAATCGAGCGGGACGGAGACACGTGTCCCGAATGCACGTGATACCGATATCGCCGCCGCTTCTTCGCTACCGAGATGAAGACACGGAAGAGAGAGGGGGAGAGAGAGAGAGAGAGAGAGAGAAGGAGACGAGTCTCATCCATCACGCGGAACGGCGGAACGCGAGAACTCACACAGGGACGACGATCTGTGGTGTCGCCGTCGCTGTCGTCATCGCCGACGCTTTTCGGCATTTTGCTCCAGATCCTGGAGCGGGGTCGAGGTGACGGCGACGGTAAGGGCGGCGGGATAGTGGCGAGACGACACGGGAGACGAGGCCGGAGGGTGAAAGCGACCAGCCGAGCACCCCGGCATTCGATGCATTCCATTATGGAAATGCGACCTCTCACGGCTCTTGAAAATTATGTTGATGTTATGCCGCATCCCTCCGTGTCGCTCGTCGCTGCCACCGCCGCTGCGTCGTCGTCGTCGTCGTCCTTACCCCGTCCTCCCTGACGCTCTGACTCCTGACGAGTCTCGTCGAAACGTCGTGAACGAATCTCGCTCGAGCCCACCCCCGCGGTTTATCTCGAATTCGTAAAATACAATTATCCGTTTCCGTTTGCGCCCCACTCGTCTTCTCCGTCCGTCGTATTTTCTCGCTTTCTCCCTCTCTCCCTGTCTTCCGCACGTCCCACGTCTTCGCCCCGCGCCACCCTTTCTTACGAGACCACTCGACGGAATCCGACCTGCACTCGTGCTATCTGGACCTACGTTGTCCTCCCGTCGCCGTCCCGTGCCGTGCCATGCCACGTCGCACGGAGTTGCTCCGCGTCGTTCCTCGAGCATGATGCTTGCGCTACTCGAGTGCCGCTCTTAAACGGAATTATGGCCAGGAGTGGTACTACGACGCGTTTGCACACACGAGTCCGAGGAGAGGAATGAAATACGACGGCGGGATGCGAGGCACCGGCGGCCGTCTCCGCCGCCGCCGCTGCCGCCGCCGCCGGCGCATCCACCGAGGAAGGTCGAATGCTTGCTCCCATCCCCCCATTCCACCGCGGGAATTCCCTGTCAGGGTAGCTCCGGAGGATCCACGAGGAGCAATGGCGGCCGTGCATCATCCGTACGAAAGGACCCGGGACGTTATTCGTCTGGCCGACGTTCTCAAAGTGGTTTTGTCAAGGCACGTCGATGAAAACGAATGGCGCTTTTCGCCGGTTTCACTCAGTCTTCCGCGAGAGCGGGATCTCGCGCCATTTCTCACGGGCTAAGAAGTCCCGCGCCCCGCGCCATTACCGCGGAGGAGATCTAACAAGTCGCGACAAATAATCCCGTTCGTGATTCGGTATTGGCCGTCTCAACACATTCGCTCGCAGCGAGGTCTCGCCGTGTGATCGCGGCTACACTCGACGTCAGCTTCGTTTAAAGGGGCATCAAAGCGAATGGCGACTCCAACATTTTGGGACAAATTTGGAAATTCTAATCGTAATCTGTACTGACCGGGGGGGGGGTGGGGTGGGGTGGTCAGGTCAATATCGAGAGGCTTCGGTGTCCAAAGCGAGATCATCAATTCCATCTTTCCATCACACCCCCCGCGCGAAAGCATGGAGCAACGGCAGATAACGATATGATTCCAGTCGGACGCGACTTCAATTCGGCTCGCGGCCGCGTATAAAGAACCGTGACAGCAGGGCGCCCCAAGTATTTCATAACGCAGGCTTCCCGGGGCTTGCAGCCCGGTCTGCCCAGGACGCGTGTTTTGCGTTCGCCTTTATGACCCGGAGAACGGGCAAGATCAGTCGGGTGCCGGGTGTCGTTCGTTCGACCGTAACTGCTGCCTCAACGAGACGTTGATAATATATAGCTCCATTTGTGAAAGGGCGTCTACCGCGCGGTTTATTAACGCTTCTTCGAGACCGTTAGCTATGTAATCGATAGGCTATATTACACGGGAACCAGGTCAGCCCGGCAATTTGTAACCGCACACTGCGACATTACATATTCATCCACGCACGCAACACGTACGCATCGATAAATATCGTTTTTTTTTTTCCGAGCAACGCAACGGGACGGGAGGAAGAACGCACCGAATTGCGAGTATCGACGCGTTAAATTCGGCGTTCGGCGGAAAACGATCGCACGCGCATACGCTCTCAGAATCGTCCGACATTCGTGTCGCGTATAATAGAAGAGATATTAATATGTAATTTGATAATATTGACTTATACTCGTGTATTTCCGCGGCGTACGCAGTTTCGCAGCAGCGCGAAATGTGCCGGTGGCATTAGCTCGAATCCCTTGTTCCATATATTTTCGTGTCCATATTTTTCGAGGTGTTTTCATCCGATAAATAAAAGTAATAAAGCGCCGTCCGCTCGCCCCTTGCGTGTCGTTTTGTGCGATTCTACGTAATTATTAAAACGCAAGCGGCTAACAAACGTTTTATTCATGGTGCGCATATCCGCGTATTTATTAATTGGAAGTTACTTCTGTTCGCCAATAAAATGCGGATAAATAACAGTGTGCCATTAAAAAAAAAAGAAGAGGGGACAGTTCGTCGGCAATAAACGTGCGCAATTGGACTTCAAAAGCTATTGTAAAAGCCGGATACTCTTCGTTTGCCTATCGACTGTCGTTTTTTGTAACGGTGATGGATCTCTGCCTGGGGCTTATTCACGCAGCAGATTGCGCGCACGTGAGTATGCACACGCACGCACACACGCACGCACGCACGCACGCACGCACGCACACGCGCATGCACGCTCAGTACACGTGATTATTCAAAAATTAATCGACACATCATAACGTGTCATTTACACTACTAACGTGTCATTTACACATCACTATATCGGATTTATTCGAAACGAGCACGACGGAGTTTTTTTCTCTCGTGTTAAGAGATTAATCGCGACGATTCTCGTATGTCGAGTAGACAGCGTATAAACAGCGTGCAAAAAAAGTGGAAAAATCCATCGACCGGCGCGACGCGCGATGAAAAAGAGTCCTCACGACCGTATCGTATTTTAAAGGAAATCCGCGTGCAATCGCGGAATCCACCACACTTTTTCGGCGCGTAACTTTTTATATATCCCTTTGGGGATGAAAATCTTAACACTTTTTAAAGGGAAAAGATCGAGTACGTGTCTGAGAATTTATTCGGGGCTTAGATCGAATTTTCTATCTTTTTCTCTCTCTCTCTCTCTCTCTCTCTCTCTCTCTCTCTCTCTCTCTCTCTCTCTCTGGGCACCAGAAACTGTTTCGCAGCGGCAGCTATTCCAGCTTCTCTAAGATTTCGTGAGGGAAAAATTTTCCCGGCGTGCCACACGTTGAGTAAAAATACGTGTGCAACGTCACGAGCGTGAATAAACCGTCATCCCTGTAAATCGCGCGCCCGCGCAAACGCGCGAGATACGAACGCAAACCTACGTGTCGATCGAGGAGAGGCCCGCGCGATCGTAATATTGCCGTCGCTCGAGCTACGAAAATTGACGTGATTTAGAAGATTGCCACATTGTACGTACAATATTTGTAAAAAGGTTTATCCCTCGCGCCAAGAGTACATCAGAACCTCCGGCTGCAGCGTTTCCGACAGTAAGAAGAAAGGAACGCTCACCGTTCCTTTACCGCCGCGCGTAGCCGTAATAAAACGAGACGTAGAAATGAAGGATGCGCGAAATGAAAGCAAACGTGCACGTCGCAATGTATTTTTTTATATTTCCGAAAAGATTTCTCTCTCTCTCTCTTTCTCTTTCTCTCTCTCTCTCTCTCTCTCTCTCTCTCTCTCTCTCTCTCTTTCTTTCTCTCTTTCTTTCTCTCTTCCAACCAGCGCAAATGAATAATCATCGAATAATAATAAAACGGTGATATCCTTTCACGAGCGTTTAATTGCAAATGGATCCAAGTATTAAATCTCTTCGGTGTTTTTAGATAAAACATACGAGTTAATAAAACTTATTACAGACGAAGTGGACACGCCGCCGGTCTCACTGTCGCGCTTTTAATTGAGCGTAGCTGTGAGCGGTCTTGAAATAACGTTCTATTCACGAGCCGCGCACCACATATTTTTGGAATCGAGTTTAGAAAAGTTTGGCGCACCCCCGTTGTTTACACGCCGCAGACGTGAGTAAATAAACTGCAATAGCCGCGGAGTTTTTGGGCAAGGTCCGCGACACGAGACGTATCTCTTCCATGAAACGGACGAAAAGCTGCCAAGAGGTCTTCGTCGCCGGCTACGGGGCAATGTAGCACCGACACGTAACTACGCCCTACCCTGCAAAGGGGGCAAGAGAAATGCGACGGAGAGGTATATAATTTTTCCCTCGACGATGCTAAAATGAAATAGGGGAAGGGGACGAGCGAGCTAGCGAGCGAGCGAGCGAGAAGATGGCGGTAGGATGGAACCGGGAGAAACGGCGGGAGAAAATCGAGAGAAACGTGGCAAACGAGAAAAATGTAGAAGAGAAAACGAGAGACGAGGAGGAGAGTGAAAGAGTGTAAGAGAGAAAGAGAGAGAGAGAGAGAGAGAGAGGGAGGGAGAGAGAGGGAGGGAGGGAGAGAGAAACGGCGGAAGCGCGAGTCACGCGCGAGAGAGAATAGGACGGCGAGCGAGAAAAGAACGGATGAAACGCGGGGGAGACGTCATGGATAAAATTAAAAACGGCCAGCTGCGAGGGCCGGCCTTCTCGTGCGGTCTCGGCGATATTCAAAATCAGCGAGAGCACGTTATTAAATCCTATATCTCCGCGGATACAAACACATATTGAAGTTTCTCGCCGGGCTGGCTGCAGCGGAAATTCGTGACGTGCCGGTCGAGAGCGCGGGCGCATAAGTAAAAAATTATCGAATACGGCCCACGGATAGCAGACTGCGAGAATAACAATTATGCAACTCAAGACTAAAATATCGCAACAATTATTATATACCGCAAATATGCTCCGAACCCAACATGCAAATTCAATACATAGTGTAGTCATCCCCATCATCCTTCTGGCGTAAACTGCATAATAAAGCGTTGTTAATTTAACCACCCGGCGTACAACAATTGCAACCAATTTGCGCAACACGACGAAGTTTTCTCTGACAACGCTCAAGATGCATGTAATTCAGCCGGAAGCTGAATAATTATTTATCCGCAGTATTACGCGTAACGATAGCCGCAACTTAGCGAGACGCACTTGTTTCAAGCCGACGCGCTTCAAATCTCGAATAGCGCTCTGCGCCACGCGAGCGCGAGATTAAATATAAAACTTTATGCGATTTAACGTGACACACACGATTTAACGTGACACACGCGGATTGGGCTCGCGGCAACCACCAAGTGCACAGAAGCGTCCGACCTGCCTGCCTGCCTGCCTGCTTGCCGGCCGGCCGGCTTGCTTGCTTGCCTGCTTCTGCCTGCGCTTGCATATAATTAAAACATGCTTAGCTGCGGTTACATCTGCATGCGCGCCGAGCGAAACGGGCCGTTCGTCCTGCCCGGAGTTTTCCTGACGCGGCCACAGCCGTGTCGCGCCTCCTCCTCCGCGCGCGCATGCGAGACATAAAGGGTCGAGGGCGGCAAAAATAGACGAGAAAATTATGCTGTGGCGCGTACCGCGCAGTGCGTAAATAATAACGGCGCGGGCGGAGAGAGGGATAGAGAGAGAGAGAGAGAGAGAGAGAGAGAGAGAGAGAGAGAGAGAGAGAGAGAGAGAGAGAGGTGAAAGAGGAGAAAGCGGAGGTGGAGAAGCGAAAGAAGGAGGAGTGGTTCACCGTCGATTTATCCGCAAGCCACAAGTACGAAAAAAAAAGAAGAGACACCGAGGAAAAAGGCAAGATAGTTGTATGCGTCGCGGGAAAAGGTGAGAGGGAGGGTTGCTACGTGAATCACGCGAATAACGCTGAATAACGACTAGGGTGGGCATGGTTAGTGCATTTTTTAGCATTTGCATGCATTAAGCAGATACGAAGATTAAATGCCGACAAGGAATTCGCTTGTTTGTTCGCGGTGCACGATAATGCGAGCGTAGTTCCTCGCAAGAGTGCGCAATCTGCTTCCTTTTTAATTATGAGCTATTGTTTATGTACGCGGATTTGGCTTTTTATCTACTGTGCTTCGTACACCAGCCTCTTTCCCTCCTTTCCTTCTCTCCCCCTCTCTTTCTCTCTCTCTCTCTCTCTCTCTCTCTCTCTCTCTCTCTCTCTCCCTCTCTCTCTCTCGTTGTCTCATATTGTCCAACTATTCTCGTGGATTACATTTCGCGATATTAATTGCGCGCGATACCGTACAACTTGCGGTGTGAAATTGGAATTAACGTATCGCTTCGACTCGCTTACGCCGTTACGATAAAATTCGCGTGTTTATTGCCCAACAAATAACGTCCGCAACTCTCCGCCGTTCTCCAGCACGGCAAAATTTCCCTCCCGCTACGCGTGTAATACCAATCTCCTCAAAGTCGAAGCAAGCTTCACAATGTGCGAAAAAGAAATATAATGAAAGACAGGATCTCTTCTTGACGAAAGTGTCGATTTACACTTTGATGCATTTCTCCGTGGAGGTAATAAGACTAGCAAGGCGTAAGGAGATAATAAGATTAATAAGATTAATAAGATACGATTACGCGCAGAGGAGGACACTGTGCGCAGGTGAGAAAGGGAAAATGTCACTTCCACGATTTGTGAGATGATTACGTGACATTTGCTTTGTACGTCGTGAAGATATAATCACCCGTAGAAAGAATACGCGAAGGGGGAGATACGCGTAGATACCTTTTTGTACGCTCGCACGTACATCCGTTTAGCACCAACGATATCTCCCGGGGGAATCGTACAACATCGACGTGTCGGACGGCGACTTGGCCGAAGGAAAAACTGTTTGCCGCGACCGTGTTTTACGCAACGTGCAAGTCCGCGGCGCCTATCTCGATTCGCACACCACGGACCTTGCATACGCCGGCGCGGTGTAATCGCGGTGCCGCCGTCGCGTCGCGCGATCCCCTTCGCGATACGCCGGAAGGATGCATCTAGGATGTTCACGAGGAAACCAAACGCCGCCGCGCCGTTTTGCGCCAGCGGCGCGGCGCGGGCGAGCGAGGCGAAAAAGCAACACTGATATTTGAGCTGCCGTCGCGTCGCGGGCGGAAGAAATTTCATCGATATCGAGCACCGCTGGACGAAGAAATGATCTTATCGGCTCCCCTAATTACTCTCGAGGGGCGCGCGGGCGAGAGCGGCACAAATATTGGACGGGCGACTCGCCGTCGGCCGATTAATATTTGTACGATGCATCACGGAAACGTATGCACACTCGCTCTGAGAGAGAGAGAGAGAGAGAGAGAGAGAGAGAGAGAGATACGAACTCGCTGCACTCGCGCGGGGACGGTACTACGTACAGTACCTCCTAAATACCGATAGCAAGTTCGGCACGAGCCCTTCTCGGAGGAACGCTCGAGCGCTCGGTAATCCGATTACACGTGCCATTAAATAGCAAGTGCCGCGACTTAAAAGAGTTTAATTTTAACGTCGGGTCGGGAAGGAGTTTTTGAAGTAACTCGAGGAAGCCATAATTACAGTGACGCATGACGCTCAGCGACTCTTTCCGATCCGCCATGATCGCCGGCCGACTGGCTGGCTGCCGATAGCCGGGGGTCGGAAGGGTGGCTCCGAGGAATATCGAGGGAGGACAAAAAGGGAAACGACTCGTCTCCCGCGGAGCAGCATAAATCGTAATTATAAACGGATAAATTCCGGCCGTCGTGTTTGCTCACTAATTGCGGGCATGGAAGTTTAATCGTCCGATAAAATTTACATTTTTACGAGCGTCGCCGCTGGCTGCAAAACCAGCCAGGGGGTTTCGAACGGCCACGGCGAGAAGCCCCGAGTGCCCGTCCATCCACCGACGCGCCTGGTCGACTCGTTTACCCCGCCGCTTTATCAAGCAGAGTAACGAGTGAACAATTACGCGTGTGCTCACGCAGCCGGCGAATCAGTCGCCGAGATGGACGCGAGATAAAATGAAGCATGGAATATCGTTACTTCCTTGCCACTCGGCCGGCCGGACACACGTCGCGACACGGCATGGCAAACAACGAAAACCAAAAAAAATAGCGGAACGGTGTATCGAAACCTCCGAGAGAGCGCGCGGGCGTTCCTCCGAAATTAGCCGAACTAACGCCGTAACGAAGTTAAGATCCGAATGCATACTCGTCACGAGGGATGAAATAGTGCGCAGTTGGATGGTAAAACGGTTTACCGGATCAAACCCGGGTAACCGGGAGAACTCCGCAATCCGCATACCCGCGGCATTCATTATTTGTCTGACACGCGTATCCATCGCGTATCATTCTCGGCGGTATAATCCCTGGAATAACAACCCCCGGTAAAATTTCGAAAAGTTCTTTCGCCCTCCCTCCCACTTCTTCTTCTCTCTTTGCCTCTCTCTTCCTTTATCCATTTATCTCTTTTTTCTCCTTCCCTCGCGCGCGTGCTCAGCTCCCGGGAAAAACGATGGACAAATGGTCCGGTTGATTTGCCTAAATGCGGTTCTCCGTGGTATCCGGGGGTAATCTGTGATTCTACGACATTATCCTAATCCTCGTGTCTCGCATTTACCGCAAAATTAAGCGGCTCGCATTTACGACAGTCCGCTGCAATGCATCGCTCGGGCTTTCTGGCTGCGACGCACTCTCGTCGTAACCCTCCGCGCTGTTAGTCGCACGCTCGCGCACGTTACTCTCGTTCCGTAACTGTCTCTCACGTAAAGCTCCAACGGTTACGACGAAGCGGTTCGTTCACGGCTCTCGAGCGCGGGAATCGCGCGAGACAAATCTTAATCAGCCCATTTGATAGGACACGCCGCGCGGGATGGTGATGAACGAACGGCGCTCGTCGCGCGCCAACGACATCCGCTCGGAATCCGCCGAATAATTGGAACACGACGGGCCTTAAGACGAACGCTTCCGTCTCATCAACCGCAACCGAGTGACCCACAAAAACTAATCGCTCCTCCGCAGCAGCGGGACCGGCAGAGATCCACGTCCGCCCTCGCAAGAAACTCTCGCCGCGACAATACCGTCATCACCACCCTCCGCTATCGTAAAACCCTACGTAGTAGCTCCGCAGCTGCAGGCGTTTCGCGACGTCGAGATAGATAAATAGAGAGCGAGACGGAGAAGGAGGAGAGAGAGAGAGAGAGAGAGAGAGAGAGAGAGAGAGAGAGAGAGAGAGAGAGAGAGAGACAGACAGACAGACAGATAGATAGAGTGGTAGGTCGGGGTAGACGCGCGTAGGTCGCGGACGGCAATGAGGGGAAGGAGGGAAGGGGACGCGAAGGGATCACGAAGCGCGCTACCACGACGAGAGAGAAAGCTGTCGCGAACGTGCTCGTAACTAAGCGCACTATTTCGAGCAATCCCGTTAGTTAGTAGGAGCATCACGTCGGGGGATTTATCTTGGACTGTGGACTGTGGACGGCTTAAGTGGGTGAGGCTTCTCGCGTCCTCTTCCCTACGTCCTCGCTCTCCTCTTACATCCCCTCGCAACGACCATCTTCGCCCTTCCATACCACTTCGCCTCTCAGCCCGGCCTTAATCACACGTAGCGAGGTATTCACACGAAGAAGACGTGGCTGAAAGGCGGCTCTAGGCTTTCGCTCGCGATACTCACAAGAACGCGCCTCTCTCTCTCTCTCTCTCTCTCTCTCTCTCTCTCTCTCTCTCTCTCTCTCTCTCTGTATGTATGTTCAACGTGCATCCACGATTCCTCCCCCCGCCGGCTTTCATCACCTTCGTCCTGTCTCCTCTCGTATACTCGTACATATGTATCCGTCCGCTGCACCCTCAAGGGTTGCCGACATCATTCCGAGACCACGTAGGAGGATTTCGCCTTGTAAATCTGTTATTTTGGCGGACGTAAAAAGAGATTTCGGCGTGGCGATAACATTCGATTGGGATCTTCCCTTTTCGCGACACACTGGCGCGGTCGAGTCGCTACGACGTTGCTGCGGAGGCGACTTTTATTTCAACCGTCCGTACACGCAAAAAATCGAGCTAAACGCCGGCTATCCGGCTGTTTCAACATCGATCGCCGTGGTCAAGGAGATGTGCGCGTAATCCACATGAGGAATACCTTGACTATGCGCGGATCAGAATGGAGAAGCGCGGACGATTTGTAACTGGAAACTAGTCTGCCGCTCAACGCCGTTTCGCACGGCTTATGTTAAGAATAGCCGAAGCTACTATCGTAACATTTCACGGGCTTACAGATAGACGAACAAAGTTGGGTATTGTTTGCGAGTGTCCCGAGCGTTATCTTTCAGACTCTCTCTCTCTCTCTCTCTCTCTCTCTCTCTCTCTCTCTCTCTCTCTCTCTCTCTCTGTCTCTCTCTGTCTCTCCCTCGATTCCGAGAGTGAACGGAGCTTATGTGCGTTGCAACAGACGTACAAAGGTGCATCAGATCATTAAGCATCGCGCGGTAACCCATTTTGTTCGCTCTCTCTGTCTGATACGTCGACATGCATACGAGAATTTCTGAGATATCTAAACTTGTTGAGAATTTTCAGACAGCTTGTGTCTAAACAGCCTGTGTGACTTTCCTTCTTGCGCAGAGATACGCAAAGAATGACTCGATACACGAGAGAGACAATTGGTACGAAATAAAGAAAACAACAAACAGATATCTATATTTACCGCGTTCTCAGTTACTTGTGGGATGTTGGATCGGGCAGCGAACGTTTAAGGGGAAGCGCGGCAAATCGACGGAGAAATAAGAAGTGATCGTCCGTCGGTTCGCGAAAATAAACCCGATGCCCGAGGTATATGCTCGCGTAATCGGTTCTTCTCCCGTAGAGAGGGTTGAGCGTGGTAAATTGCCGGTGTGTACGATATCGAGAGCCGCGGAGGGGGCGGAGGGAAAAGGCCGAGCGGACCGAGGCTCGCTCGGAAATAAATCTGTCTCTTCCCGCGGGACTAAACCGGATTTATTCCCGTAGCTGTAACTTTAGCTACGCCGCGAGGTTCATATAGGTCAAGCTCGTAAGTCTCCATAGTTTGGACGTCGCTTAAATCGCCGTGTCGCACAACTTCCGATGCTAGTCAGTCCTGTCGACCTGAAACGCCGACAATTATACGACGGCCGACCGCGGTGTACATCAATTTCTGGCGTCCAGTCGTATTTCCATAAGAAGGACAAATGGCGCCAAACGCGAGCAGGTCGACAGAGGCTCTCACCGTCTCTCTCGCATACGCTCGTATAATTTTTCTCGCGCGCGTTTAAGAATAATTCCGCGTTCACTCGGTCGGTTTTCTCTCAAAATAACACGCAGAACCCGTCGGTACCGGTTCGAACCGCGAGGATCATGTTATATCGCGGGTTGTTATTCGATCATACTAGAAAATAACGATAGAGTACATCCACTGAAGGTCACGGCGCACAAATTGCGATATATAATAGCACACGGCCCGACAACGTTACGGCAAGCGAAAATATCGATATTACGTCGCTTTTAATACCGTTTCTGTTCGATCCGCGCGCGCGCGCGCGCGCGTAGATGAGAACGTTCGCCGCGAGTCTCGAATTTCCCGGTCGTTACGATTTTCTCCATATATATGCGCGAGTCTACGAATCCCCGGATGAAGGAGGGCAGAAAAGAGGAGGGGAGGGGGAGAAAAGAGAACGTACAGATCAAATTCCGCAGTAAAACTGCCGGCAAGTTTCGGGAGCGATCAGACCGAGCGGAAGCGCGCGGATAAAACACGAGGAGACACCGGGACGGTAAGGAACGCGACGAGGTGGTTGCGCGCAGGAGTTGAGGGACGGGGGCATGGGGCCGAGGGTGAAAGAGCTGGAAAAAGAGAGGTGAACTGTGCAAGAGGGCGAAAGGAATGGCGTAGCCGGTAGTCGAGGAGACATTCGTCTTAGAGGGCAAGGATTATGTTTGCGAGTGATCTCATGCAAGAATCCCATAAATTTTCTCCCCCGCTGGCGAAAGGGGTTGCCAACAAACGAGCGTATGAAGATGGAACGCGGGAGGAAGGTTGGGATCGGGGGAGGGGGACGAGCATTGCGAAATGCCGGCAATTTGGGTAATGCGCCGCAGTAATGAGTCCGCGGTCGGTCTGATGAATAAAATAAACGCGGGAGGACGCTGCTCTTTACGTCGATGTGCGTCAAAGTTTCTGGCCGCGCGACGGAGCAAAGCGCGAAAAAGACGCGGTATCGAGAAAGAGAGAGAGAGAGAGAGAGAGAGAAACGTGTCTCTCTCTCTCTCTCTCTCTCTCTCTCTCTCTCTCTCGATATCGTCGCAGCAGCGAGAACTTTAATTCATTATTTCGCGCCACTCGTACTCTAATTTACAACATGACGTCGCCCGTGGGAAGTAGACGGCTGGCGGTATCGCGGTCCGCCGTGTGACAGAATGTCGTTAATTTCTCTAAAACATCCCGCCTGATGACGCGTATTTTCCGAAGGGAACCCCGTGCCGACCGGATCCTGCGAGTAATAGCGAGAGGGTGAGTGCGCCCGGTGAACACGTTAGTCGCATAACGTCGATCTTTTTTCCGTCTCTACCGCGCCAAATGGACTCGTCATCCTCGTTATACACCCGTCGAATAAATGTTTGCGCATTCGCGAGTATCGCTAATTCTCGCTTGATAAATGTATCGAAAGAAGGAAGAAGCTGATAAGAACAAGAAGAACTCCTGAAGCTTCGTGTTTCCTCGTCATTTTTTCTTCCTCCTAACAAGTCGCCACGGCGGCAGTTGCACCGTCTGACGAGTCGCGCTAATAACGCCCCATCCATTTAACCGATCAAGCCAGTCAGCCAGCCAGCCAACTAGCCAGTTCAATCAAGGCAAATGAAAAAGACAGCGCCCGGAGAGAACAAAGCTAATTCGATGGGGGCATTCGTAAGCGGTATCAAACGTAACGCCAGATTGGCAGCAGCTAGTCAATTAAGTTTAAGCTTCCGTCGGCTAATTCGACGGAGCCTTTGTTAACCCTTGCCCGACCGGCTCGTTAGTCTACGCGGACGATATTAAATCCACCGAGTTCGCCGCGGAGGTGCGATCGTTTCGATGTTTAATTACGCTTTATCACAGAAGCCCCGCGAATGAGAAGCGAGCCATGTTTGCCACGACGCAACGGCGCGTTAAATCTCGTTGATCAGGTCGCCCTCGCTCGCTGCCGTGGATAAACGTAAACAGATGTGAAGGAAATAAAGGTCGCGAAGCTGGGACTAAACGGCGAGACACCATCGAGAGAGTTGCGCGATTCGCTGATTCGTTATCCCGCGTCGGCCCCGTACATATTCGACACGGCCGTGTCGAACCGAATATGTTTCTGTCTCGCAGAGATACGAGACGCACCGCGGCCGCGGCGCGGGGCGACAGGGAGCGTGCGCGGATGCGATAAATAAATTTCTATCGCGAACGATATTTCAATGTACAGAGCGCCGAGTCAGTGCACAGTACTAAGGACGGGGTACATCGAAATCTTGCCAGTTCATATATGAGAGATGGCAGGACGTACACGGCACGGCGCGCGTTCGTAAATACAATAAAACATTATCCATAAATAATGTCCGACTGTCAGCACTTGCTGTATCCAATATTACTTCGTTCCCCGTGGGATTTATTGCGCCCGGCGTACGCGCGCGCGCGTGCACGCTGTTCTTACATGTGCAAAAGAATTTAATACTGTAGAATGCGCCAAAGAAATATTACATACAATAACGCTCGCCCCTCCCGACCCCCTCCTGCCCGTTCCTTGCCTCTATGTTACTCGTGGAGTGAAATTCTTCTTAACCGCAAACTCCCGTACATACCGCCGTACCTAATAGTTTATCGTATTTTTCGCGAAGAATACCTTTATGCGGCGCGCAATTTTTGTACGTCAAAGAAGATGAAATATGGCGCGGAGCGCTGTGTCATCGTTACCGCGTTGAAATATCGTGCCGTTACGTTCCGACGAGTGTTACAGATGTATTTTACCGCGTATTTTTTCAAGGAAGATTAATTAAGGTGTTACATTAGGAAGGTATCGGGAGCGCCTTTTAATTAAGCCGACGCGTTGCGGAATTACGCTTCTCCTTCTTTCCTTAGGCGCGCGATAGCGCGCGCGCGCACACACACACACACTCTCTTCCTCCCTCCCTCTTTTTTCTACACTGTGCGCGCACAGTACCTTTCCAGATAGAATTATTTTATCAGAGAAAGCATCTCGCGCTTTCTTCTCTTCTTCTCTTCTCATCGCGGAATATCGAAGATACATCGGAGACAAATTAAAGGAGCAAAGAAAAAGTTAATTAGTCCGATATCATCCGAGCGATATAAAGTCGCCAATAAGGACATTCCGCGCTCTTCTCGCAACGAGAACCTTTTAATAACGACGATATTTAGAACCGGTGTCGCGCTCTCGCTAAAAAGGACATTACGTCGACGATCTCTCTTTTTTCCCCCGCGAGCAAAAGTACCCCTAACATTTCTCTTTTAAAAGAGCAAGCTACGCGCGCTCACTTATTACGGACAGTAACAAACAGCAATTTTACAAAGACTCGCGTGAGCCTCGCAGGCTTCTCGCAGTTATACCGGGACGTCTGTCAACGCGTTTCGCATGCAAGAACAAACAATTAGTATTTGTCTTGCTGCATCAGGCGAATTACCATCAAAGAGCGGAAACTCACAATGTAAATAAACATATTGACAGCTGGCTATCGCGCCGACACCGCTGCGAGAACGCGCCGTCAAAGGACTCCGCCGACGCATCATCGTAATGACATATCTCTCAAAGTGTTGTTGACCATAATTCACGGTCTTTAGTTAACGGTCGATTATCGATCCGGGTTTCGAATGCCGCTCGTGGCCGGAGGGTCAACGATCCTCTCCTCTCCTTGTGTATCGGGGATGATCGATGACGGACGTCATCGGGGAGCGAGCGTCAAATGATTTATCGGACTTTGACCGCCCGCGGTTATTCGCCCACGTCCCCTCTAAGACCTCCGCCGCCGAAGGTGCCCCCGAGAGTTCATCCATTTTCAGTGCGCCCCCGTTGCTTTTCATTCACAAGCCCTCCCCTCCCCTCCTCTCCTCCTCCCCCGGACGAGATATTCGACGCGGATCCGTCGAAGGATCGGCCACTCGAATCAAACGTACGTGTTTGCCGCGCGCGACGCACACACACACACACGTGAAGCAATTTTACCGCGCGCGAAACTATCTCGCGCGATTGACTATTAAACTGTCGCGCGCGGTGCGCGACCTCTCGAGTTTCGCTCTCGACGAGAGGGGCAGATATATAGTTTCATACATATCCGGTATACATATCGTTACACAAAACACATTCCTGGAATACCCCCGAATTAAGGGTTACTTAGTATCGCGCAGCGCGGTTATAGTTTGTTAACTCGTATTGTCGCGAGCTCGTCGCGAGCTCTTTGTGTACCCAGAGAATTCGTGTGACGCACGCGTTACGCTCGCGTCGCGCATTAAACAGCGGACCATTGCGCCGCTCTGTGTACTTAAATACTCCGAGAGTTGCATCCGGTCGCATGCACTCCATGCCATACATATGCGCCAGTCGCGTCTCTCCCGCGCGATTCGTACACGGAGCATTAATCACCGCGACGATACAAACCAGGGGGTGTCGTTAATTTCTCAAGGCGCGCCGAACGCTAGCGGCTGGGGCTGCGAGGGGGTTAATATTCTCGCGGAATATTACGGCGCGCGATATTCAGTAGGAATCCGTCTTCGTCGACGTGCCGGTAAAAATTCTTTCTCGCGGAACATTCCTCCCGACACAGCCGCGAGTTGCGCGACTGCGGTTGCACCTCTTTATCTGCCCCCCCCCCCCTTCTCACTTTCTCTCTCTCTCTCTCTCTCTCCCCCTCTCTCTCTCCCTTTACCCCCCGGGCCGGTGACTTCCCCGAATACGCACGTCCCCCGAGTGAGAGATAAGCGCGATCGAATTTGCATATTCGAACTCGTGGATTTGCGCAATCACGTCACGTAGGGAATTATTTCGCTTTTATTTCTTCTTTCCTTTCCCTTTGTCGCTTTGTTCGTCGCCGGGGTCGCGCGATGTAACTGCGATTTGCGTCGATTGTCGCGTCGGGGTAATAATTAATATCACCAAGCACGTCGCGTAGCTATTAAGTCATCCCCTCGGTGGTGTTGAAACTGTGCGGCACAATGTGCCGCGCGATTTCGATTGTAATAAAGGGCAATTTCAGGCGACTCTGCTGGATTCTGCTATCGGTGCCGCGATACCTCGTAATTTCCGAGAGAAGATCGATTAACCGTGGTGCAGAATTATTACCTCGCGATAATGTTAGATTCCGTACAGTCTGGCGAAGAGGCGGTAAAGCGTAATCGATAATCAATAAAGATCACAACGTTGCGAGGATCACGAAAGATTTAGCGGAAATGGCGCGAGGTGCGGAGCGAGGGGTCGAGGGAAAGAGGACTTACTTAAGGTATTGCAACGTTGTTATCGCGGTCCATCTTCTTATCAGCCTCGAAGTTCGACGGAAACGACCCGAAAAGGCGATCAAAGTACCTAGCTCGATTCATCCCACGCCAGATACTTTCGTTTGCGATACCGCGCCATATGTTACGATAGCCAACCTATTTCAGTTTCGGTTCTTTCTATCGATTATTGCTGCGCGTAATCCTTTTTATCTTTTCGTCGAATAACTCAGCCTCTCCCTCTATCGGCACTACCTTTATCATTTTCAAGTTTATCGCGGCCCTTCGTACTCTCTTTTTCATTTATATAATATATTTAAAAAGAACACGAAAGTTATTATAATAAATGTTGCAATTACTATCATCAATAAATCTTACAATGTCGTCCACGCTAAATGTTATACCTAATTGCGTTATAAATGCTGAATTTTCGATACGTTTTTTTATTTAATGCAGCAGTTATATGCACACAGCATATTATGTATTTTTTTACTCGACAAAATAGAGGGAGAAAGAGAAAAATGGATTGGATTTGGACTCGGGATAAAATTCCCGAGTTATTTGGAGAATAATGCACTCAAAAAAGAACACAAAAATCATTCGGAGAGCGAGAAAGGGAAATATTATTGAATCGTTTATTAAATTCGCTCGAGAGAAGATACGATTATATTATCTCAGCGACGACTACAAGGATGAAATATGGATTCAGTGCGCATTCACCGGCACATCCATCGTGATTATTGCAACAACGGGATCTAAGGAGTGCGACGCGTTCTCGATATCGGTGACGGATTAGCGCATAAATTACCGTCGTGTCAAGAAAAGCCCGCAGCGGCGGAATTTATTCACGGATTAGCACAGTGCCTTTCTCTCTTTCTCTCTCTCTCTCTCTCTCTCCTTTCTTTCCCACACAGTTCTTTCTCCTTCTCATCCTCCTCGTATCTCGCCTCGTTCCATCGCATGAGAGCTGTCGCGCCGGTACGTATATTAAAATTCGCCGAACCTATGGATGGAGGACGATAAAAAAGATTCGAATTTAAAGGACGCTCGGGTGTCAGGCCGCCGTCCATGGGTCTATTCAATTTGCCGTCGATTACGGGGACTTCCACCCTCCCTCTCGCCCTCTTGCGCCCTCTCTCTCTCTCTCTCTGGTGACCGATATCTATCGCTCGTATGATCGACGAGCATTAACCCCTTTCGTCGCGCATGCTCTTTGTGAAAAAAATTTTGTAGAAAAAATTGATCCTCGTTACTCTCGACCAACCACGTGGACGTGCAACACCGTGAAGAATAAAATTCCTTTGGATGCTTCGCGAATGTTTCATTTAATCGGGGATTGCCATCGTTCGACTCTTGATTCTATTCCGATAACACTACAGTTTTGAAGGCAAAATAACGAAAGACTGATTTTGTTGAGAGAGAGAGAGAGAGAGAGAGAGAGAGAGAGAGAGAGAGAGAGAGAGAGAGAGAGACGAGGCGAAACGACTCCGAAAGAGATTTCTAAAAGTATTATTTAAAACGGAATTAAAATCGAGATTTTATCATCATTACAATTTAATGAGGAAAGACGAAGAAGCACGTCTGACAGATAAGTATAAATCATGAGGAAAGTGAGATAAGAAGAACGCCCGCGAGAGAGGTAACCCGATGCCTTCCTCGAATGTAAACGTAGGAATGTCATATTCCTCGGAACTACTCGTATACGTACGTCGACGTGCACGAGAGTAATGAGCATTCCTCATCGCAAGCTACGTGCGGTGAGTCGTCTCTTCGCTAATTACCAAATTGTCTGTCCCGTGGCTAATTACCGCGTCAATTAGATGCGACGACACACTCGCGGATTAAGGGGCAGCTGCTGTATTTAAAGTACGCAATTTTCATCGTCTAGTGGTCGTCGGAGGAATCGTACGACTCTGCGCTCTTTCCTCGGCAACGAGCACGAGAGAAGATGAGGGAAGAAGGGTAAGTTCTCTCCATGAAAGAAACAAGAAGAAAGAGGGAGAAGAAGAAGCTGGGAGAGAGCTGGGAAACGGAAAGATCCGAGGTGGCTCGTTATCCATGTGTAGGAGGCTCAGACAAACAGCCTCGTTTGTCACGCGCTGACCTCCCCCTACCAACCTACCCTACCCTACTCCTATTCATTCCGCCTGCTCTCTCGTTCACCTTCGACTACCGACAGTCGAGCGATCTCCGGTGGCTTCGAGTGCCGGCAAGTTTAAAACCCAACGAGTTGAGAAACGTTCTCCCGCCTCCCGTTCCCGAATTACGATGCACCTCGATAACTTAGCCGCTCGTGGCCAGCAGCGAACGAAAATAATTCCGATGTTGGTTTCCTCGTTTTCACGTTGTCGGCGTTATTCTAGCTGTTATTCCGTCTGTCTATAGCGGTGTACAGAAATGAACCGTGCGATATCGCGTCGCTGTACTCCACGCTCGATACCCATCAGAAACCACCGGGGATGACACGTTTGTTTTTGGGGACTCCAACATTTTTTTTAAACCACGCGTTTAATACTTGTGCATTGTCATTTTCTTTTTTTCTCTCTCTCTCTCTCTCTCTCTCTCTCTCTTCCCTTTCTCTCTTCTTTTTCTATCTCCAGTGACACATTCGATATGGCAATGAGTGGTCGCAACTTTCCAAGGATCGTGCAACGTGAGTCCAAATTATTTTGCGTTTGTTTCGCCAACTTTTACAAAAATCGGAGAGAGAGCTTATAAAAACTCCTACCTATATGCGGAGGAAGGAAGAAGGGAAAGGGACGCTGCCTTTTCTTTTCTTTTCTTTTCTTTCTCTCCCTTTCCCCCTCCCCTCTTAGTTCACCTCGTAAAACATCCCGCACGAAATACTTGCGCGTACCTCGAAAAACAGTTGATTCACGCTCCCTTTGTCGCCTTGCCGGCTCTAATAAAGGAAAACGGAAAAAAGGGGCAGCCTGCCCGAGATTAATTACGAGCGACTGACTTTTTAGCGGAACGTAATTGGCGCAGTCGCGCCCGCTGTTTTAACGGCGCCGCTTGCAAAGTCTTAGGAATTAATTAAAGTGAGGGTGGAGCACACACGCGAGCCACAACCGGGAATAAAACGGGATGAAAAAAAAGAAAATAAAATTGAAATAGGAGCAGCTGTCGCTCAATTATTAATATTCTTATTATCATTATTATATAGTAGTATATATGAAATGTGTTACTACTGAACCAGGGCGATTGGGCACGTGAAGAAAATGGTTAAAAATTGCACAAAATTGTACACCTAAAATGCTTTAAAATACCCCGAGGCTATTTTTTTGGGATATTTTTGGGGTGTCTAAAAGTGGGGATATTTTAAAGCATTTTAGATGCTTTTTGCTGCTATTGCGATTCAAGAATATATGCCAGAATTAATTCTCAGTTTTGTTATCTTCCCCCAAAATGTAACTAACGATATTTTCCGCGCGAGAAATTACGAGCGACATACCCGCGCTACAAAAGCCGCTGATTCGCGGTTAAAATGCTTTTTTTTTTTTTTAATATGTGCCGTACATTTGGCGATGTCACTATCTTTTTATATTCCATGATAATGGCACGTGGAACGTTAAATGTGGCGGCGGTCAAAGTGGTCACGAGTCTAGACGTTCATTATTGATGAGCCATCACATGCAAAATGGCGGCCTAAATTTTTCGCGACACCTTCATTAAGCCCTGATAAATATATGTATAGAGAGTAGTGCGCGCGACTGCGGATAATAATAACTATCATTCGACGCATCGAAGCGGAACGTAAGAGAATCACCCGAGTAAGATAATTTGAATTAATAACGAATGCAGATGCAAGTTCATTTGCGTCTTCATTATTGGCGAGCGAATAATTTTTAATCCGATAAGTGGCCAACGGACCGACTTCACTACCATCGAATCGACGATAAATTTTCCCGTTCTCTCGCCATAAACAGCGTCGAACGATTTCTTCCTTCGTCATAATGAATAAGCCGTAACGAACAATTACGCGAGAGTAATTTCTTAAACTCCGGGGAAAATTCCAATTACCCGGGGAAGTTCCGCGATAGTA
Organism: Harpegnathos saltator; assembly: GCF_003227715.2. Classification (NCBI taxonomy): domain Eukaryota; kingdom Metazoa; phylum Arthropoda; class Insecta; order Hymenoptera; family Formicidae; genus Harpegnathos; species Harpegnathos saltator. The sequence continues at coordinate 1,481,684 of NW_020230724.1, read as the reverse complement.
GCTCAATAAAGATATTGTGTTAAGCGCGGTAATTGATTAGCACCGACGTTGGGTCCTTAAACTTTGTATTCATTGAGCCGCGAGCCACCCTGTCCCCTGTCCCCCTCTCTCCTGCCCACCACGCTCCTCCATATCGATTAAAACAGCAGCCAAATGCATTGGCGATCTCGTAAATTCGCCAGCACTTACGTAACGCGGACGTGAAATTGCGTTAGTTTCCGAGAATGTAATTAACACAGACGGATGTATTTCCAAAATGTATGATGTAACATTTTTTATGTAATGTTTTACGTAACGTTTTAAATATTACATAATTGGTAAAAAAACATTTCTGAAAAAGCTATTTTATATAAATATTTTATATAAGGATTTTTGCAATATCTCTCGAAATTCTCTTTGTTCTTGTATATTTGACAAAACATCCAATTTTATGTATAGGCGGTACAAAGACACTCCACGGGATAATTAGCGTTGCACGTTCAAACGTGCTGCGTCAGTGCCATTTGGCTGTTTTCTCATTTATAGAGATCGCGGCATTTACATTGTAACAACTTCAACGCTGCGCGAGATCATGAGAGAGTATAAACTTGCCGACTATTTGCGGAAGTCACGATGCCTCGAATATACGAAACACGGGAGAAACATAACAAGTAATAGTTTTACCGTTGAAAAAACGCGTTGAAAAAAAGCCGCGGGGATACGGAGGGGCTACTGAACTTTTTGAAGTAGAGAAAGAGAGAGAGCTTCTGTTTCTGCGTACCGGGGCGACGACAAATGTTACCGCGGGGCTACGAGTCCGGGACAAATATATTTTTCACGCATCCTTCCCCTATGCAAAGTGATGTAGCTATTACGTTGAGCGATAGCGCGTCTCCCGGATAACGCGGTATCCGTCGCGACGGCTTTTCGCTTATTCGCGCAGCTACGACGTATCAGTAGGTTCTCGCGAGATAGTGAGGGAGAAAGAGATACGCCGATAAGTCTAGCCAAATAATAACAAGTCACCGAGAAATGAAACGTCGTCACGCGTTTCCCGTGGCTTTGTCTTCTTGGATACGTTCACCTACCGGGATATCTTGCGCGATAAATATTTGCGAGGGCGCAGAAAGAAGAGTAGTCGTATAATAAATCTCAAAGTTAACCGCGTATAAAATTCACCGTGTGATCCGGCAGTATTATTCGTTCGCATTATATATTTCGTACACACTCCGTGTATATTTTTAGAGATTTACTTATTCACATTTCCGCACACGCGATGTATACGCAGACACACGCGAAATGTATTCCGTCGAAAAAAATCTGGGAGCAACCTGAAAGCTCCTTCTTTCTACCGTACGCGTCCTCCAAGTTAAACTTTTCACAGTGGCATAAGACGCTTAGTATTTATACAGAAGTTTCCAGAGACTTAATTCTATAACGTTTTCCTTCTTGGAATGGCTTCCACCGTACATTGAGTACTCAGTACGTAAATGGTACAAAGTTCCACGGACAAAAGTCCAGAAGGAAAACGTCTTCCCACTATGCGTTCAACGAGATGGAGATAGAAAGACTGTTGCTCAGATCAGATTTTTTTTCGTGATGATAAACAACTTTTTTACATAGAACCCATTGAGGAAACAAATGTATATATAATTGCAATTCGTACAATAGTTTAACGTGTTTTAATGTTACTCTGGAGCTTAGAATTTTGATTTTGATTAATAATGATAATCGCAATAACCTGACAGTCCAAAGAAGCAAGATTTGCTTATCGTGTACATTCCATCCGCAGTTAAATAAGTTACATATACATAAACAAGTATCGTGCGGTATTTTTGGAGTCTCGCGTATATCGCGACCGAAACTGTTGCAGCACCGTCGTCGAAATGCAATTTGAAATCCGCTTTTAAATATGTCGCGCGTCACCGACACCGAAAAGCCCGGCAAACATTGTGTGACATCCGTCGTTATTTATTCGGCACGATGAACTCCGCGATATGTGCCGTATATTATGCGATAAGAATAGTCGATTATAATTTGTATCTCACCCTCGATTTTCACCCCCGACTCACTTTACAAGAATAAATTTTTCATGCTCGGATTGCCTCGCGGCGATTGTCATTCGCGATTAACGACTACATTCGTAACGGGTATATTGGAAACGGAATTTTACTGCAAACCAGAAGCGATAATCTACTTTTACGTTTGTGTTAAAGCGCACAGAAACCGGGCAGTAAATCGACGAATACATAATGTTCCGCACCGTTTCGTGTTTTTCATGTTTTCGAACACTCTGTCGCGAAATTATGCCTTTGTAGCACAATTGGTTTAACGTTCGTTAATAAATCATGTGTGTAATGTTTGATCGAAATAAGTTAAACGATGCATTAAGCAATCCGGCGATACGAGCGATTATTAATGTGCCATAATTATTAGCGCGCGATTATTCAAGGGAATGAGTCAGCGTTTTCGGAATTTGCATACTCACGTTCGGCTACATAATTCTCATAAACGCGGCTATTTTCGATTTTACTCTTCGCGGCCGCGAATTTAGTGTTACTCGTACGGCTATACGTCATCCTGCACCCTTTAACCTCCTCCCACTTTAACGTTTTAACATCGAACTAATGCTAACACGGAACCGCACGTCGCTCTAATGGACGTTAAGAGTATGAACGCCAGCAGAGCTAACAACCGGCAAGCCAATGATTCGAAACCATCATACATTCAATGTACATTAGCCATCGAACCACGATGCATTTAGCCCGCGGCATTAGGTTTGTAAACGACTAATCAACTGCATATCGCTCGCGCGCGTACATAATGTTAACTGGTTACATGCAATTCAAAATTCAGAACCCATCTCCATCAAGACGGGCGCGGCAGCGCGGCAAAATAACGCGCGCATCGTTCCTCGTTACGAGACGTTACGTTCGTGAGTGAACCGAATGAGGGAGCGTGCGATGCGTTAGAGCGGCCGTCCCGAGGGAAGATCTTGGCCGGTTAATAATAAATATGACGACTAAAGTATCTCGGCGATTTCATCTAAAGGATTAGTCGGAGAAAATTTCTTGACTTTAATACTGTACAAACTGCGTGAAAGCGCGCGTGAATTCGTGCGGTATTTACGTCTTCCCCCCCCCCTCTCTCTCTCTCTCTCTCTCTCTCTCTCTCTCTACTTCTATCTCTCTGTCTACTCCGAGCCGGTATTTAATGGCGAGAAGAAGTTGGCGGGGAAGTTAAAGGGCTAAACTTGCCGTTGCATTCCAACCTGTGTGCGAGACTTTCCGGCGGATTACCGATTAAAAGTTTAACAGCCCGAACTTTCCGAGCGACTTCGCACAAAGCGGCCAAAGTCGAATGGTTGCGCCGGTTGCGCACGCCCTAAAAGGGGATGTTTTAAAAGCTGATTATGCATCAGTAACAACCCCATCGAGTCGTTTCAACAGATTCCCGAGAGAGTTATTGAGTCGCACGCTGCCACGGCGTATCGCGCGTAGTATTCTCTCTCGCGTCACCACGTACAGCCGTGTGAGAGTTTCACCTTTCGCCTTTTCTTTGGTCGAAAGTATTAACCGAACGAAAAACTTCATGAGAGTAAAACACACTTGCCGCACGTTATGAAAGCTCCGCATAATATTAGCATACCTCCTCGGCCGCATGAAGCATATCTCCATGATAGAGCACGTCGAATATCGCGCGACCAAGGACGAGCGGGGAGATTGATGGAATTTTTGAGTCCGGCCAAATATTCACAAACTCTCTCTCTCTCTCTCTCTCTCTCTCTCTCTCGCTCTCTCTCTCTCTCTCTCTCTCTCTCTCTCGCTCTCTCTCTCTCTGTCTCCTCTGGTCTTTCTATAACCATCGTGTCAACAAATGCGATACTTGCTCCTTGCGTTTAAGCGCACTCTCGTGTGTTACTCGAAAATGCACGCACGTTACACGGGAAAAACGGCCCGGCCGTTGTAAATATATAACTGTACATTTAACAGAATCTTGGAGAGCTTTGTTTTCAAAAAAACGTTTGTCGCCGCGGAGGAGGACCGAGGAACGACCCGTGTCGCGCTAGGAGAATAAGTCAGCGAGAAAAGCTGAAATATTATCTTTTAAAAGCGCGGACATTAAGAGCGTTATGAAGTTACGTAACAAAGGAGAAGTTTAGGTGCCAAGAATATTAAGTTCTCCTAGCGGCATGCGCTCAGAAAGAAAAAAAATGGAAACAAGAGAGAGGGAGAGAGAGGGAGAGAGAGAGAGAGAGAGAAAAGTAGAGGAGGACGAAAAGAGGAAGGAAAATGAAAGTGCTAACGATATGAGGAGAGGAAAACTAAAGCCGTGGCGTTCTTCTCCTCTGGCGAGGAAAGAAATGGCGGAATATATATATATATATATATATATATATATATATATATATATAGTATATATGTATGTATGTATATGTATATATATATGTATGTGTATATATATATATATATATATATACATACGTATATTTGAAATATACCGAAATGGACACTTTCCATGTGCGCCGAACTGAGATAATATTTGCATATTTTATTTGCAAAGTACGATTCCACGCACTCCACGAAATGACGTGGGGGTTCTTTCGCCGCAATGTCGGCAAACGTCACGCAGAGCGAAACAATGAGAACGCTCATGGACGTAGGAGGAGTTCTCCCCCGCCGCCGCCGTCGTCGTCGTCGTCGTCTTATGTCCAGAAGAAATTTCCGAGTGAAAACAGCGAAGCTATACCGACGACCGCCGCAGCTTCTTCTGCGGGTCCGCGCAGTTCTCTCTACTCGGAGAAAGCGAGAGTCCCCGTTACGGTCCTTCCTCATCTGCATCTCGTCCGCCTTTATATACCTTCCTTCTCCTTATTTCCGTACCGTCTTTATATAGCGAGCCAACGGAGGAAGAAAAGCACTTCGCTTGTGCAGATATTTCTCTTTATGTACACTTGACATGTAAAAATTTCAACGACGAGAATAATTCGTGCCGTTTGTATGCGGAGTTTCAGATGGTAGCTACCATTGTATTATCGTGCATCCGAGCGTGATAAACAGGTTAAAGGAAGATGGAGCAAGATTGTAAGGTAAATACGTAATATCGCGGAACCCACTGAACTGATGTGGAATGAAGTTAACGCGCCATGTTGCTACGGGAGGGGAGGGGAGAGAACGAAGTGTTACCAACCGTTTCGATTTACATTGCGCGACTAATTCCCCGTGTAAGTCGAAGCGCAAGCATCGTCAGCGAGCGTAAAAAAACAAAGTAATTAAGATGACGTCACGCGAATTAATGCGGGACGATGCGTGAGTATGTGTGAAATCGTTTGTGAACGATACAACTTCATCAACTGTCCCGGATAACCTGTAATGCGACGAAATTCCAGGCCGCGTTAACCCGCGTATTTGCAAAAATCCAAACGCGACGCCGACGGCTCTTCACTGCTGTGCATTGAAGAATCATGAGCGCGGAACATGCTTGCACGAGACGCCGTCATCCCAACGCGGAAAGCCCGTATGACGAAGTGTTGCACAAAGTCGACGACAGCATTTTATCCGTTAAATTACCCAAGAACAAGCATCGCATCGAAGGCACGGATAAACACGCGGACAAACGAACGCCTTTCGCTCGCGTTAATTGCGTGGATAAAGACGGTAATGTTATCAAAAGCAACAGAGAAACGGTATACGCGAATATAATTCCAATTAGTTAATATCGCAAGCTAAACGACGGAACACATCGATAGTAATATTCTCCCCGAAATTAAAGCGATTACAATATTACATAACAACCACGCGTATATATATATATATATATATCTCTCTGTACAAGGTAACAGATGCACGAAGGAATGCCCGAAAGTCGAGGTGATGCATAATCAACGACCACCGCCGAAAAAACCGGAAGAGGAAATGCTCATACTCAAAACAGTACAGCATATTACTGCCGCCAACGAAATGAAGCACAGTCTTGAGGTGGAATTTAAATCGCCACGGAATTACATCCCATTGCCAAAACCTGGACCACCTCCACCCATAATCGTTCCGAAGGAGACCGTTATCGTGAAAGCGGATAAAGAAAAAAGAAGCCGAGAAAGAAAAAAAAAGTAAAGCGATAAAGATAAACATCGAGCAAAGTTTGAGCGGGTGCCATCTGCGAAAAATATTTTACTCATATAAGGCCCCTGCGAAGAATCTCTAATTTGCATGGCAACGACAGACGGGAGCGAACAACCGTTTAATAAAGCGAAAACGCGGAGCTAATAAAGAATTCTTTTTCGAAATCGTTGTTTGCTTCCAATGTTCTTTCCGTAAAAGATGAGGATAAAGATTCTTCGAACGTAAATGCCGAGGAAAGGGTCCGAACTCGCGAGGGAATTTGATGCAACAACAATAGTCGTCACAAGGTGACGTTCATATCTTCCTCGGTCCGCCGCGGTATAAATCGAAAGTTCGACGTTAGGCACGAGCCAAGTCTTGTAGATTTACGAGTAGCGCGAAACTGAAGTGTTTGCCACTTTGTCGAAAATGCGGCGGGGGGAGGTGGGAGCAAGCAAGAGACGCAGAGTCGAATAACGCGGGACGATAAATCACCGGTATTATATTCTTGCTCGTCTTGGGGAAACAATAGATCATATCGCGCATACGGATACGCCGGTATTAAACGTTTTTGGTTCCATTGTCGCCCGACGAACGCGCGCCGTGCCAGCGGTCGGGAACCTTTTTAAGCCGTGCTTTAAGTTTCCACCCTCGCCAATAAATCACGACGATTTACCTGCATGGTAAGAGAAACGCGAACTTGAGCACCCTCAAAGACCGTCGCCCTCCCCGCTGCCCTAATAAAGGGTTGAAAAACGAAGGATTTCCGCAAATATTCCATTATGACGTACGCTAAGAGCCGGTGTAAAGTGTCACTCGAGCCTCTCGTATTGCGTCCAGCAAGGGAAACTAGGAAGCCAAGGAAGGAAAAGGTCAACGAAGACACGCGAGAGGATCGATAACTCGTTGAGGGAGGAGAAGGGACAATAAAGAGAGCTACTTTTTGACGGATATAAAATATTCATCGTCGGCTGGTCATGGAGTGGAAATTGAAAAAGCAGTCTCTCCGTGAGAATCTTTGCGATAACAGTAGTTGGAATTCTCAAAGGCGTAACTCGCTCTGATATCCTCTCTCTCTCTCTCTCTCTCTCTCTCTCTCTCTCTCTCTCTTTCTCTCTCTCTCTCTCTCTCTCTCTCTCTCTTTCTCTCTCTCTCTCTTTGTGTCTTTTCATCAGCATAAAATAGTGGAATTAATGTTGGAATGAAGCCTCGTTGAAAAATGTTCCCGTCCTGATGTATATATACCCTATATTCCCACATTTCTTGTTACTCTCGCGCAGACTGAGAGATCGGACCCTTCTGGGCTCCACTTATTCCCGCCACATGATACCCACGGCCCTAGATCTTCGCGACTCGAGCTTTGACTTTTATCCCCCCTCGCATGAATCAGGCGTACTTACGAGCGACATGATTTGCAGCGGAAAAAATGGGATGAGAGAGGGAAAAAAAAAAGAGAGAGAAAGAGAGGAAGAGGTGGAAGAAAGAGAGGAACAGACGTAACAAGGGAGAGAAGCTGATAAAAAATCGCGTGCGTGACGTTGTCGCAGTGACGTAACCGGTGACAGATCGTCCCCGAGAAAAGGTGCTGTAGTTACATTCCAAGATTTGGGAAGCGTACTACTTCGGTGACGAGGGTGGCGGCGCATAAGATACATCCCACGATCGATGGGAGGAGGAAGAAGAGGAGGAGGAGGAGGAGGAGGAGGAGGAGGAGGAGGAGGAGGAGGAGAGGGATGGAGTGATGAAACGTCATTTGTCCGCGGACACGAAATACTCACAGGCGCTCAACACGAAGAACATCCGGTGCGGTTACGAAGCCGTAAAAGCCTGGCAACAACAAATGCATCCGCGTGTTGCAAAGGCACGCGAGTACACGCGCAAACATTGGCCCGTGCAGCGGACGGCTGTAATTGGGCGCTGGTTACAGAATTCATTGCCGCGTTTAGGGCCTTAAACGACCGGGTGATATATCACGATTAAACGCGACCATCACTCTAATGTGCAACGCCGCGTATAAAATAGTGCGGACGGCATTCAAGTAGTCGTAAAAAAAATCGATATACATATATATATATATATATATATATATTCATTTATTTATATGCAGAGTGAATCATCTGACGTCAGATTCCAAAATATCTCCATCACTTTTTGATATTAGGAGAGTAAACGTGTTCGAAGAATCTTTTATCGATGAAAATATATAAGGAAGACAGATCACCATTTCACACGATAATTACATTACCACAAGGTTATTTTTTTTCAAATTCTATCAATTAAAATTTTAGAATCTAACGTTAGACGACTCACTCTGTATATGCGCGTGAAATTAAAATTCGCATGAAACTTTAGCAGTCGTGACGACAATTTTGGTGCGTTTTGGTAGCTAAACCTGTGTAGCTGTGCTGTGTGTGCAAGTGTTCTCCGGCGATGTTTACCGCGATCATTAATATCTCCGCGCGTTCCGTATTACGCATTAAATTACTATTTGCGATTAATTCCATTTGCGAAATATAAGCATTATCGCGCATAAAGCAAAATATCCCCCCTCTTCTTCGCGCAGAGTACATACGCGTTTACTGCTATAGGATTCTCTCACGCGCGTTGTATTCCCGTAATATGCAGGCGTACCCGTAATCTGGCGCAACCAGGGGCAGAAATTTCGTTGCCGCATTTAAGACCAGCCTAACCATAACACGGACTGGCTGAGTATCGAATTCGACGTTGAGCAAAGCTGGTGGAACCGCAATTTACATGCGCCACGTACTGCCCTTAACGCAGCAGCGTACTATAGTCGGGCTAATGGAGGGTCTTAATACAGACAGAATTGATGATCACGATACTACGCCTAAATCTGTCCGTCGATGATAACATGAATACATTATAAAACGACGAGAGCGATTACTTTCTATCGGATATTTTCCATAATTATTTCTCGCGCGCGCGCGCGCGCGCGAATAAAATGGATCATGTCCGAGATCATGTCCGAGATGTTCGAGAATTTAAAGGGCCCAACCGACGAGTCGGCACTCCCATCGAAGAAAAGTCGCCTTCAAATCGTGTCAAAACGTCTGTCATCGAGATTAAATGCGAACGCAGAATAAGATACGTTACACGACGAGCGATACATCGTGACACTTTGACGCGAGAACCTCGCGAGTATCACCGAGCGCGATTCGCCGCATTCTACGTTGTCATCGCGAAGAAACGTGGCGGTGATGTTGTTGAAAAAAAGTAAGAAATATAATGAGACTCGCAGAAGCGTATAACCACGGGCACAAAAAGCCCGAAGAGCTTGACGAAATGCACCTCTAATAGGCTTACAAATATGATAAAAGTCTCCGTAATCTGTTTCGGTGCAGGAGCTTTTCATCCATCAGTAAGCGGCTTATTCGCTAACGAGTAGTCAAAGACAACACACGTGCAGTCGAGAATCTGATAACGATGCCGATACGAAATCGGTGTATGGAATTATTGCCGCGACTCGGTACGCTCCAATAACGAGCTGCAAATCCGCGCGTATGTGTCTGCGCGCGATGGAAAAACTTCGGGGAGAAAGAAGAAACAAGAAGAATCGAATATAAAAGTAAATCTATCGACAATCCGAGCCGCTCATAGCCTTAAAATGCACGGGCGTATCCTTTTAATTCTGCAAAACGCTAGATCAAGCGTCACGTACGAGAATTTGTACGATACTTCATCGCGTTATCGAGTTTAATCGTTTTAAGTTGATCGTGTTCCACAACACGGAACCGACCGCTGATGCCGTAAGCACGCGGCATTCGATACGGCCGATCGTGAGAGCATTCGCGTGTAGTTGAAAGAAACGACCTCTTCCCGACCCATTGTATAATTCAATAAAATTTTAATTTATCGATCTCGAATCGCCGCGCCGACTCGTCTCGCGCGTTCGCTCGCTCGCGTTCGTTTAATTACGGTTCGTTGGAGCCGCGCGCGGGATGCATGTGTGTAAAAGACTCAATTTGTATACTGGCTTTTAAAACACCCCGAACACTTTTCTCGGGTGCAGTTCGGAACACAGCAGATGTCCCCCCAATGAGGGAACTTGACTGCTGGAAATTTTTCAGAAACGCAAATTCTCTCTCTCTCTCTCTCTCTCTCGTCGGAGTTCGCTCGTTCAGCCGCGTTCCGAACTTCATCCGAAAAACTGTTCGAACACCACTTTGAAACCCGGTATATACGATCGGGGACAGAAAGGTTGCCCGGAACTTTTTATGTGAGCTCGAGAACGCACCGCAGGCTTGCGCAATGGCAGATTTCTGCCATTAGCAGATGAACTCTCCCGTTAGACTAGACGGATACATTCCGAAACTCGTAGAAAAAATGACGGCCGACCTTTCTGCCCGCGACTACACATTGACAGCGGCGCGGCAGTGACATACATCGAGCATAAACGCTACGTCGGGCTATACAACAAAGTAGACCGAGCGAAAGCTTAATTAAAAGTGTCTCACGCATCGCGAGATCTTCGCGGCCGGGAAAATCCACTTCGGAATTCGACACGGATATCGCCGTATCGCGCGTAGCCCATCAATTTTTGATACCTCCCACTGCTAGTATACGCTGTATACTTCGAAATGCAAGCTTGTGCGCAGCGAATGCGCATTTATACGATGTTCTCAGCGCACGGAGCCAGGAAGTAGAACTGACTCGATCCTTCCGTACCCGAGGCGTTGTATTCAGCGCGCCGCGCGATAACCGGCGTTATCCGGACACGTTGTGATTTTCCGCGGAAAATAAACCCGCCGCTGTTTCCGCGCCGTGCCGGGAATACCCGACGAGGAGTCGACAAGGGTGGAAAAGTCAACGGTTGACCGAGCCGACGGTGACGCTACCGCGAGAGATGACAAGAGAAACAGAGAGAAGGAGAAGGAGAGGGAGACTGAGTGAGGGTGAGGGGAGACAGAGAGAAGGGGGAGAGGGGTCGAACTGTACACGATCAACGAACGCGACGAACAAAATTGATCTTATTTTTCGCTCTCACGCATCTAACCATTATTTTCCGCCACCCGTCACGCGGGTATGCCTTTCTCGATGACATTTGCGCGCCGTATCGGCGTATCGGCGATAAGACCGAGTAATCATGTTGCGAATATCGCGTTACACACTCAACAGATTTTCAAACGCCTTCTTATTGTTCCGTAAATGTGATAAAAGATGATATTGTACAATTAGCATGAATCGCTTACTCGCCGAGTATACCGGATAAAATCTTTGCTTGTGGATATCGCTATCAAGATAGGAAAGAGAGGGGGGGGAGAGAGAGAGAGAGAGAGAGAGGGAGAGAGAATGCGCTGTTTTTTGAGGGTAAGGGAATCATAAAATGACAAAATTCCCAATAAAACAGTCAGGAATGTATATGCCGATTTTTTATACTCTGCGTTAAAAAAAAAGCAAAGTACCCAAACGCATTCGCCGTGATGCAATCGCTCTGTGCAACGTGAACACGCGCGACGGTGCGTAACGGGAAACACGCTGGTCGCACTCGCTGGCCAAGCGGCGACCTCCGTACTGTCGTTTCTCCTCGTTGCGCGCGCGACATCGAACTCGTCATCGCCGGGCATCGGCGAGCGAATTTTACGGCTCTCGCGAGCGCAGCGCGCATAGGAAATACGAGCGCGCGCGGCTTCCACGGCCGTGATAATACCGACAAACGCCGGTAAACAGATTAAGCATATTCGTCGAGTCACGCAGGTGAGCACCAATTGTGTTCATTATTAACGTAATCAGGTGCAGCTGAGCCACGCATGAATACGTACGCTTCAACGCGAGCGGTTAACGTTAACGATGGCGCGACGGGACGCCGTTGCGCTCGATGTCTCGTTGCGCGTTGCACCCGATCGAATAATTCTCGCGATTGCCGATCGCGAGTACCGTGCGAGTCCGATAATGAGCTCGACCCTGGTAAAAACGGTCCCCCCGCTAATTCGCATCTCGCCCTGCACCGAATAACGCGCGTCCCCGATCAGCTCGATGATAATGCGCGCGTCCACGTGCACGAAACGCAAATGTTGCCGCGTTCCGTAAGGACGAGAGGACGAGAATGAAACACGAATACTCTTGAATGATATTTGAATACGAAATATATGTATAGATTTGCGGCTACTGCCAATATTTAAATATGAAACGTGACCATTTCCCGATTCCACGAATTCATTCCGCGGATTCGTGTACCATATATTTCTCTCTTTCCTTTCTCATTACCGGAGAAAAGCATCAGTGACGATTTTATATCGGGTGTATTATTATGAGATATTAATATATGTTACTCGATTGGATTAACGATGAAAATTTTGAAATATCGTGGCCGTTGAGCTGTATTATACTTGTCGTCCGCGGCCGGCTTCGCAACATCGCGTAGACGCGAAAGAGTGTGCGATATAAACGTCAACGAATAGTTGTGACGAAATATAATAACTTATTGATAACATTTTGTATTGATATAAAGTAATAATAGGGATTATATACACATCGTATATATTCCGCGAAACTCGAAATACCAATAAACAATCTCAAAGGACTTGTGAAAAATGTCAAGATAGAATTTGCAGCTCAAACGACATTATTAAATGCACCAATCGGCATTTGGGAGATTCATATTAAATCCTAAGTTCGGTATTCGATTTCCATATTTTTCATGAGCAGGGCAGGTTATTGATGGTTACGGATGGGTCATTATTTCTTTTTTGTACGAAACAAGCACAAGCACAAGTTAATGAATAATCAGAGATTCGCCAGACTATTTTATATTATCCGTAATTATTTTTCAATATCCTCCATAATCATCTATTTATATTAAACAATGTCAGATTATATATGAGCACCGGTCTAAATCTCAATTAGATTATCTCTTTATGCTCGGTAAGTTCGTCAAACGTCCATGAGAATAGAAAATCTGCAGTATATCGAACGATTAACACATACCTGGAAATATATGACGTATCGCTGTCTGCATCTCTCGGGTTCCTTCCGTCTTCCTCTGTCCTGGCTTTCCGATCCAACATCCTGATCCCGGCTGCTCCTTTGTGGCACTGACATTGACACTGACACTCGCGTAGATACGGTGATTCGATCGGAGAAATGCATAACTAATTAACTAATTCGATGTCGACGAAAATGCCCGATTAAGTATTAAGATTACATTTCGAGGTATTTTAATCAACCGACGAAAATAATAACTAACGTCACCGTACACGTAATATACAGTACGCGCGTCTCAAAAGAAATAGAACATTCGGAAAGACACGCGAAGTTTGACCGTCTCAAAGGTCCCGGATGTTGTGAGAGAGTCGATAGCAATCACTTGACCTTTAAATGATGGATGGAGCAAGAACGAAGACTCGTGTTTACGACGGACGTGTTACGAGACTTTTCCATAATAGAGTTATTTATTGTTACTTCGCGCGGCGATAAGACATTCCGTTGGCTTTCAAGGTAATGTCAAGATGAGACGATAGCTCGTATAATGTTTTATATCTCAAGATTCTTCAATTGCTTCCAATGTTCAACGGAATTTGTAGCATTAATGTAGGTACAAAACTTCGACTCGGGCTGTTTGGAAATTTCTGTCGCGTGCTTTAGCGTGTATGGAAAACTTTTCATCGGATATCAAAAGGTAAAGCGAGAGAACGATACTTCCGATACCAAGCAAGGGGGTGAGTGAAGGGGACTTGTGAGGTCTACGTAGAGAGCTCTTTGCTTTCGAGACTGCGGGTCTTTGCAGGATTTTGGTTTTGGTTGACGAAGGTGAGTGGAGCGAAAAGCAAGAGGAGAAGAAGAAGAGGAGGAGGAGGAGGTAGAGAAGGAGGTTTCTCCCATCTATACCAGCACAGCGAGACATAACCACTCAGCTTTCGTGCCGCACCTCTCTAACGCGATCCGTAACAGAAAGAGAGAGAGAGAGAGAGAGAGAGAGAGAGAGAGAGAGAGAGGGGAGAGAGAGGGAGAGAGAAAGACGGTTCTAAAGACGACGGAACCACATTTGCATTTCTCGACACTTAAATGCGAAACAGAGAGGGAGACGGGAAGGAAGAGAGAGAAAGAGAGAGAGAGAGAGAGAGAGAGAGAGCGAACGGCGGGTCGGCACGTTATGCAAATCTTAATTCGCCTCACTGGAAAACTCGTAAAATTACCGTGCTTTTCCGCAATAAAGCCTCAAATTACTTGCACGCTCTTCCACGTGCTCCACCCCGTCGGTCGACCTCGCGTTCCGCACGGGGAAAGAAAGATCTACGCGATCGTTCAGAGCGCTCTCTTTTCCTCTTCGCGAGGATTAACGACACCCGCGTCGAGAGAAACATCGGAAAAAAAAAAAAACAAATAATACAATCGCGCGTGCGCGCGCCGGCTAAATACTCCCGTGGGTCCTATACGCGCGGCGTACCCGGTAGATCTTGATTTTCCCACGCGCCGGTATATCATTAGCGCGTTATCGTTCGACATGGAGAATGATCAATTAGCGGACACGTACGTGTGCATATGAGTAACGTTTACGATCGATAGTTTATTAGATACACGCATAATTCGGTTTGCTCAATTATCGTAACAGCGTCGGGCCCTCGGGCGCGGCTAAAAATCGTTTGACACGTCGGCATGAATATTCGCCCCGCTGTATTTACGAGTCTAAATGTTTATCCTCCGAGGGCCTATTAAACATTCGTGAAATAGCGCGACATGTTCATATATACGAAGGAGAAAATCGACCGATCTAGCGTGCAGCAAATACCGCATCGCAACCTTTTTTCGTGTATTGCTCAACAAAAGAATCTCTCGTTCTTTCACTTATCATATTCACTTTCGATATGTGTCGAATTTAAATTTGCCCGCCCTCTCTTGCTATCTAATCTTGATTATAAAAATATTTTCTTCACACCACACTATTCGACGAGATTACTCGTCCAATGTAATCGCCTAATCGTCGCGAGCGGCGTGTTAAACCGACATTCACAGGTCGTCATTATTTGACAAGTAATCATAGCCTCATGAATCTCTGATTACTCGTCACCGTGTGTGCATATTTCATGCAAGAAACATCGGATCGAACTGTCGAATAACAATTTGCGAATACGAATTTATCATTCAGTACGCTCCGATCGTCGCACGATCGAAGGTCGCGAATAATCCACAAGATTGAATATCGGCCGCGGATCGTTCGACTTTTCCGCGTATCTACGAGCCCGTCCAGATGAACGCGCGAGACCGACCATGTGGCATTCCTCGCGCGCGTAATGAAGCTGTATGCATGACCGAAGAGGGCACTAGACCAGGGGAGGAACGAGCCGCTGTTTACAGCGACGATTATTCATTCACTCAATAATTCATAATTCGCCCCCGGCTGTCAGCCTGTGATACACCGCGAGTGACAGCCGAGAGAGCGGCACGCCCGCCTCGACTCTCGCGCCGCAGACGGGATACCCGGTATATAATTCAGGTGATTTAAAGCGGGCGATAATACGGCGTCACAGCTAACCAAATTGATTCAACGGCGGTGCGCGGCGTAATTGCGCGCGTGGAGCAACCGCAATGTAAATGCGATTGGGTCACGCGCGCAGTCCGCGTCCTCCGCATTATTTGGCTTAAACTATCTTCGACGTGCCGCGTCAACGGTATTAGAGCGTTTCGCTAATTACACGCCGTGTCTCCGGAGCTCGTTGTAGCCGTATCAGATTTTAACGATGTATTCTTCGATCTTCCTACGCGCCGAGGCGCGTAATCTCGTTACAGGCTGAGTCTGTGTGCAATCTGTGTACATCTCTCTCTCTCTCTCTCTATTCGCGTCGTCACTCAGTGTACACGTCAGTACACGAGAAAGAAACTGTTTGCTCGAAAAGTTCCCCGTGAAAAAGGAAGTAGGAAGGTCGGCGACTGAGAAATTTGCGTCGAGCTGCGCGCAAAGTGGGTACGTACACCCACAAAGTTCGAATCTTAATTGACGGATGTCGGTTAGCAAATAAACTCTTCGCGGTTTTTGTCGACAAAAAGCGAATATCAGTAAATATCGAAGATATTGATCATCGAAGCTCAATGCGTTGATACCTTGAGAAACGTGAGATACTTTGTACGCACAAGCTTAACTGGAGAAGATGTCACTCGCGCGCGTCCATCCATCTATCGACGCTATCTCTTGACAAATTTGAAGCAATGACACCCGAGAAGCACACGGTACGGTGTACACGCGTGTTCCAAAACGAATTTATAGGGCACCGCGGATATAGACACAATAGCCGGGAAAAATGCGCGATGCTCTTATCGGCTTTTATGGCATAGATAGAGGGAAACTTGTGTGGGACCGACGTCCCACGGGAATAAGACGCGTGTGACGATATCCCGGATAAAGTCCGCTTAGCCTGTCGCGAATAACATCAGAGAGACTTCGCTTCGTGCCTATAAATCGCGAGGAATGCCCGATTTTCGCAGTGGACGCTCTTAAATCAAACAATGCGCATAGTTGTGTGTAACTGACTCGTCGAATTCGCTCGTTGCAGAACGGGAATATCGCCAAGTCAAGAAACGCGTATTTATATGAAAATGAAACTTACGCTAACGCCGAAAACGAGCGAGTTTCAACAAACGATCGGCATACATCGACAGTTTTCAGAATTTCGATTTCCTGTCTTACGGCGATCGAAACACTCGCGTCTTGCACTCGCCGTTGTGTTACTCTGTCGCAGGATCTCACGCTTCTCGTATCGTGCTCGTCGTTAATGCAGATTGCTCTTTAGGTATTTCACGAGAGCGACGAGTAATTCTCTATACAGATTATTAACGAAGCCCCGGAAGAGCCCTGACGTTACCGACTGTTCTCGCGATTCTAGTATCTCGGCGTGCAGTTGTCGCCACTTACTAATTACACTTGCAGAACAATGAAGTGACGGAATTTGACAATCGTAAGATTGTCAGAGTGAATAAAATCGTAGGCGACTTCTACCTACCTGATCGAAACGCGTATCGTAGCTTTTGTTTTCACTCACCTATTCTTCTCTCGACAAGAGGACGATACCAGTTGCGGCGAATTGAACTGCTCGTTGCCGTAATCTTGTGGCCGTGCGATCCTCCGTTCGGTACTCGCAATTATCAATTTCGGGGAAAGTTCATCTTCGACGATATCAAACGATAAACGCGCGAAACTTATATTTTCGGCACTCCCGACGACGATATTCCGTGCGCGAGACTTCCTTGTCGCCTCGAGATCGTAACCTACAATTTGAACTCCGAGCAGCCATTGTGTGGTGTAGCGCGACGCTTTATACCGACGATTTCGTGAGATGTTTATATTCGACGGTTATTCGACGATATTTTGTTATATGCTCAACGCGCGCGACTCATTTTCGGCACTCCCGACGCGAGACTCATCTTCGATGACTTGAAATTACGAGGAACACTTTGCGATTCTCTCGCAGCCGATCTGCTGCGCAAATGAACGAACATAGCAGCGATTGAGTTCTCGAAATGCGATACATAAGATACTTTGTTCAGCACTCCTGTGATTAACAGTACCTGTGATTAACCGCGGAGAATGATCACTCTGGAAATTATTTAACGATGGTCTGTCATTGCAAACGCGCAAGACTTACATTCGGTACTTCCGACGACGATACTTCGCGCGCGAGCTTATTTCGGCTGATTGAAATCGTAAAAGGCACATAGGTTTGAATTGGTGTGTCGCCATCTGGTGGTGTAACAGTCTAACCCTTTCCTCGACACTTTCGACGAACTGTTTCGCGAGACATTCACTTTGACCGTTGTTCGACGATAATTTGTTCAGACAAACGCACGAAATTGATTCCCGACTCTGCCAGCGACGATACTTTAGACGTGAGATTTCTTCAGCCGAGTGAGATCGTAAGGAACAACGCTTTGAAGCCGTTCGAAGCTCGAGCCGTCACGTCGTAACGGTCGCGCGATACTTTGTTTGATACTCCCGACAATCCGTGTCGCAAAATAATCACATGTGACCGTTATTCGGCAATACTTCATCGCGACAGGCTTATTGAAGTACTTTTCAATGCTTTCAGTGATAATTCGAATATAGGACTCACCTTCAACATACCGAAATTACAAGAAATACGGGACGGTTAGTCGCAGTCGACATGCTGCGCGTCGATCCGCATCGCAAATGGACGAATAAAGCAGCAATTGAGTTCTCGAAGTGCAATATGTAACATACTTCATTCCGGTGCTCCTGACTACCTGTTGCAAGAAAATCACTTTGAAAATTATTTAAAAACAATTTGCCTCTGGGAACGCACGAAACTCGCTTCTGACAACTCGTTTCTTTGCACGTAAAATTCTTGGAATAGGTCGAAATTATGGAAACATCTTACGAAAATAGCGCCGCAATCTGTTCTGTAATTGGCCAATTGCGAATTTCGATATATCGATATAACTGACGTAGCAACGCGTGCACGAGATTGCAATAATTCATTTATTTATTTATTGAAGATCGTGCAGCGCAGGATGTACAAAATATCCACGACGGTCTTAATATCTAATTGACCACTTAATCAAAAGACAGCTTATCGTCTGATATCATCATTTCAATCGTTATCTCGAATATGATGATTCGCTTGAAGCACCCATCGCGACGGCGACTGAGCTGACGTCTGTTTCGTGCCGCACCCGCGCCATCTGTGAGAGCAATCCGTCAGTCGCGAACCCGGTGGTCAACACCCTTCCCGACATTTCCGGCTCCGTAACTTCGGCCAAAGCAACATTGGCAGCACTGACGATGCTCCTTTCCAGATGGTTTGTCCAGTGACTAATTCGCGACGGAGCGGATTCTCACGTAGGAGAGGAGTGTTTTAACTGTTGGATTGCAATTCGTTCAGATGAGTCTTTGAGTGACGGTAAGTGTGCGAACGGCTACGGGCAATACGTCGTCCGCGTCGTTAAGCCGCTTCTCTCCGTCTCCTCTCGGCCGCGCTGCATCTCGAGAGCATGCATTGTTTACTTCGGGATACAACGACGCACATAGCACGTCGATGACGCGGGTGCTCCTCGTAAAAATACTTCGTTGAGGAATTTCTCTTGGCGCCTGTCGACAACAATTGTCCGGGTGCTAAGTACACTCTCAGTTGCCCCGTGATTACGATCAATCTGTTACGTGTCTACCCACGTAGTACATATGTGGGGTTGCCGTTGGTTGTTGGATGTGCTTGTGTACATACACAACCATTTATTTATGTTGTATTTTTCAGTTGTCAAATGCGTCCGATACGTCACTCTCGAATTTGCGAGTGATCAAAGTGATTTATGTGTATATTGATGATTGCTCATCCTACTGAGTCCATTAAGTGTATGTAATAATTGTGAATGACTAATCCAGCAAGAAAGAGACAGTGTGTGAGAGAGAGAGAGAGAGAGAGAGAGAGTGTGTGTATAAATGTGTGCATATGTGTGCATGAGAGAGATTATACAATAATTGCCAATTAGAGCTTCTAAAACGATGAGCTGTATTTTGTATCTTAAAAGTTGAACTTTAGAACAAAGACAGATGGAGTTGATTCTAATAAAAAAGCTAAATTATTTAATTTGCATAAAATATAAATTACCTTTTCTCTTAACAATAAATCATGTCTTTAAAAAAATTCAATAGTGAAAAACTTATCATCAATTTTGTATTTTTCTTTTTGCAGTTTATTAAAAGAACATATCCTGAAAGAAACAACAAAGGTTGTAACTTTCATTAAGACACTACATCATGACAGAGTATAAGCTTGTAGTAGTAGGTGCTGGTGGTGTTGGGAAGTCAGCTCTTACTATTCAGCTGATACAGAATCACTTTGTTGACGAGTATGATCCTACTATAGAAGATTCGTATAGAAAACAAGTAAGCATATAATAATTTAATTTCTACCATGGTTCTCTATGAGAGTTTTCAATAATTTATGAAATATTATTTTGTACTAGACTATCTAAATTAATGTTAAAGTTAAAACTTTAGAATTAAGAAGTCTTAAGCAGTGTATTATATCTTATTTTGCTTTATTAAATTTACCAATACTATCATTAAACAGGTAGTGATCGACGGTGAAACATGTCTTCTAGATATATTAGATACAGCAGGACAAGAGGAATACAGTGCAATGAGAGATCAGTACATGAGAACAGGAGAAGGGTTTTTGTTAGTATTTGCTGTAAATTCAGCTAAAAGTTTCGAGGTAAGCATGTTCTACACTATTGCCAATTCAATTCAAATTTTTGAAACCTATATTATATTCTTAATATTATAGGATATTAGTACATATAGAGAACAAATAAAACGAGTAAAAGATGCAGAGGAGGTACCAATGGTATTAGTCGGCAATAAATGCGATCTTCAGCAGTGTTGGGCAGTAAACATGGCTCAAGCGAGAGAAGTCGCGCGGCAGTATGGTGTACCTTTTGTAGAAACCTCAGCAAAAACAAGAATGGGTGTAGATGATGCTTTTTATACTTTGGTAAATAAATAGTAATAACTTATTATATTGGAGAGGTTCTGTGATATATATATATATATATATATAATATTCTATTTATCAAAACAATTTCTATGTGACAGTAATATTCAACTTCTACAACTACACTTCAAATTTGTACAACAAAATTTTGTCATATATTTTAGGTCAGAGAAATACGGAAAGACAAAGAACTTAGAGGTAAAGAAAAGAAAAAACGTAATAAAGTCGGTAATGCCGGACGCAGGAGACATCGATGCTGTCTTTTATAACTCTTTGGATAACACCAATATATTTTCACTCGACTACATATTACAACGCAGAAATAGAATACGAAAAGCCTTACATTATGTTCACAGTGCACAAATATTTGCAGCTTATTCTATAGAATATTGTAATAATTTACTAGCACAATTTTTTCTATACATTGAGAGAAGAACAAATTACCTAATAGTACTGTATAATATTACGTACATTTTTACTAATGGATTTATGTTTGGTAAGAAATGTTTACCCGGCAATTTGCCATACGTTTCGTAATATTCCATTAAACCGAAGTGTCTTAACCCTTGATTGACTGGAAGAGTGATAACTATTTTCTTCGTTACATGTAATGATGTTGACACAAAAAAGACATTGAATTTCATATGCATGTTTATAGAAAATCGGAAAGCTACAACAAATTCACAAATCTATCGAATTTCATGCAGAGATTTATATTGGCCAATATTAATCGTCATTTATACAGGAGATTATAAAACATATAGAATAAATAAGCCAATGATAAAGAATTTGTATTAAATAACACGGCATGTATGTATTGTGCGAGTTTATTTTTCATAATTATATTGTAGATATTTAATTGATATACATATATATACTATAATCATTCGTTGCGCGCTAATGAATTTTAATCAAACAGCAATATTATAATACATTATTAAAAAATAAAATCTAATCAATGTACGAATTGTATAACTTATGAATTAAGTTTTGATCATTGTCATTTTTAGTATTCTGAACATTATATGGTAAAGAAATAACTTTCATCATTTTCTAAAACAAGAAACTCAAGAGTCACAGAATAGATATCACAAACTTAATTCATTATGTGCTGTGATTAGATATTCTTAAGTACATGCCAGATTAGTTAAGTGTTTACTGTGATTAAGTATCTGCAATTTTGAAGTAAGACCTTATTTCATAATGTAGGAATATATAAATGTACTCTATCTTACAAAGAAACATAAAAGTGTCTTTCATTAATTTTTTTATGAGTTTTGAATATATTGAGAGCAGTTAAAATAAGATATTTCTTTTTATATATGTTTCCTCTCTCTCTCTCTCTCTCTCTCTCTCTCTCTCTCTCTCTCTCTCTCTCTCTCTTGCGTTTCAAACAATCCCTCGCAAATAATTTGATAAAATTAGTTACAAGCAAATATATTTGAAATGATGAAATATATGAAAAAAGATATTTTCGACAAAACTTTTATGGTATTTAAAAATCTGTAAGCGACACTTCCATATGTTACCTTGTAAGAAACATGAATACTCTTGTCATTAGTACAATTTGGAAATAATACGAATCAGATAACGAATATTGTATAATGATATCAAAATAAATTCGTATGGCGATTGTTAAATTTGAGAGGATATATCGCTTTCTTGTATTAATTTCTCATATATCACCTATTATATATACTTCTCATATTACATATTATTAACCAAAGGCTTATTCAACTATAATGTATGTTTATTCTCCTATAAATAATGAATTTATTACAAGAAAGCTGTATTCCTGCTAATATATGCTTATAGATTTATTTTTCTCTACACATTTATGTAGGAGAATCTAAATATACTTAAAACTATTATCTCTTAAACTTTAAGAGGAAGCGTAAGAGAGACTGCTGTCAATTGAGTTGATACAGTAACAAAGACTTACGTTTCTGCTTTACTAATAATAATTTTCTATAATATAGCATATCGTATCATAGTTAATAAAGTAAATATATACTTATCGTAATTTATATTGCGATACTCACACATAGTTTAATCAGTAAAGTTATCATAAAACGAACGATACGACGAACGTAAATACAGTACTCAAGTTAATTGAGTATTCTTTTCTGACAATAAGATAATTTCGACATAATGAATTTATTCTTCAATTAATATACAACGTAAATATTGACTAGCCTCTGTAATATGTTCAAGGAACAATCAAGGGTTAAATCCTTCACCAAGCAATGCAAACAATACAACTTCCATATTCTCGTATGCGTGTACATGTCGTATTCTTTAACATTAATGTTTCTATATAATGAAAATGTGTATATATAACTATACACGGCATAAATATTACATGATTCAATTTCATATATCTGAAACTTTTTATATAGAACTTATTCGTTATATGCATTCGCTTGTTGAATGCTTGCCTATAAGATCGTTATGGCTCGTTTGCGCTGTTTTATAACATTGATTAAAGTTTTCATATGTTTAGCTTTCTTAAAATAATATTTTATCATTGATACGAGTTTTTAGATAGAAATATATCAATTATAAATAACGTTCAACGATATATTCATATTTCATACATTATAATCGAAGTTCGTCAATAAAGTTTTACATAAAGTTCAATTATGTCAATTTGGCCGATACCTCTTTTAGTATTTTCCAATTTCTCTAATTATATCAGGATATACATATATAAATTTGTATTTAACGAAATTTCGTCTTGTCATATATATGATATAATGTTCAATAAAAAGTTACACCTTAAATAGTTTATTAGCTTTTTGAAATCGACTCAAATATAAAAAAAGAATAGCAAATGAAAGCTCTACCAGTTATTAGTGCGTAATCTTCATATATTGTGCAACAACACCACAAAATATTGATGTTTATGTACAATCTTCCATTAAATAATAGTAAATAGTCCAAATAGTAAACTGACGAGTACAAAGTGTTCCCCTTAACAGATTTCTTGGACCGTTAGATGTTTAATTGTTCTATTGATAGTCTGAACTTTAATTATCCAACAGTGGAGTAGTACATAGAACATTAATGAATATAATTGGCACTTGAAAATAGACATAAGTCAGTAACGTTGTTTATTATACAAAATATGAAGATTTCACACAAACTGTAGTAGGACTTTATTATTTGTAAAAATAATTTACATTTCTGTATACCAAATAAATGTATATCAATATGTATAAAATACTAGTATGAAGAGACTATATTCATTTCAGATTCTCTCATGTTTAATTTTAAAATATTTCACATATGGCATGATTGGTTTAAATAGCCAAGACTCTCAAATATATATTCGGAATAGGACTAAAATAATTGAAATTTAGATATTTCGATTGAAGTTGTATTTATTTTCGAGCACCTAAGTAAATATAAAACTGTTATACGTCTATATGATTCTGTATGTAACTATATCACTGTCATGTGTTACTATATATATATATATATATATATATATATAAACTAATTTCTAATTACATACGAAATAGTAAATGTAGGCTTGAGTGTATACAGTAATATATATGGCACGTCAGTCTGTACGTTTATAATCACTTAATTATAATAATTAAATACTACTACATATGTTATTTATCATCGTCTTAAATCTTATAAAATGTTTTATTGTGTTTGGCATTGTTCATGGCTGATGGCTCTAGCACTACCGTATCATCTCCATATACTTCTGCTTATGTTTGTTCAGCATTTCAGTCACCGTTACCAGTTGTTTAATCGTCGGCTACAAACAAAAGGAACGTAAATTTTGTTTCTTCTCTTAAACGCCACTCATTCAAATAATTACAAATTAAAAATGTACAGTTATACCTGTGTCTTTGACAAAACCTGAAGTTCTTTCACATGTGAGACACAAATGTGATGTAATGTCGCTAAATCTCTTGCTGTGTCAGATACATAGGTGCTTTTAGTTCTTGGATCTGTACCTTCTGATTCTGGTTTATCAGCGACATTCTATGTTTAACCATATAAACATCATCAAAAAAAATTAACACTTATATTCAATTATATTTGTATATTTGTATAATTTTATTAAAAGCTATAGCATCGCTCACGGATCCACCTAACCACATGAAAGTCATGGGATTAAAATAATAAACATGAAGGGAACTTACAGACAACTGGTCAAGGAATACCACCATCCGTTCTTTATTTTTGAGTATAAATGGATTCACGACTTCCATGTATGGCTCTTTCCCACCAAATTCCACTAAATTAGCCAGATTCTGCAGGCACTTAGCCACCATAACTAATGATCTACAAGTAATATAAACCATTAGTGGAGTGCAACAGGTTAAAGAGGTATTCAAAACTTAATTAGCTCAATTTCACATTTGTACGCAATTTAATTACCTTGCAGCACTTGGTGGGGGTGGCTCAGCTATTAAATTAAACGACCTAGGATTTAATATGGCAGGGCAAAGAAGACGTAGAAATATAAATCCGCTGACAACCCGAGTTCTGACTAGTCTTTCATGTGGCCATTTAGCAACAACTGCTCTTTGTAAGCATCCACAAATGTATCTGAGAGTCCTGGGACAAGCATCGGGACTCGTAAAAATACTCAATGTAACTTCGTCCAATACCTAAAATCAACAAAGGTAGTACATATAACGTCTCTAACCATCGACTAAATCGGAGCATTGCAAGGATAATTACACACTTGTAGTAAGAATTCTGCATTGCTACATGCATCTTCCGGAGAATCCATTTTCGTTGGATTCAATTCGCAGCTCTGTTTACTTTCAATCAATTTCACAATTGTATCACGCAAAGCAGCTTTTAAGAATGAAGTACATACGGACTTCATGTACAAATCCATTAAAGTAGTAGTAAGACTTGCAGCTCTAAATAGTGTTGGTGTTTCATCTTCCTTTTCAACCTAAATAAAATGCAACTGATTAAGTAATATATTTCCCCGTGTGTGTGTGTGCAGGTCAAATTATTACTTACTTCAGCTTGATTCAATGATCGTAGGAGATCCGCCTCTTTTCTTTCATGCCTAAAAGATTGTTAGTATCAAAATCGACACATACATACGTATATATATATATGTATATATATGTTAAATAATTCGCAACGTAGAAAAATTATATGTACCTAAATATTCTAAGAAGACTATTTGCCAGAGGTACTTTGTCTAAATGGCATACATCCGCTAAAGCCTTGACAACATGCAGATCTGGATCCAACAGCAATTGCTGAAGAGGGCTGTACTCTTCAGGAGGCATAGCTAAATCATGTCTGTATCTGCGAATGTATGTTTTCTCTCGATATACATTCATGTATTTATATGAAAAATTAATAAATATAACTTAGTACACAAAGATACATGCTGTATCTCTTAGAAAAATCTTCATTCTAGTCTTTACCGTAAACGTAAACGTAACGCTCCCCATTCGCCGATAGGCGTGAGACCTGAAAGCGGATACCACTCGTCCATTTCTTCTCCATTACTCAAGCTCGCCAGCTCGACTGTCAATTCTGCAACCTCCGTATCTTTGCTGCGTTTACCCTTGTTATATAGAGTTAGCGAGAAAGACATAACGTCCGGAGGTACGTCTCTGTTAAGCGAATTCGTGAACGTCAGTACGAATTGTACGATCGTATAGAGCGTTACACTCTCGATACATGTGATTCGCATACGTACTCTAGAATGAATTCCTCATCCCAGAGCGGATGTAATCCTGTTTTAACCTTTGTGCGAGCGACTTTAACATTGTTTAAAGCCACTATAATGAATGGATTCGGGACTAGCTTATACGGAAGCCTATGCGCGTCAAAGATATGCAGGTGTAACGAACGTAATTCACGGAGGCGAGCGACTTTCGGGGCGCGAGTGAGTTGTGACACACACAATGGTTTCAAGGCGTTAATCCAATCTAATGCGTTCTCGGAATTGGGAGCAGCCAGATAAGTTATGGTAGCCAGACACGGTAAAGCACGTTCGACTAATTGGAAACAATGAGGTCTATCAAACACACTTTCGTGGACCTAAAAAGATAGCTTCGATGACTTATTCCGCGTTTATTACTTCAGGTGCGTTATTATTTTTACCAATCGCCGGCGCGACATCGCTCGCGCATATCATGCATGTTATCGTAACAGTTACTTCTATGTTATTCATTAGCATTTCTAGTTTTGATATGAATGTATGACGTGATATGAATATATGAATGTATGACGATATATTGTTGAACACATTATTATAGGTATTGAATGCTCTTATCTCTCACCTGATATAAATAAGCACAACTTAAGTCGATGAGACCTTTTGGTTTGGTTCTCTTAGGGTTGTCATACAGGTAGAGATGCGTGTCGGTAGCATCTACCAGTAATACAAAATACAACGCTTTCCACTTTTTATTTTTCTCAGACTTCTTTTCCAGATATCCCTGCATTTTAATCCCCTTGTTCTTCTTAGCTCCCGATTGCTCGCGACATTCTCTCAGAGTCGCGTATATTTTCTCGGCATGTTGAACTTCTCTGTTAACTCTGACACTACCGTCGGGTTCGGTTACCATTGCTTGAACCAAGGTATGTCCCTCTACGATTTGTTCTTTTCGATATCTGTGATGATACAATAGAGAAGCATGACGGAATAAAAAAAAATCGTACATTCAAATAATAAAATGTATCATTTCGTGCGAGGTAATATACCTGTTAATTACAGCATCAAGACACTCGAATGTCCTACCTCCCATGAGGTATCGTACTCCTTTTTTCTCAATTCGGAATCTCTGAATCTGATTATTTATATGGAAAAAGAGTGAGTAATCTCCCGGACTGTTGTCCGATGGTCTGACCTATTGCATGAGAATATTAACGACATGTTTGCAAAAATATAGTAAAGGATATCATCTCAAATAAGATCCATCGGTCGCTTACTAGGAAACTTCCAGGTCCTGCTTTTACCAACATGTCCACCGCTTCGCCTTTGGTGACATTGGGATGGAACCAGGAAAACACCGTGTTAGGATCTATTGAGTCGTCGAGATCTTCCACCAATTCTCGAAATATTAAACCCTGTTCACCAGTTCTGTGAGCAGTGACCCACAACCACCCATCACCCATGTCATTGTGCACAAAAAATATATCTCCCTTCTGAAAGCTCAACTCATCAGTGTCTGGCATTTTCGTATATGGCAATATCGCGACAATTCGCTTTTTATCGTTTACTGGTTCAGGTGGTGGTGTTGGGTGTATAAGTCTTTCTCTCTTTAGCAGATCAGAACAGTGAGTATAATATGCAACCAGATCTGACAGACTATTAAATTGGCGACCACCTACAACATTGTTTTAAATTACAAAACCTTTATTTGACAGCTTTTTTCATAAGGTAATATCAATGCAAGAAATTTCATCATTTCATTTGTGAAAATTGTGTAAGCCATGTTTTACTATCCAAGCTTAATTAAGCTAAATCTAAGCTTATCTTAAAGTATTTAAAAATTTTAAATACATTATTTTTTTAATACAACATATGTAGTCTGAGGAAGTTTAATTTAAATATATCAGTCCCTACCGATGTAATAATCTCCGCAGACAGCTGTAATTCGAAAATGGTTTATTCCAGTCCTTCCTAAATATGACAGGACATAACTGCCAGGCTTCCTGTCACTTTCACGAACCAGATAACTACCCATTTTACTTGCATCCCACAGTCTTTCCTCTGCTGTAAATCTATCTAATCTACCATGATACCACCTGCAAAAGATCACATTCTTCCAGTTTGACTTGGATTCTATAGCTATAAGTGTACTTGACTTTGTAATTATATAATAGCTTATGATATATGTGTATATAGGTTTCGCATTAACATTAAATTTTATCTCAGAAATGTATCTTTGTGTGAGAGTTAATAAATTATATTTTCAGTCTCACTGATTTTCTGGTGGTGCTGTTAACAGAGTGGCATTTGCGCCGTCAGGTTCTTCAGTATCTTGTATATCATCCGGTATACTTTCAAGAAAAGGATCGAATTCATTCTCTGCGTTTAATAATTCATTCTGACCGCCATCCTCGCTTCCTGTACTGGGAGATCCGCCTTTGTTATTATGATCCATCTAAAAATTGATTTATCCAATGAGACAGATATCTCATTCCCACTTGCGTCTCGGCGTTTATTACTTTTGCGTCTAGCTGTCAGCGATTCGATTCACTTTGACACATGTCAAAATCAGTCGATCGGCGGCCAGTTTCGCCGGCGTAATTTTGAAATTACACCGTTAGCGTGATTCTAACAAGGAATAAACGACACGCGGAGTGCGCCACGCATCATTCATTGTAGCGGTGCGCGGGTTTAATCGAGGGATTGGGAGTATCGCCGGCCGACAACGATAACGATACACCGCGAGAGATAAGTCGCGGTTGTCGGCGGTACATAAATACAACTACGCGCGCAGACAAAACGATAAGGGGAGACGAATAAATAAATGAGGGTCGTGAAAAAATATATGCTGATACGATCGTGATGCGTCGCTCACGACTCGTGACGTCGCACTTCCCCGCGACGACATCGCGCGACAAAGAAAACGACAGACATGCAACGGTCGGAGGATGAATAATGCCTTTCGTACGTACCTTGGCATTGTTGGATACGCTAGGCCCACCACGCACGAATTCCGCCATCCCGACGACACGTACACTCTCATACACGTGATCGCAAGGAATTCCGGCTCGTCAATCGAGAGGCATGCGTTCTTAAAGCGCGATGTCTCTCC
Source organism: Harpegnathos saltator (assembly GCF_003227715.2). Taxonomy (NCBI): domain Eukaryota; kingdom Metazoa; phylum Arthropoda; class Insecta; order Hymenoptera; family Formicidae; genus Harpegnathos; species Harpegnathos saltator. The sequence goes on along the minus strand of NW_020230724.1, from coordinate 1,452,374 downwards.
GCGCGCCGCGATTATTTACAAAGGTAGACACTTATTAATATAAAATGTATTGACGTTTCTCGGCAGCCATTTTACTGTTGCACGCGCCGACCACGGTGCATACGTTTGCAAGAAGAACATAGCGCTACGAGCTAACGAAGATGACCGGTAATGTCGCGACAATCGCGATAATTTATCCACACAATCGCGTGCCACGGTTTAAAATATGTCGTCGATGCTCGAAACTTCACACGACTTATCGGCAGAGTTTGCCGATCGTCTTGAATTTATTGAAAAATACGTTTCGTCCAAATATTTTAACATAAAAATATTTGCTGTTTTCGTTAAACTAACTGCTACCCCTGGCGGAAAAAATTTTACAAATTTGTACAAAAAATAAAAATAAAGTACAAAAACGACCAAAAATAAGTGTCAGAATCTATGAAATTCTACATAAATTTACAAAGTGCTTAAAAAAATCTACTTGAATTTACAATGTGCTACAAAAATCTACATAAAAATGCTAGAATTGGAACACTTTTATAATTTGTTGTACTTTTCTATTGTATACTTGATTTATGAAATTCTCAACAAAATTACGTCAAATTACAAAAAATACTGATATTCTACAAATTTCTATGTCTATAAAAATACAGTATACTACAATGAAATGCTAGAATTAGAATTTTGTAGATTTTCGTAGTTTTCGGTCGAAACTTATAATTACATTGCTACAACTTGATTTACAAATTACAGGGCAAAGTTACGTCAAATTACTATTATTAGCAATGTTCCACGTATCTTTATGTCGAAATAAGTATTGTATAAATAAAGAAATGTTACAATGGAAACAGTTGTGTAAATTTTTTTTATGTTTTGTGAAAACGCGTAGTTTATATTGTATTTCCAACAATATGTACCTGAATAGATGTTTTCACAAAAATTGTTACAATGTAGTATATTACTTTTTGTGTACAACAATCTATGTTCACGAAAAATAGTATATTGTATTGTGAAGATTTTGGTAAAAACATTAATTGATTTATATATTGTTGCAAATAATTATAATATCTTCAATTATCCTTTTCCACCCCAACAATTAAAAACTGATGAAACAATTATTTTTAGTTAAATATATAACTTTGTACACAAATCTATCAACATTTATTCAATATTAATAACTTCTTCAATTAAATGAATAACATTAATAATAAGTAATTTTTAATAAATTTGTGTACAAAGGACCTCGCACAAACCTTATGAAAATTGGGTCCCAGTGAATTTGTCTGAAACTTTGGGAAATGGTAGCTTCCGTCACGCTGATAAAAAATTATCATTGCACCAAATTGATTTATAGCGTCGTTTAGGCGCTAGTGTTGTTTGAAAGTCAGGAATTGTGCGGTATTCTATGGATAGCATGGGTAGCATATCAGCTGCATATATATATATACATGTACACATATGTGTGTGTGTGTGTATATATGTGTGTATGCGCGTATGTGTCATATATATGCATATATATGTTCATGTATGTGTGTATGTACGGATGGGTGCTGCATGTGCACTCCATATATACTTTCATTATACATTGGTATCCGCTCTATATACAATATTAGTGGCAAGACTAGATGTTAGCTGGGCTTCACATCTTCACATATAAAGTATGTGGGGAGCCTCCTAAGGTTTTATATTTCGCCGCAATTTAAACGTGATTTGTACGGTACATGCAGACAGCCATATTATATGTACATAAATGTTACATATGATTTATATATATATAAAACATTCTTACATTATTCATCTTACATTAAATATTTTGTTCTATGTATGTGCATTGTGACTAATCCGATTGTACATGGCATTACCATAGTAAGTTTGTGTAAAGATATTAATGTATCATTTTATGATTATTTTCATTTATAATAAAAATGCATTGTAACTTTAAGTTGTTGTATTTTCACATTTTAATGCAGTGCTAGCAATTAAGTAAGCAGCGCGAGCCGATTTCAGAGGCAACGCCCGCGCTTCCCCCACTACCTCTTGAAGCGCGGCAGCCGAGCCGCCGATCGCGCGTGAGACGCTCTGCTTCAGGAACGGTCTCATATACGATATAAGTTGGAATCGCACTCTCCCACTCGCACTCAAACCAAAATTAAAATATTTATTTATCCTTACAAAATAATTCTTATTCTCATTGATGATGAAATATTACGCTTTTATTTCTAATATTATTTACAATATATTTATTTATAATATTATTTTAATTTTGGTTTGACGGAGGATGCGATCTCATCTTATATCGTATATGAGACCGTTCCTGAGGCAGAGCGTCTCACGTGCGATCGGCGGCTCGGCCGCTGCGCTTCGAGAGGTAGTGGGGGAAGCGCGGGCGTTGCCTCTGAAATCGGCTCGTGCTGCTCACTTAATTGCTAGCACTGCATTAAAATGTGAAAATACAACAACTTGAAGTTACAATGCATTTTTATTATAAATGAGAATAATCATAAAATGATACACTAATATCTTTACGCAAACTTACTATGGTAATGCCATGTACAATCGGATTAGTCACAATGCGCATACATAAAACAAAATATTTAATGTAAGAAGAATAATGTAAGAATGTTTTATATATATATAAATCATATGTAGCATTTATGTACATATAATATGGCTGTCTGCATGTACCGTATAAATCACGTTTAAGTTGCGGCGAAATATAAAACCTTAGGAGGCTCCCCACATACTTTATATGTGAAGATGTGAAGCCCAGCTAACATCTAGTCTTGCCACTAATATTGTATATAGAGCGAATACCAATGTATAATGAAGGTATATATGGAGTGCACATGCAGCACCCATCCGTACATACACACATACATGAACATATATATGCATATATATGACACATACACGCATACACACATACATACACACACACACACACACATGTGTACATGTATATATGTATATGCAGCTGATATGCTACCCATGCTACCCATAGAATACCGCACAATTCCTGACTTTCAAACAACACTAGCGCCTAAACGACGCTATAAATCAATTTGGTGCAATGATAATTTTTTATCAGCGTGACGGAAGCTACCATTTCCCAAAGTTTCAGACAAATTCACCGGGACCCAATTTTCATAAGGTTTGTGCGAGGTCCTTTGTACTATTTTAGTGAAAAGTACAAATTTTAATTAGCAGTAATTGTAATACATTGTACAGCCGTAAAAATAAATCGGTATTTGCAATTATATGTAAAAAATTGTTGTATTTTATGGGAAACTAAAAACTGCATTGGATTTAAAATTACATAGTTTTACGATATGAAAATTTTTGTAGATGTGCATAGATATTTCTAAATATTTATAATATTTTACAAAAAGTAAGTATTTTTATTTCCACAGACTTTGTTGTCTTTCAATTTTTTAAATTTGTAGATTTTTGTAATTGCTTCTATAAAATTGTATTGGGAGTACAAATTAGTTCAGTCCGTTTTTTGTGTTAAAGGATGTATTTATTTCAAAATAAAATGAATGAACAGATCAATTAAAGTATTTTCCATCGCTGGCTATTACTTTCTCCCATTTCTCAGGCAATTTTCGAATTCCATCTCGAAAAAATGACTCGTCTTTTGAGGCGAGCCAAGTTTAGAGCCAATTTTCGATATCTGCGAAAGAAGTGAACCGGTGACCTGCCAAATCGTGCTGCATCCTTCGGTACAACCAGTAATCAGAAGGAGCAATATCCGGAGAATACGGCGGGTACGGTAAAACATCCCATTTGAGCGTTTCCAAATATTTTTCCGACTTTTGCGACATGAGGCCGAGCGTTGTCATGAAGAACGCCTTTCAACGTCTCTCAGTTTCAATTCATAAGGCACCCAATTTCCTTGTTTTTGAATAATTCCCATGTCTCTCAATCGTAAGGAAACGGCTTATTGAGTCACTCCCAATGATTCTGCAAGCTCCTCTTGCGTTTGACTCTGATCTTCGAATAATGCCTCTAATTCTTTGTCCTCGAATTTTTTTGGCTGTCCAGAGCGAGGCTTATCTTCGATGCTGAAATCTCCATCCTTGAAACGTCGAAACCATTCCCTACATGACTTATCAGCTGGAGCAGCGTCATCATAAACTTCAACAAGCATTCGATGGGCTTCAGTTATTCGATGGGCTTTTGTTAAAGTTTTTTCCGTCCCTGGCGGACAAAACTTTAACAAAAAACTACAAATTTTTACTAAAAATAGAAATCTGTAGAAATTTGTATACAGATATAAATATTTGTAGAGAAATTTGTTTTTTTTGTAGAATTTTGTACAAAATAATACCACAAATTACAATATTCTATAACCTAGAAATCATTGCAACTAATATTTCGTAAAAATCTATTGGGTGTACAAATCAGTTCGGTCCGTTTTCAGAAGATGGCTCCGGCTGCTATGAATGGTTCATAGTGACTGCCGATTTTGGCGGTTTCAGAGAGGTTAGACATCTGCCAATAATATTCAGTTTATATCGCTTTGAGTTTCATACAAAAACCTTGCTTTTTACAGTGTTGAAAATGTCGAATTTTGTGTTAACCAAGCAGCAGTTGCGGGAGGTTTTAATTTTCTGCTTTAATTGGAAGAAAAGTGCAGCTTTATTCCTTTTTGCAGTTTTATTCCTTTTTCCTTAAACGTTACAGATACTAATTGTTCCACGATAACGGAAAAAATGCGATTAAAATGATAAATAGATTCAATATAATATATACGTAATATATCTTCAATAAATTAGTGATATAAATATTATCTTTTCTGTTTTTTCTTATAATAGCACTAATATACTTAACATACAAATCTTTTATGTTATGAAAGATAATACAGGTAAGGCGATAGTTCCCCGAAAGTGGAGGGGATAACATTGGTACCAACGAAAATCTCTGCACGATATAATTTTAGTTTCTCTAGATTAATACCACTGTTGAAATAGTAAAGCTAAGACTCCATGCATGCGGTGAACTGCGGCAAACGGTTGCGGTGACCAATCAGGAGGGAGGCGCAAGTCCGGTTGCGGCAAGCTCCGGCATGCGTCTGTCTCCTGATTGGTCACCGCAACCGTTTGCCGCAGCTCACCGCATGCATGGAGTCTTAGCTTTAGTCTGTAAAGCCAGCGGCACACGGTGCTTGTTTTCGTACTGGATTACTTGCTGGATGAAAATACTGCGTTCTGATTGTTACATTTCCGAAGATGGATGGAAATGCACCACTCAGAACGCAGTATTTTCATCCAGCGAGCAATCCAGCACGAAAACAAGCACCGTGTGCCGTTGGATTTATACCTCGTCTACAATAGAAGTCGTAGAGTCGTAAGTCGTAGAAATTGACCAATCATAGTCAGGTAAGAGAAAAATAATCGACCGCAATTGGTCAATTTGTATGACTTACGACTCCTGGTCTACAATATGTATCGTAAGTCGTAAGCCGTAAGAACTGACCAATTATAGCCGATTATTTTTGTAATAATCGACTGTGATTCGTCAATTCTTAAGCTAAGACTCCATGCATGCGGTGAGCTGCGGCAAATGCTGCGATGACCAATCAGGAGGGAGGCGCAAGTCCGGTTGCGGCAAGCTCCAGCATGCGTCTGTCTCCTGATTGGTCACCGCAGCCGTTTGCCGGAGCTCACCGCATGCATGGAGTCTTAAGCTTACAACTTACAACTTACGACGTATTGTAGATCAGGCCTTAGACTTCTATTGTAGACGAGGTATTAATGCCTCGTCTACAATGGGGTCGTAGAGTCATAAAATATGGTCGTAGAGTCATGGCGGTAGTCACTTGAGAGATCGTAATCGCTGTCGTTCAAGTTAGGATCGTCTACAATAGAGTCGTAAAGTCATAGAATACGGTCGTAGAGTCGTAGCAATGGTCGACTGAAAGGTTATTTTCGATCGCAAAACGCTTGCAAGCACAGTCGCTTGAGTTGGTTCCAATCCAATTTCAGCGACTATTGGGTGCATTCAGTACTACAATCGCTCATTGAGTGCTAAGTGAGCTCTTGCATCTGATTGGTGTATATTTTTAAATCTAAAGGAATATACCAATCAAATGTAAAAGCTCATTGAGCGCTCAGTGAGCGGTGTAGTACTGAATGCACCCATTGACTGCGTTCAGAAAACACAACGGTTACATAACGGTTGAGTAATTCGTCAACGTTATTGGTCTGAATGTAAGGATCTAACAATAAGGACCAATAGTTACTAAGCGCTCAGTGAGCGCTTTGTTTTCTGAACGCAACCATTGTAACGACTTGAGCTACAATAGACCAATCAGAGGAAAGATTTTATATATCACGTTATGTAAACAACATGGGAAAATGATATCGGTGTGTGGACGGCACTTATTTATTCATTTTTTATAAAGTCACCTTCACAATTTCATCAGTATCACAAGGATCAATGATAAAGAAATTATCAGCAAAATCGCCTACTTGCAATAAAAATTTTATTAATATTTCTGAAGGCAAGTAATTGATAAATTACTATTTCCCACAGAAAACTTAATCATTAATTACATTCTTAACACTTCTAAATAAATTTCAGATAGCGAGAATATTGATTTAGCAAATAAACATAACCTCAAAATACCTAAAACAGATATCAGAAAAAGAAAGAATATAAGTCTTGATGTGAATTCTCTAATTATGGAATCATCACAGGCTGTTACTGCAGTCTGTTCAGCTTTGCCAGCATTGCTGAACAGTACAACTTTCACGCCAGATACAGAAGAAGAGAAAAGTATGGTGACAGTCTTGTTACATGGAATAAAACGTGTACCTATGCAACAAAGAATAAAATATTTTGTCAAACTGTTGGAAATATTGGAATCATTTCAGCATGAGTGAATAATTATATAGTCATTGCTGATAGAAAATATTAAAAATATAATTGTCCTATTATATCATATGTTATAGTGTAGTTGGATTCTATATGGAATATTGTCAGCAATCAGCAGAGAAAGTTATGAAAATGTTATAAAATTGATCTAATTGGTATATATTTTTAAATTCAATCAAGATTAAAAGCATACCATCAATCAGATTCACGTATTTTTACACAGTTGCAAAACTTTCTCCTCTATATTCTCTATATAACAGTTGTACTGTTAAAAGAAGAAAACTCAATATGAATATTAAAAGTAATACTTTTGTGGAACATACAGTTTAATCATGAAACAATAGCCTTGCTTTGTGGTATCAACAGATTTTCATAAGATATATCATCTTATATATCTCCTTTTTATATATCTTTTTATATATCTCCTTTTTCTAAGAAAAGGTCTGACAATATGGCACAAATAATCATAGTGGACAGGTGTCATTCGTGTCATACTAAAAAGTTCTTCATGATCTGTCTCATATACCTCTTTGAATTGTTTATTGAAATATCCTAAATAATCTCTGCTTCTATTTATAGGTCTTATCCACCATCTTTTTTGTTTTCTTCGTTTTAGATATAAATATATCGATATTAAATTCAAATGGTAAGCATTTAATAACAAAGAAATACTACAAATTGCACGAAATTCCATTATATTTCTATTTCAATAACACACATAAACACAATCGATCATTCGTATTATGTACGGGCAATATCCTGCTCTCTGATTGGTTTACACTCCGATCCAGCGACTAATTGAACTTTGTACAAGCATAGGACCCAGCTCACAACTTTACGACTTTACGACTTCACGACTTTACGACTCCATTGTAGACGTAGCATTAAGGGCTGAGCGATAACGCGGCTCGCGCTGACCCTCGCGCGGCGTCAAATCGTCAAGACGCCATCGCGACAGTCAGCGCGAGACGCGTTATTGCTCAGCTCCTACGCACACAGCTTGCCGCGGAGTGTCTATTGGCCGCGATGGGCGTGGAAAACACCAAACTTTACGCGGTTATTACAAAAAACTATTACGATTTCCACATTATGGTAAAAGACTTTTTTGTTCTTCTCACTTAGCTCTATGTCCTTACGGAACCCGTGTCCCAAAGTTCTGAGACACCCTGTATAAAAACGTAAATATAAAATATATTGTAGCATTTCATTAAAATAAAATTAAATAAAAATGACAAGTAAATGGAAACCTAAAATACGTAATAAGTGAAATAAATAAGTGAGAATATAAGTAATAAAATAATAAGTGAGCATATAAAGTGAACAAGAGGAAAAAATAATAAATATTGTATTTACATAAGTTGTGTGTGTGTGTGTGTGTGTGTGTAAGTAGATTAACAATAATTATATGTAATTAAATAATTTTAATTTTTCACTATTTTGACATGTCACAGTAAATATTACTCGTTGTTGGAGCATATATGCTTTATAGTGCTTCATTTTTAAAATTATTTTTAATTACTTTTTTCAATTATTTTTATTATTTTTGTATGAGCGAGAGATTGTGTGAGAAAGAGAGTGTTAGAGAGAATGTACAAGAGAGGAGAATGTGAGGGAGAAAGTGTGAGTATAAGAGTGTGACAGACGGGAGTGTGAGAGAGAGAGAGAGAGAGAGAGAGCGTGTGAGAGAGTGAGAGAGAGGGGAGAGGGGCGAGAGTGAAAGCGAGAGGGGAAGTGGCGAGGGAGAGGGAGGGAAAGAGAGAGTGTGTGCGAAAAAGAAAGAAAGACAGAGAGGGGAGGATGAGAGAGGGTGATGAGGGGTAGAGAGGGAGAGAAGACAGTGTGTGGGGGAGAGAGAGAGGGAGTGTGTGTGTGTGAGAGGAGACCGGTTTTAACTGCCAACTTTCGATCCAATCTACTTGTGTGTCGGAACACTCGCTGAAACCGGTTGATATGGATAGAACTGGAGTAGAACAAACTAGAACAGCCGTCAAACGTGCCGGAAGTCGTCGGCACGATGCATTTTCGACTGCATTCCGATATTTACTGTCAGTACTGAAAATCTATAGCATACGTGACACAAACTATATATTTTCAGTACTGGCAGTGAATATCGGAACTCAGCCTTCATAGGCTGCGTTCCGAAATTCACTGCCAGTACTGAAAATACATAGTTTGTGTCACGTATACTATAGAATTTCAGTGCTGGCAGTGAATATCGGAACGCAGCCATAGAGTGTCGTGCTGGCGCTAAATTTCAAAATTCATAAAAAAATACTTGCACGTTGGAACCTCTGAACCCGATTAAAATGGATAGAACTCGAGTAGAACAAACTAGAACAGTCGTCAAATGTGCCGGAAGTCGTTGGCACGATGCATTTTCGTAGAGTGCCGTGCTAGCACGTCAATGTTTCAAAGATGCTATGTTGTTATTTGATGCAATTTGGTACTGAAATTCGGAATTGCTATGTATCTATACTAGAACTAACGGAGATTCTCGTCAGAACGCCTATTACATAAAGCCTTCTGGAACTTTAGAGGGAACTGTGTCGTGCTGGAACGGAAGTTAGCAACATTTTTTCAATTTCGATTCTTTGGTATTACAAATGCGGAACTTTTTTTCTTTTGGTCAGGAACTATGGACCTATGAAAAGTGCTACTGGAACTAGTATCGTTTTTTTTTTTTTTTTTAAACGTACTAACTTCACAGACATGCCCATATGCGTATGCGTATATGTCTGTCATCGCTTTCGATTGTTTTACAAGCGTATGCGACATCGCCGAGGGACACCATACCTGCCTCTGAGTGTACGCATTGTCCCTGTTTCTCTTTTATTTCCAAAATCGTTGTGATTGGCGTAAGAGAACGAGTGTAATAACTCTGCTCAGAGCTATACTACATGGGCTGAAAAGTCTTTGGCTTAACAATGAAAAAACGATTTTTTTAATGAAAAAAGTATTTTATTCCTCGACATAATCTCCATTTAGAGTAATGCACTTAGTGTAACGGTCCGCTAACATTTCGATGCCGGTCTTATAGTGCTCGGTGTCAAGTCCCTCAAAATAGGCATTTGTTTCCAACTTGATCTCCTCATTCGAGTAAAATCTTTTACCAGCGAGCCACTGCTTCAGTCGGGGAAAAAGGAAATAGTCGCTGGGGGCCAGGTCTGGAGAATACGGGGGATGCGGGACCAATTCATAGCGCAATTTCTTTAATTTATCGGTCGTATCGCGAGCCGAGTGAGTTGGAGCATTGTCTTGGTGAAACAAAATTTTTTTCTTTGCCAAATGTGGCCGTTTGACCTTGACCTCGTCGTCCAATCGATCCAGTAATGTACAGTAATATTCTTTATTGATAGTTTTACCATGTTCAAGATAATCAATGAATATTATGTTATGCGCATCCCAAAAAATACTGGCCAAAACCTTGCCAGCTGATTGTTGTGTCTTCGGGCACTTCGGACGGCTTTCACCAGGCAACAACCACTCCGCTGACTGCCGATTGGACTCCGGTGTGTAGTGATGGATCCATGTTTCATCCATTGTGATAAATCGACGCAAAAACTCCTTCTTATTGCGGTTAAACAGGGCCAGATTTTGCTTTGAAAGTCGAACACGTTCCGCTTTTTGCTCAATTGTTAAAAAACGCGGCACCCAACGCGCGCAAAGCTTTTTCATGTGTAAATATTCATGAATGATATGACCAACGCGTTCCTTTGAGACGCCTATGATGTTAGCTAGTTCACTCAATTTCATTTTGCGGTTATTCAACACGATTTCACTGATTTTCTGGATGTTTTCTGGAGTAACTGCCTCATTTGGCCTTCCTGAACGTGGTGCATCATTTGTGTTCGTATGGTTACGACGAAACTCAGCAAACCAATATTTGATGGTTGAATTCGGTGGGGTAGATGTGCCGTAACATTTATCAAGCTATGCCTTTGCTTCAACAGTGTTTTTTCCCATCAGGAAGCAATGTTTAATCAAAACACGAAATTCACTTTTTTCCATAGTAAAGATAAATTCAGAGGTAACGTCACTTCGAAAGCTATAACTTGTACACGAGTCAACGAAATATCATGAAATTTTTACAGCATCTAAGTTAAGGTTGGTACTCTATAGGAAATATAAGGATTTTTAGTTTGTGGCACCACTTATATGTCAGGCCAAAGACTTTTCAGCCCATATAGTACATTTAGTCTGTTCTTTGTAGCTGTACTGTAGAACTGGTGCAATAAGTTAAAATTAGACAGATATAGATTTTCTCACTCTAGCTTATTGCACCAGTTCAGCAGTGCAGCTACAAAGAACAGACCAATTAAATGAATGAAGGAATGAATGAATTAATGTATAGGAGATACGGGGAAGTTGGCGTCAGCTTGGGGTTTTCCAGCGCACAGCCATTTACGGAATGAATGTGTAGGAAGTATTTGTGTTTGCATATGTATTATATAGTTATATTTTCATAAAGTAGTGGAACTCATTATCATTATGCCCAGTCATGGCTAGATAAAATTATACATACCATTCGCTTTCTTTTCTAGTTTATCAGTTGTACTCTGCCATTAGATCCTGTTGCATGTTTGCAAGTTTATCTACCTGGAATTGACAAATGTTTTGTCTTGAATAATTATCGGGATGTAATTTCCTGCTTTCTTTTTGTTGCCAAAATACGTAATCTTAATAAGCACAAGTAAAAAACGCCGAATGGAATAGCGAGTAATAGTAACAGTAGTAATAGTTGTCATCCAAAAACAGAAGATTGGACACAACGGAAAAAGGTTTGTTGAAATACAGCATTCATAAGGAACAATTTTGAAACGTGTTAACGTTTACAACGATAATAAAAGCATCTTGAAAGAAGGAAAAAAGAAAAAAGAATTTTGAAAACGATACATACTGCAATACAGACTGTTATTTTGTTTTTCTGTAAGTAAAAAATGACTTTATTATTAGATAATTTAATACAATGTTACAATTACAATTACAAATTACAATGTTTTACCATAATATGCATATATTAATTAAAATAATGATATATAGACAATAAAACATAGTACGACAAAACAAGGCAATTGTAACATATTGATGATTAACAAAAGAAAAAAATTGCTAGAAATCACTATAACTTTATAAGCCTAATATATATAACTTAATATATATAGCTTATAAGGCCTAATAATTACAACTTTATAATATTCTTTATAAGCAATGTAAAAATTGTGTTTTTATAGATATGAGATATAATTATATATTAATAGTAAATTACATTGACACAGTATATTTTTTTTGCCTAATCATTAAAGAGAAAAATATATTATAAATATTTCTTAAACAAAATTTTTTCAGTGACTTTTTCAGTGAAGTTATTGCACATTATAGTGAATAATTATTTATCATAAAAGTGACATTAGTAACAATGGCAGAAATGGAACAACAATATACAGAGCTAAAACTTATAGTGCCTTGGGGTCATATTGCTGCAAAAGCATATGGCTCATCCACAGGAAAATTTGTTTTAATGGTGCATGGTTTAATGGATAACTTAGGAACATTCACTAGATTAGTGAAATATTTACCAATGGAATATTATTATGTGTGCATAGATTTACCTGGTCATGGACATTCGTCATACTTTCCATCTTGGATAGTAATAGATATTATTAATTATGTACATGTAATACACTATGTTTTAGAAGCACTACAATGGAAAACATGTATTTACATAGGTCATAGTATAGGTGCACTAATTGGTATATTTTTTAGTGTTTCTCAACCTCATAGAATTGAAAAATTAATTGCCCTTGATGGAATTATCCCAGTAACTGCAAATACAGAAACTATGTTTATAAGGGTTTTTAAAGAGTTATATACATTAACAATAGAAGCCGAAAATAATGTAAAATCATACTTATATACCAAAGAAGAAGTATTACATGCTTTAAAAAATAAGAGAAGTGCAGCCTTAAATTCAGATGCTGCAGAAGCTATATTTAAACGTGCTGTCACAGAAACTAATGGGAGATACAAATTTGTTAGGGATAACCGATTAAAAAGAAAAAGATTATCATCATTAAGTTTACAGGGATTGATTTATATTGTACGTAATCTTTCAGTCCCATTGTATCTGTTTATTGCATCTCATGGTTTAGAAATACAATTTAATGAAGTCGCTAAAGTAATAGAATCAATAAATCCTACAAGTTTATCTCAGTTAATTTGTATAAAGGGAAATCACGATTTTCATAATAATCATCCTGAAAGAATTGCGCCATTTATATGTGAGATATTACATAATAATTCTAGTAAGTTATAAAGTAATGAAAATTAATAAAGTAAGAAAATAAAGTAAGTAGTAGTGAAAATAAGTTTGAATACATTGATTATTCATCCAAATTAACTTAGTAACACACTAAAAAGATCATATAAGAGACCAACATGATCTAATATTATAGATATATAATATCAACACAATGTAATAATATAATTATGTATTATGATATTTATATAAAAGGATAAAGGGTTATTGGTTAAACAAACAGTTACACAAAATTTATATAAAAAGAAGAATATATTGTAAATGTCAAGTTTAATAAGAAATTGTATACAAAATTGTAAAATAGTTTATTTTTTGTTGTAGATTTTTACAAATGTAGTACCGTAATTTTTACCAAACCTTTCATATGATGGACTTTAATTTTCACTTCTTGATCTCTCAGAATAATGTCTCGCAAATCATCTTCAAAGACGACTGCAGTATGATTCATGAAAGAATCATTCTTTTTTGTGTCATGTATATGATCCGGACTAAGCTGTATCTTGTACCAACATATTAAGGCATTTGGTAGAGTTTCTTTCGCCCTACTTATTTTTCCGAAGGTTACAACTGCTTCGGTAGTTTCCGTTTCGTTTATTTCTGCCAATACTTGTGGCTCGGACAAGATCTCACACGAATATAAGCTCGAATGTAAATCGAATATTTGATTGATCTGCAACATAGTAAGCGAACATAAATTTTGTTGATAATTTTACTTTAATATAAAATTTTAATAAAGCTACCTTGTATTTGTTAATGTGTTCTGCAATTATGTAGTTTGTACTTTTATTTCTTTTATTATTTTGTGTGTGTGGACAATCCTCATTATTTGAACTCTGGAAAAAAAATATTGTTATTTATTATAACATTTATGTTTAATAATTTTTTCCTTTATTGCAAGTGCACGCTTGCGTATCAAAGTTATTTAAACATCATCAAAAATTATATATGAAAATTGTATTAATATACCGTGTCAGTATAGAAATTAGAATAAGATGGTATCTTGAGATTTGCATCTTGCACATAAACCATGTTCGGTAAATCCTCCGAGTATACTAATTGTCCTATAAGAAAAATTTTTTCCGGCAATAATGGACTCTCTGGTTTTAATAGACACCTAAAACGAGGGTTTGGCAAGATATTTGTAATATTGTAATATATATAATTACATAGAGTATATATAATACGTGTGGATATATATTATATAAAAATTTTACCTCAAGATCTCATGATGACTATCTCGCAATTCACCTTTAATATCAAAGTTATGAACGAATATAGAATCTACGTGGCATGGAATCTCATCGTAGTTTGATATCGTACGTACTTTATCCTGTAGCTTGTTATCTCGAGCCACTCGCTCAACCAGAGAACGAAGCGTTGGATTGTCAGTTTTGTAGTATAAAAGTTCGCTGTCTTTACACTCCTTCAAAATTGTTAAACCGTAAATCGGAAAAGGCGAAATATCTAAAATATATTTTATATTTCTACTCTTATGAGATCTGCCGATCTCGGTGAGCAATTTCACGTAATCAAAGTCATTCAGGAAGACAATGACCTCTTTTGGTAGATGGTACAAGGTTTTACAATCCGTCGCGTTAAGTTCCGTATTTCCCATGCTACAAGAACACTTCAATTTACTCTTTAAAATCTCCGCTTTTATTGTTACGACATCACCTTCATGGCACACGGTGTGTGTCGTTGGAAAAATAGCAAGATCCCAACAAGATTTTCTGTCAGAGGAATCCAACGTGATTTCCTCGTCGAGATGTAGCTTGAACCAAGTGACAAGACCATCTATGATACCATTGTATTTACATTTCGCTCGCATTAACTGCTTGAGTCCGTCCTTGTGAAATTTCCGCAGCTCTTGCAATTCGTTGAAATTCACATGGAAGAGTTTTTGCGGCTCTGTGATATATTTAATTTGGACTTTTTCCAGATTCTCCGCCTCATAATATTCATCATCCGGCAATACCGACAAGTTATTGAAATTCAAAAGGCAAATATCTTTTACTTTTTCAAAGATCACTGACGATCTAAGTCTAACATATTCACATTCGATGGCTGCTGTGTAAACCGTCGCGCCCATAGGTATTATTATACCATATAAATCTAAAATATTCATGTGCACGTTAATCAAAGACGGTACTACAAGCTCCCCGAATAAGCCGGCATCAAACGTTTCAGTCACTATTAATTGTACTCTAGAATTATACAGGTATATGTATATTCTTTATTGTTGATTAATGTATTATATTAATAAAATATTTGTATTTTGTTGCAACAAACCTTTCTGGAATGTCTGTAGGTACTTTAAGATCGAACGATAGTTTCGGTATTAACTCTACATCCGATGCATTATTAGACTCGAATACTTCTTTTGCGATTCGTGTCATTACTTCCGAGCATTCACATGCGTAGACTTTTATAGCTCCTGCATCCTTTGCGTATAGACTCAAAAGACCTGTACCAGTTCCTACATCCAACACTGTATTATATCCTTGATGAATTCTTTTACGTATAGCTTGCTCAAAAGCACTATTTCTGTGCTTGTCATTGAGCATTGTAAAGTGCCATCTGTCTACTGCCATACTAAATGCATTTTGTAAATTTCGTTCTGCTGGTAGAAAGTTAGGATCAACTTTCAAAGCTCTTCTTAAATATTCTATTGCCCTTACAGGATCGTTATTCCTTTAACAATATATGTGATATATATTGTCCGAATTTTTAAAAGATGAAAAATAATATACTTGTAATTCATGGTGGAAATAATTGAGAAATTAGAATCAATGTTTGTATCAGTATTAAAGTAGAATCACATATTTCAAAATAAAAATTACTTTACCTTAACAAATGTGCTGCAAAATTATTGAGCATACGAGGATTGTTTGGATAGATATCCAAGGAATATTTATAACAACGTACAACATCAGACAATCTATTGTTTTCTGCCAACTCAATCCCCCATGTACCTGAAAATTACAAAATGTCTTTATATAAACAGCACACAATATAAAGGACAATATAAAATGCAATATAAAAAATTATGTTTCTTACATAGTATATCTGTAAATGTTTCCTCAATTTCTGATCTTTTTGCAGGACATAATTCAGCAACTATGGTGTAATATGCATAAGCCTTCCCATAATTTCCATTCCTGTCATGTTCCTTGGCTTTTTGTAACGATCTTTCTGATATGTCATTTACTTCTGACTGCATTTTGCATTGGTCAAGTTTCTTTGGATCACAATTGCATCAATTTATTATAATTATTCCGTCTTTAGATTCACAGCAATTCACAGCACTGATTTTTCATGTCTTTAAAATATAAACCTTAAGTCGAAGATTTTAATCATCACTATAAATATAATTTCTTTTTCAACTTTCAATACTCACTAATTCAAGCATAAATTTTGCCTAACCTAACATTTATCAACACCTAACGTTTTCATCTTCAAATTTTATTAAGATTGACGATTTTTTTTAGACAAGGAAATAATTGGATAAGAAATAATTATTACAGTTAATTTATAGATATCAATGGACAATAGTGAGAGATATTTTTGATCAAAACTAGAATTGTTGAAAATATTCTTGCATGTATTGGCATATTAATGAATCTTTTATATGACATCTGTAGTTCTAATCTACAATATTACCTTTATTAAGATGAAAAAAAAGCAAGAGTTTCCAACTTAAAATATTCTAGAGAAACTTTCTCAAACAATAGTCGGCGATAACAACTGACTGGCGGTTATAACCGAACTACTCTAATACATATCAAGTGGAAACATTTAAACATAAATACAAAACATCCCAAGATACGCCTATTTAATCGCCAACGAAGAATAATCAGTTCACGTATTTTTTATTATTAAAACATTAAACGAATCATTTTTTAAGTTTCCTGCTTTATCGTTTCACCGTACAAGTTGAAAATATGAAAGGTGGTCTGACCACTCATTGAGTTGTACTACTACTTGAAAGTACAAAGGTCTAGGCTCTACCATTCTTTCGCGTTCTCTTTCAATCTACCGTCTACCCGATTGAAATTGAAAATCGAAGCAAACTCGATCGGGACACATGTTATATTCTCTAACTAACCGTTATGAATATTTATAAACGACCTCGCGTTTTTGTATTTGATTTTCTGGCTATTTTCCCGTTAACTTAGATGAGCCGAGTTATCGTTGCACGCGAGCAACGTAACTGTATTCTACATCATGGACATGGAAAGGACTGAAAAATGGGCGGAGTGAATTCGAACAAAACGAGGGGGAATCAGATCATGAAACATCGAACGTCGCTTTCTAGACGTTGAAATATGAATTATTTATGCGTTGACGATGATATAGTAATGACGACGATTCGGCCGAGCAACAATAATTCGATCATCTCCAGACTTGGACTCATGGGCGTTCACGCGCTGTCGCTGGGTTCTACCCAAAAAAGAAACGTCGGAGAAAACGATTCGGTCATACCTCGAAAGACGCGGCCCATATATGGTGCAATTGACACAAATGTACACCGGCCGCAGCCTTGCAACGTGAATAATGTACGACGAGATCCTCGCATGATTCCAGCATATAATTCGTCGCACATTGCGCGTCGACGGCGGCGTTCGTTCGGACGCCTTCGCGCAATCCTAAATCATACATTATGGCATTCGAAATGACGGTATATTGTAAAATGGATTAATGCAATTGTGTCAACGTTCCGGAACTACATTCGCCGCGTGGAGAAACGTTCTCCGAAGCGATGAGTGCTGCGGTCCAGCGTGGACCAATCCTGACGAGACGTGAGGTCACCGTGGACCTATCGGCACGTTCTGAAACCGTCGATCCCGGCTGGTATATAAATTGTCGCGGTAGGGGCGTTCGCGCACTAGTCTCTCGTCAGACGGATGTGAAACGTCGTATAGTTGTTAGCAAAAGCTCCATTACTTGCTTTCGCCAACTATCGATCTCCCGTGCGGTTATTTAACCCTTTTTCTTTTTTGTAAGAAGTCAACGAACAATCATAATACAAAATGGTGAGTTGAATGAATAATCTTATTCTTCTTGATATCGTGAGCTCTCCCGCGCGACACCGCCCATCGTCTTCGCGTGGAATGTCAGCCATTTTATAACGGACGCCGGCCGGCTACGGCTTCCTTCAAGTTTTTAGTCAACGTCGTTTCTATTGTGATTATCGCGGAAATTTTGTAATTAATTTTGTTACATTGTATGCGTTTCTAATCGTTATTAATATCGTGAAGATCTCGTAGCTATATATATATATGTATATAGAGTATTAAGTTGTTTTACCGCATGAACGAACAAGGCATTGACCTTCCTCTAAAATCACCATGTTGCTTTTTGTTTCGCTAGTTATTTATTATCTATTTTATAATAGAGTTTAAGCAAACACAGTTCTAACATTTATGATTATTTTAGCGTGAATGTATCTCAATCCATGTTGGACAAGCTGGAGTACAGATTGGCAATGCCTGCTGGGAGTTATATTGCCTGGAACATGGCATTCAACCGGATGGTCAAATGCCATCTGACAAGAGTATCGGAGGTGGGGATGACAGCTTCAATACTTTCTTCAGTGAAACTGGTGCTGGCAAACATGTACCCAGGGCTGTCTTTATTGATTTGGAACCTACTGTAGTTGGTGTGTACAATTTATCCAATTCAAATATAATATAACATGATATATTGCAAAAATATATGTGAATCATGAATTCTTGTTCGTAGATGAGGTTCGTACTGGAACTTACCGCCAGCTCTTCCATCCAGAACAGCTGATCACTGGCAAGGAAGATGCTGCGAATAATTACGCTCGTGGCCATTATACAATTGGCAAGGAGATTGTGGATCTCGTACTGGATCGTATCCGCAAACTCGCGGATCAATGCACTGGCTTGCAAGGTTTCCTAATTTTCCACTCGTTCGGCGGCGGTACCGGCTCCGGCTTCACCTCCCTCTTGATGGAACGTCTGTCTGTTGACTACGGAAAGAAGTCAAAGCTTGAGTTTGCCATTTATCCCGCACCGCAGGTCTCCACAGCTGTAGTCGAACCGTACAACTCGATCTTGACGACGCATACCACCCTGGAACACTCAGACTGTGCATTCATGGTTGATAATGAGGCGATCTACGACATCTGCCGTCGCAACTTGGACATTGAACGGCCGACTTACACGAATTTGAATCGTCTGATCGGCCAAATCGTCTCCTCCATCACAGCATCCCTGCGGTTCGATGGCGCACTGAACGTTGACCTCACCGAGTTTCAGACCAATTTGGTGCCCTATCCGCGCATCCACTTCCCTCTTGTTACTTACGCGCCTGTTATCTCAGCGGAGAAAGCATATCACGAGCAGCTTTCCGTCTCGGAAATCACCAATGCCTGCTTCGAGCCGGCTAACCAGATGGTCAAGTGCGATCCGCGTCATGGCAAGTATATGGCTTGTTGCATGTTGTACCGCGGTGACGTCGTACCTAAGGATGTAAATGCGGCGATCGCCACCATCAAGACCAAGAGGACCATCCAATTCGTCGACTGGTGCCCCACCGGTTTCAAAGTCGGCATCAATTACCAGCCGCCGACTGTCGTGCCGGGCGGCGATCTCGCCAAGGTGCAACGCGCCGTTTGCATGTTATCCAACACTACAGCCATCGCCGAGGCTTGGGCTCGTCTTGACCATAAGTTCGATCTCATGTATGCTAAGCGTGCGTTTGTTCACTGGTACGTCGGCGAGGGTATGGAAGAAGGAGAATTCTCCGAGGCGCGTGAAGATCTCGCCGCGCTCGAGAAGGATTACGAGGAGGTCGGAATGGATTCCGCGGAGGGCGAAGGCGAGGAAGGCGCCGAGGAATATTAAAATGACGGCTCTCTTGAAAAGATACGATTCTGCTATCTCTTGAAATAAAATACTGAACATATTTGCAACGCAAGCTTCTCGTCATTACTCGATGTCATTCCGTACCTTTCCTGAGCTATAGTAGAGTTATTGAATGTATCCTTCTGTTATATCGATTGCGTTTTATTTTTATTATGACAACCTACGGATTTGGGCACGGCGCTTGCATCAAGAGTGATTACACATTCATTGTATTAGATATTATTTTATCAGTAATTTTATCCTTACAAACATTTCATAGTGAATTTTGATTATATACTCGCAACATTTGAAAATCTTTATGATGTCAATGATTGTACATGAGCAAACAAAATAAGTAGTTTTATGCGCGAACAGAGATGGTATCAATGATCATGCTATTGGAAAATTATTTATTATATTTCGCTTTTACAGTAGCAATTTCGCAGTAGCCAGATACGAGTATGCTATCTTATGAAAACTTATAATTTCGGAAACTGTCGTTAAATTTGTCTTTACTGTAACATAGCTTACAAGATGAATTCCCTAAACAGACGTTTAAAATAATTGTATAAAACTATAAAAAGTAAATTTGATATATAATACAAATAATATAAATTATTTTATTTAAATTACATTTTAAATAAATCGATTTGAAATTACATTTTCAACTTGTCACAAATCAACATCGATTATAATACATTAATTACAATGATCTTTCACTTCTCGAATAACTCGTTTTGAAACGCAGCTACAATTACTTATCTATAGTGAACAGCAACTGTTTAAAAATGACTATATTCAACAAGTGCCGATTTCTTGAAATATATTTCACAAATTTGACAAACCGTAAATTAACATTAATTCATGGATAAATTAACATTAATTCAGATATCTAATTCCAACCTTCATCATAAAAATCTTCATCATAAAAGTCTCCGTCATCCGTATAGTAATAATACTCTAGATACTCGGCGTGATCGAAATCATCGTCATCGTCTGGCTCGTCGGGTATCACATCGCGATACAACATATCGAAACATTTGGATTCTGGATTACGAAAGTGTAAGTAAGGTGCCTCAGGATTGAGCCGCATGCCGCACAGCCAACAGAAATATGTGCCACAATGTGAACATGTCATCTTGTTACAGCCATCCGATTTCTGAAATGATTCACGATCAATAAGCTTATCATAAGCACTGGTAAAAAATGTAATCGAATTTACAATAGCAAGCATTTGCTTTCAAATTATTTTCTAAATCCATATTTTTAAAGAATGAATATTACGAAGATATCAATAGTCTTTTTCAAGCTAGAAGCGATCTAGATTGAAATGTAGATTTTAAATTATTGTTCGGAAATGAATTCTTCCAGTGTGTTGTAGGAAAAAAGTAATAGATTCTTACCTCAATAGCGCTCTTGCAGTGAGGACAATTATGGCTGTTGTCGTTGATCCAATTTTCAGACATAGTGTTTTCTATCAAAGTCTGGAGCTGTTTTTTACCATAACGTTGCTCCATTTCAGCTTTCTTTTCATTACTAGCTGATTGGTATTCATTGACTAATCGTTGTTTCTCAGCTATCAACCAATCGACGTAATTAATATAATTTCTCTTTTGACATGAATGTTTTGCTATGAAAAGTAATTGTTTATGTTAGTAGAATCTAGCTACATACCAGAACTGATTTTACAGGGTTCTACTCCATGATAAACCATCTTGCAACGAACACAGAATGCATATTGGCAAACGGGACATTTCGCCATTTGATCGTTAAGATCGCGAGTAACTGGATATTGACAGTGTCGTCGTGGGCAATAAACTATATCCGTCATAGTGTCTAATGTAGCACTTAACAATATTGAATCATATTTTGAAAATAATTCTGAACTCACCAGATCTTTTATCTGAAAGAAAACCAACAAATATTTCACATAGTTTACTAATGTTGTTCCAATATTAATGATCGACGATTGAATATGAGTTATATATATAAAAAAATCATTACCTGGCCAGGTGTAGCCTCGAATTTGCATTTTTCCTCAGGACAACAAATATTCTGTACATTTCCTTCTTTGATTCTTACTTCAAAGTAACCTCTGATGCAATCTTTGCAAAAAGTGTGAGCACAAGGCAAAAATTGAGTACAATGTTCCCCTGATTTATCAGTAAAACAAATATTACAAGTGTAAAAATTCTTTTTGAATTCTATTTGTTTCCGTTGCTCATTGTAGTTAACCAGAACTTGAATGGGATTTCTACCAATAGGGCATTCTAAAATAGCTCTTTTATCGATGGAGTTATTTTTCTTTGTTGCGGTACTCTCCTTACTGACTTCACTATTGTGCTGTTTGTGACATTCGCCAGTTTCCTTATTTGCTTGCAAAATTTGTATTTTTTCCAATGTTTTCTTATAAGATGTATATATGTAGTCCATATCTAAATATTCTTTTATTTTTAAGAATTTGAGTGTTTCATTCTGAAGAAACTCCACCCATGTGAACAAGATCTCCTGTTTGCTATTTTCCCACAACAAATCTAGTTTTTTACATAACTTAGCTAATGCTGACAGGCGCAACCAAGAGGAACATAATGTAAATACTGGAGCTGATATAGATGGATAATCCTCTGGTAATATAACATGTAATGTTAAGGGTGGTAAATATGATATTTGCACCTTCTGAGTAGAGTCGGCTTCATGTCTTAGATCTTTGTATGTCAGATAATACGTTGTAGGAAGATTCACGAATATGTTGAAAGTACAATCGAATTGGTTATTCTTTTCATTATATGAAAACTCCTCCTTATTATAGATACTTTCCAAAGCAGTGACTTCATCTTTTTGTTTCTCGTAGTCCATTGACTGCTACAAGTTGAAATTGATTATTGTATTTCTATGTCTTATATAGGAGCTGACATCAAAAGAACATTGAAATTTTACAATTATGTCGTTTACTTACCAAGTTTGGGAACTTGTCACACGTTAATTCAGGTATAATATTTATGCCTTTCAATTATTCTTGACTGTTTGTTGATTTAGTTATCAAAAGTATTAAATGTACAGATGACAGTTTTAAAGGGTTATGTGTTCGTCTACTTCTCGGATTTGGAGTTCGCCAGATTGTTTGTGAATTCACTGCGGCTGTAAAACAGAATCTGCTTGATTCCATCAATCGTCAGATATCTTATCAAAGTTAATAAAAGAAAAAAAAAGTACGAAAATTGCAGCCTCGCGACATGGATAAATATACATACCGTGTGTGTCGCGTGTTCAACTATCCCTGACATCATGACACTGCGCCTAGCGCCTTCGTGTAACCGTACTTTCTGTGTTTATGATGTAATGAAAGTCAGCAAAATTGATTGCGATAGATAATGTAACATTATGGCAGGTACATCATCATACAAGATACATCATAATACATTATGCCTAAGATACATAAAATACTTTCGAAATTTCTAGTTGAAAAATGTAACTAATATATGAAAGAGAAAAAAAACAACATAGAAAAATAATTATAAAGATAAGCAGCAAGTACCTTCTCAAGTAGAATATAATAAAGGAAAAACTGTTGATTTAAAAGAAATTAGTACAGTTACACATATAAAATGATTGCAGCAAAATTCGAAATAGGTTGTATGATAAGAGAAAAAATTCCTGTATTGATGCAGATTTTTATCATTAGAATTTTGTTTAAAAAGGTTTGATTTCCGATTATTCAAAAAACCTGTCATCAACAGCTGATATTCACGTTGAAAAAGCTGCGAGTATATTAACTGTATATTAATTATATTTCTCGTCGCAATCGATTCCGTCGATTTTCGATCAGTCAGCGTACCGTTCATGGTGGCGCCCATAACGAAATAAAATACACGTATTACGTATTCGATAGTAACGAATCATCAATGCATTATGTTGCAATCTCATTATCGGCATAACGAAGTTTATCAAGTTTTATTAGGTGCCGATCGAAGTTGTGCTTGTTACAGCTACGTTGTTGGTTGGGTTGAACTCGTTGGAGTCGATGAAGTTGTACGGTTGATCGAACCGGTGCTACGCGCGTAGTTTTGATGAGATGAATATCATGGATGAGACATGGAGATTGTTATTTCCAATATGCATCAATGTGATAATGTCTGTGATCGCGTTTTATTCGACCGTGTATTTAATTCCCAAGATAATATCCATATTTCTCAAAGCTAACCTCTGTGGCATCGATATGAGCAAAAGGAGCAACGAAAAAGTGTGAGTAAAACAAGAAACATAACGTAGTGCGTTTAGCTGTAATATTATATTGCATAATACATCTCCATAAGTTCCTTCTTTATATACCGACAACGATGCATGTATATATGGTCGATTTACTATTGCAGGCCAGAGGCAATAGGTGTTTTTACTGGATGTATATTCCTCATAACAATGTTCCTGTTTATTCCTGTACCATTCACAGATTACATACTGAAGAATGAAAATTTTCCACATGATAAGGTATGACATCTGTTTGTATGATGTGCAAAACTGCCTCCAAAAGTCTTGGTCGAAATTAAGTGCAACTGATATTTTTCCTTCAATTCTAATTTTAGTAACAATTAGTTGAATTATAGGTATTGGCTAATATTTATGGGAATAAACATATTTACATTTAATTGAGAGGCAAAAGAGAGACTTTGAGAAAGAACACAAACACAATGTAATGCGCAAGTTTTCCATTACAGTTTGTTGAATTCTTGGCAGCATTGTTGTCCATATGTTGCATGCTACTGTTGGGTTTTGCTGATGATGTTCTGGATCTTCGTTGGCGGCACAAGTTACTTTTACCCACTGTAGCATCCTTGCCATTGCTAATGGTTTATTATGTTAACTTTAATTCCACGATAATCATCATACCAAAACCACTGAGACAATGCTTTGGTTTTTCATTGGATTTATGGGTTTTTTACTACCTATACATGGGAATGTTGGCAGTATTTTGTACGAACGCCATAAATATATTAGCTGGGATAAATGGCCTGGAAGTTGGACAAAGCTTAATAATTGCTACCAGTATTCTCATCTTTAATATTATAGAATTATTTGGTAGTCAATGGAAAGCACATCAGTTTTCAATATATTTTATGCTGCCATACATAGCTACTTCCCTTGCATTGTTCAAGTACAATTGGTAAGTCACATTAGAAAGTATTTTTCACATAATGTAAACTGTTGACCAATGGTAATGGTTTTATTTTGTATCGCGATAATATGATAAATTTAAAAATGGAAGGAATATCTTTCTCTCGGAGACAGGGAAGATTCAGTTAATTAAGAAAAGTTAACGAGCTTACGAGTTATATGTATAAACCATTTAACATGTATATTTCGTCAACGTAATATTTTTAGTGTATAAATCCAGTATAATATTACATGGTGTACATAGTGTATAGAGTATGAGTTAATATCACAGTCGGGTGTAACCAGTACGTCAGTAGTAATCTAATTTAGCGTAGAAGTTCTCTACCAGCCAGTCGTACTTCCACGTGTTGTTGAGAATTGTTTCAGGCGCGAAGTAGGAATCCCTCGATTTCGAGACTCTCAGGAGATTGCTTTTACCATCTAACCATAGTCCGCTACCTATTAGGTCCTCAACGAACGGCACGTCAACGGTCTCCTCTATATGTATTTCTTTGGACTGAATTTTATGATGGAGACCGATAATAATATTAGCGGGAGCTTGGCATAAATAGCAATACCAGCCGCCGTAGTGATTTAGATCCCCTATAACTAATCCCAAAATATCTCTCTCGCTAGCGTCTCCGTCCAATTGTCGGCGCAACACGACGGAATTGGACTGATAGGCGTTTCGCATCAGGCCGATCGTGTACGCGCCGAGCATTATCGTTGTCTTGAGCGGATGCTGCCAGAAGAAGCCGTATACCGACCACCTTAATCTAAATCCTATAGGCTGAGGCCAACCGTCGTACATCTTGAGGAACATTAATGCCCTGGAATTCAGTATCTGCTCCGGCTCCGTCGTCACGTAGATATCATCGTCCCTTAAGCTCTGCACCACGGCTTTCACTCGGTCCCAGACGTATTTCGCCACTATCCTCGACGGTTTGCGGGACTTGGTCGCCACGTTGACGTATAAAATCTTCTTCTGCTGTCGCTGTAGCAGCCCCTTGGACAGCTTGTGCCGAAAATTGTCCTCGGCATTGTTGAAATCACAAATTACGAAAAGGTCCACTACATCGTAGAGTTCTTCCACTATCACCTCGACGACCGCCGAATTGTATTCGCTCAAGCAGAACGTGTGAATAATACGTCTGGCCTCTCTGCGACGTTTCAGACTGATGTTCTGCTTCGACGCCATGATTGCCCTCCATACAACCTCCGGCTGTCCACAGTCCAAACCGTGCCATCCTTGATTGCAGATACATCTTTCCAGATGCTCGTTGCTTCTCATCTTGCGCTCGTCTACCCCGAATTTCCAGCATACGGTATGATTATATATCTCGAACAATCTAAAAGTCTTGACATCCTTCAATACTATCTCTCCATTGATTGTCTGGTAGATTGATGATTTTTTGCGATTGCCCTGATTTATCTGCAGCTCCTTCGATTCGAAAGGAAAAAAAAAAAAAGAGAAAATTCTCATCTTGTAACGATCAGTGCTATTGCTAACTAGAATTAACCAGAAATAGTCAAATTTCGCAAATTACCTGTGACGTCTCGAACTTGACGAAACTGACAGACGCACGAGTAGTCGATACAGTTAGCTCGGGTGGCGGAGTGGTGGCCACGTAGATCATAACAATGAGAACTTGCAAGACCAATAAGGTATACAGCAACGCTAGCTTTCCATCTAGACGGGCCTGCATGGCACTAATTCCTTTGGTCGAATTATTTAATATTTCATTTTATGTCCCTGGAGAAATGACTCTTGCTTATTAGCGGTGACATTTTCGTTAACATTGCACTCCCACGGCCGTCATCTGAGAACAGAATTAACAGCTATTGCATCATTCTCATCGCTACTAACGCAAATACCTGCTCACGAGACGCGGTATGTTTCACTTGGCGTATCTTTAACTTTAAAGACAACAGATGACGAATCTTGAATTTACATTTTTATCCGATCGATCGATTTTCCGACATCGATTTTCAGCCTCTTTTTTCAGCACTCGCTACGCTCGCGCATTTCTCTTCTCAAACGAGAAATTCGCTGTGACCTCGTTTCTCCCGGCATATATATGACATCTTATATCTCGTTTCTCACTAATGAGACCTCATTCTTCCTCTACCCTGCATATTTCTCCACCGTCGCACCGAATCGCGATAATTTTGCAATTTCCAGCCGCGAAGTCTAAGCACACAGATGCCACACACCGGTCCACCGCATTGCGGTGGGATCACATGGCGAATAGCTCGTCACAATCGAATTATCCGTCGTGAGCGAGCGAGCTGAACCGGTTCGCGCGAGAGTTAAACGTCCCGGCAGCTCCGCCCCACACGAACGCACGCGTGACATCGACACACCGACGGTGTGTGCGCATATTATGTATTACATAATAAAGCGCCGCTCACAATGTGCGTGTCCGACGACTACGACGACGACGAGAGCGACGACAGTCTCGGTAGCTCGTGACGTTGCTGGTACAACCAGGTTTGTGACGTCACTGCGGCGCCGCGACGTGCCATTTAACTCGCGCTCGCAAATGGTCACGATCTTACCGAAGTCGATCGCCGTCGACACTTGTAAGACCGGCGGATTTCTTCTAAATATCTATCCCTCCTCGAGAACACGCTCTCTCCCCCCTGTAACCGTTCTTTTTTTTTATATTCAGCTGCTATGGCGGATTTAAATGGATCCTGCGGCGAGACTACACGATCGGCCAGCGACGCGCACGTTCTTCTAGTCACGCCGATAGTCGTTGCCTGACACCCCGCTCGAGATAGGGCTCAGGGCGGCTCTCCGTCTCCCTGCTCGGAGCCTGCCGACAGCAGCAGTACACCCCGACGACGTGAAAAACCACGCCCGAGTGTCGCACCACGCCAACCAGCCAGCCAGCCGGAGCTGGCGCTGGTCCGTCCGTTTGTCGGCGAACTCTCGCCACAAGCGCGATCGCGACTATTCGCAAGGCGCACGCGTCTTAGAGCGGCGGCGGCGGCATCTCATTAATTGTGTATCTTTATATACACACATCTCGCCCCTGTTGTGAAGCATGAGTAATAATTGACGCCGCCCCGATGAGTCAGAATGAGTTTTACGACGACGAAGCGTCATGAAATGCTATTACAATGCGATTTGCGATAACCCCTAATCTGTTGCGCTGCTTTCACAGCGGAAAATGGTTCCCGTTGGGTACTCTTGTATGTTTGTAGTCACCATGGTGGTCTGGCCCTTCGCTTATAGTCGTGGAGCAATAAATTGCTCCTTCAGGCTCCTTCAGGCTCCTTCAGGATGATTCACGCCTTGTGCGTATTCTCTTCACGCGATTGCATTCTTCGTATCTATGTTTAAAAATGAGACCTTTATAAATAGGGCATTATAAATAGGGCGTTTTATAGAAATGTGTACAATGTGTGTGATGGAAAAAACATATTCGTATCCAAATAGTGATAGCGTGAAGATCACGTTCTGTGCTATTTATGTATTTCGTTCTATAGTTGATTATGTTTAGGATTATTGTATGTTAAGGGAAAATTGACCAATAATGTACTCTCTCTTTTTTTTTTTTTTTTTAAGGTACCCATCGCAGGTTTTCGTAGGTGATACATTTTGCTATCTATCGGGAATGACTTTTGCTGTCGTCGGTATTATAGGCCACTTTAGTAAAACTACTTTGCTTTTTTTCATTCCGCAAATCGTAAATTTTCTCTACAGTGTGCCGCAACTTTTTCGTTTTGTACCGTGCCCTAGACACAGATTACCAAAGTGAGTTATGGAAAAATATCTGAGGAACATCGTTAAATTCTATTAAGAATTTTCTAACAATATGTATTTTTTTCGCAGGTATAACAAAGAAACAGATCTAATGGAACCTAGTGTAATTATATTCTACAAATCAGAACTTAACGTGATTGGTAGGATCATCTACATCTACAACAATTTTGCATACTTATCTTATGATTATATTTTTTATAAAATCGTATGTTATTTTATTAGGCAGGTTGTTGATGTGGATACTAAAAACATTCAGGTTGATAAAGTGGCAAGAAGATCAAAATGGCATTATAACTTGCAACAACTTAACTTTGATTAATTTTGTACTCATCAATGTTGGTCCATTGAGAGAACCAACACTCACATCAATTCTACTAACAATACAGGTAACATTTTGAATAAATGTGTACAAAACAAACATATAATGTATATTAAAATATACTGATATAAATTTATTGTCTTTCAGATTGTTAGCAGTGCATTAGCTTTCGTTATCAGGTATCCTCTTGCTTCCATATTTTATGATGTTTGAATAAGCGCAAATGTGCGTTCTTTGACATATGTATATATATATATTGCTTGAAATATAAAAGTTATGTCAGTAATTATATTTTTATTATTTTAGTAACTATTAGAAATAGGTTTATTGAAACATAATATTATAATTTCAAATCACAAATTTATTATAATATTATACATATTATATGATCAATATGATCATAATGTTTCTACCTCTTCATTGTAAAATTTGGTAGAGTGGTCGATTAAAATCTTATGTTTTCTCTTGATTATACACGATGCATTATTTTGTGTGCCAAAGCATTCTACAAATTATCAATTTACCAATGTGCGTCACTTTTTAGAGAAAAAAATAAGATGTATAATCGCAGAATTACTTTCGCATGTAATTTTCTTATTGCAAAAATAATATAAATAGTACATACAACTTGTTTAAAAACTTGATTATTGCCTCATACTGATGTCTTATGTACAGAATAATACAAAATGTAATTTCATGCTTGTATATAAGCTCTCTCTCTCTCTCTCCCCCCCTCCTATCAATGCTTTTTATATTATATAAAATATCCTATATATCGAATAACAGTATCAACATATAATCTGCGTATTAACATTTTAAGTTTAAAAAATCAAAAATGAAGATCATAATTATAATCAAAATGTATATACCAGATCTGCATAGACATAAACATAGGATCTTCGTTAAATAAGACAGTCTTGCAAACAATAATATACAAATATTGAGCTCAATAATGTATAAATCTCATTGTATAACAAATATTTTTAAACTACAGGACATCTGTGATAAACTAACATATTATATGTTACTATCTTTTCTTGTGTACATAGAGATCAAACAAATGCAATTAGGAATAAAGTACTATTGTCCGCATACTATATCAACAAGAAATAATAAAATATCTTTCCCGATTCTTGGATACGCGTTACGTTGACACAACAGGAAATCCCCAATTTGGTTCAAGTGCATTATTTTTATTGTTAATTTTTTGATACTTTAAGATACGTTCGGAGCGTCTTTGATATCTAGTCCTAATTTATTTTTTAAGGTAAGTTGTGTCTTTGTGGCGTCTCTCAGACTGTACAGATGTGTGAGTTCCATGGACGTACGACACAATTCCAAAGCCTTATCGAACAACTTAATTGCTTCTTCTAAGTTGCCTCTGCAAAAAATATATGTACGTACATGTATGTATGGAAACATCTTTATAAAGAATATTTTTAGTGTTTTTCCTTTCTTTCATAGAAGTTACGTATGCAATCGTAAATCATTTCGGAAAACACTAAAGTACAAGTTTAATCATAAACAGACGCAATTGGGAACGTACCTTTGTACTTCAATAGTACCTAGTGTTTCGTATCCAAGCTCGCATTTCTCATCTATTTCCAATGCTTTATGAATGTATTCCACAGCTTTATCGATTCCTGAACTGGTGTTACCATGCCATTGCAATTGCAGTAAACCTCTGTGCACGTATACGTTCGCATTTTCTGGATCTATTTCTAACGCTTTAGCGAAGTATGTATCCGCCTTTTCGTAATCTTGACTTTCGGCCATCATCTGTCGAAAGATGTGTAAAAAATTGCGTACAATCGACGGTATATTTATTCGTTATCAAAATATTTGAGCCAATTGTTGTATATTACCTGTCCACACAACATATAACCTTCGGGACGATCCGGGTACTTCTCCAAAGCTTCCATAAAGTCTTTCTCAGCCTTCTGCAACGCATTTATATCTCTATAGAAAATTGCATAACGGTAATCTGTATAGCACTTCTGCACGTGGCCAGGACCGAAGCTTGGATTGTAACGAGCCGCTTTCTCAAAATCGCGCTTAGCTTCATCCACATTATTCAAAAGTAAATGCATCTAAAACAGGAAATAAAATCACTATGTATACTAACAGACACACACTATGATATGCGACTGACAAATAAATATGTTATGCATAAATATGGTGCATAATATGGTATGCAATACCTGTCCACTATGATGATAAATATCACCATAAGTTTCATCCAGATTGATAGCTGCTTCAAAGCCTTTCACAGCCATGTCTGGATTTTCAAGTTGCATGTATAAAGTTGCCTTCTTTATAAGCGCGTTCAATATCACATTCTTAGGCACATTTTTGTCGTTTATTATAACATCTAAGTCTTCAAACGCGGAAGTATGTTGGCCCAAGAGAAGATAAAATGTGGTTCGTAGAAGTAATATCTCCATTTTACACGATAATGTATCAAATTCGGCACTGGCAATGATATCCGTACACAGCGGTATTACATCATCATATTTCTCGTCTTTTAATGTTTGAAGCAGGTTTTTATAAAGTCTGGTAATCAAATTATTATGTAACAGTTGTACATATGATATTATATCATAATCCCTAAAACTTGATTTTTCTATTACTCACTCTGGGATATCTTCTAATGGATGTTGAAGTCTAGAAAACACTGGATCGTTAGGGAAAGATACCATGTAAGTCTTGATGAAATGTTTACTTGGCATTATAAACTTTTTATTTTGCAAGTTTTCATGAACATGTTGCTTTCCTGAAAATATTTATTCTGAATTGTTGAAATGTTTCCTTCTCTTTCCTTAAATTTTTATTCTGGATTGTTATAAATAGTATTTTATTTTTCATTCAATATTTAGATGTGATTGCAAATGACTTACCAAGTTGTTTCAATAGTTTATCTGCCAGTTGAAGAGATGACTGATTACTAAAGCTTTCATAGATACATGTGGCAGTGACATCTTCCAAAGCTGATTCAAGATCCCCCATTTGTTCTAAAGCACGTGCTCGACGTAACAGAGCTTTCACATACCTCGGTTTTAGCTCTATTGCTTTTGTACAGTCCATTTTTACAGAATCGTATTTTCCCTATATTCGTATTTCTTTTTATAATTGGAACTATTTAAGATTAACGCAATATTTGATTTGATTCCTCTGTTTGTGTCGTGCCCATCTTGGATTTGTGCATGTATATTCCAACGTTTTGTCAACATTCTAGAAAATACTTTTCTGAATAATCCTTCCCTTAAAGAAGTGAATTGGAATGTTCATGAAACATTAAGAACAAATCCAGGACAGTCGTGGTGTACACATAGACTCAGAAATTAAATCAAATATTTTTCTATACCATGGAAGCCTAAGATATCAGATTAACGCAATATTTTTTGTTTATATAACATTACGAAAAATTGTTTTTTTCTCTTAGATATTTGTTATCTTCTTTATTCTCTTATATTTTCTTAATAATTATGCTTCTGTTTGTAGCTACATTGAAATAGATTAAGAAAATTTTTGACTCCGTTTTATTGATTACAAGTGATTTAATTCATTTTTCCAAAAAAGGATTTTTTAGCAAAACCCTCTTTTTTTAATTTGGAAAACAATTATACAACATTATTAAAATTGAAATATGGATACATATATTTAATTCCAACTTGTATAAAGCAGTATCTTGAATAAATATATATATATATTAAAAAAATATTAATCCTTTGCACTCGGATGTCTCCTCTGAGGGAACATTGTAAGTGTCCGTGAGATGGCTTCGAATTCAAAGGGTTAAAAAAAAAATATTCAATGTCTTCTTTTTTAACTGCCCAAACTAGATAGTCCTCTTAAAAATTTTCTTTTGCAAGCCTACATCATCATCATTATCATCTGTATTACCAATTGCTCATAAGCAGCTGCTCTATTTTGATAAAAAGTTGCTACTTCATCCACATTTAGAGCTGGACAAATCTCAATTGCTGTATTGTATTGAGCTATGGCCTTGTCATATTTTCCTATTTTAAAATATGCATTTCCTTCCTTCTTATATCTCTGCGCCTCTTCTAAGGGAGTCTAGAATAAAAGCATTATGTGTTATTATTGTTATGAGATCAGTTTTTATATTCTTTAGTATATAATTTATAATAGTATGGAGTGAACAGTTTGATTCAGAGGATTATTATATTATATTATATTGGTTGTGCATCATTGTGAATATTGCATCATTGAAATTTTAAATATCAACAATTATTAGTTTTAAATATTAACAATTATCGGGAAATACAAAAGGAAGCAAATTTATAGTTATCACTCGTTCGAATTTTCCAGTAATAAAAATGAAAACTGGGCACGTGAGCTGTTAACGACCACGTGAGATCTGTTCGGAAAAACTTCTTTCTTTAATGAATGGATTCTCGTCAATTATTGCCCATTGGATCATAGATGAGAGATGAATTTTAAAATTAAAATTCAGCAGTCTCGGATCCGTAGTCTCAGGGAATACGTGGTCTTTACCTCAGGTTGCTTAGGCGCAGAGGAAGGCACTTGGTTGCCGTCGACGTCGCCGTTTTCGATGGAGATCTGCTTATCAGTCGACGCGCCGTTTTCCTTGGGCTTGCCATGACGATCCGGCTTGGAGTTAGTCCGGACATTTTTCTTATAGTACATGTAACCGAGGCCAAGAGCAACCGGCGCACCTACCACCAGGGCAAGTTGCCATTTGGCCACGCCACTACTCGTTCCGTCCGTAACGGACATTCGTTCTTTCGCCGGTTCTTTCAACTATTGCCGGTGAAACGTGACACCGTTACGGTGCTGGTCGACAGATACGACGACGAGGACAACGGTGATGCTGCTGTTGTCGATGACTCGATGTTGCTCACCGACACGTTTTTCCGCTAAGGTTATTGCAAGAGTACGGAGAACACCAAGTCCTAGCGACGAACATGCGGACACGCGGGCACGCGGTCTTTTCGTTTCTCCTTGCGAACGTAATTCCTTCCGATCACGTCTGAATGATGCGAGACGTGAAGGAGCGATCGTACATACACTCGATACTATCACGACGGTGCACGCTCACTGCGATGCCCGAAACCTTTTGCTTCGTCGGTCTCAGCACCAATGCCATGCTATCGAGGATTTTTAGGCGACTTATGTAAGTCTGCTAGTCTTTCGTAAGTGTACTTGCGCCCTCTGAGAAAATATCGAAAAGTCGAAGTAAGAAATGTTAATCCAAAGATCCGCGTTTTTTTCGAGATCAAAATCCTTGCACATGATGATGCCGGTCAGGACCAAGTGCCTTTATTTTTCGTATTATGTACTTCAATTTTCCCATAAATTCAAGTGGCACAAAGATTTGCTGGTGTTCTTAACCTTTCACTTTTCAACCACTATCGAACCATCGAACTTGTAGTCGAACTATCGAATCGTCACGTCAAATCAAACACGTTATGGCAGTTCTGAAACATTCCCGAAGCTTTTCAAACGAAACTCCAAAGTGTCGCTTTGTCTTATGTAATAACTTCTCAATATTTTTATAGCGTTCATGAGGTATACGCGTTCGTTAGAATCATTAGCGATTTCGAAGTGACGGTACGCATTCTATATTGTGAATATCGTATTTCGAAAGCGCTCTTATCCGTCGAGAATTCGCGCCATGTTGTCTGCGCACGCGAACGAAACTTTGCCGGAAAGATGGCAACGGTCTGTCAACAGCAGCTACGTTTTATCAGCTACTATGCTACGAGTTCGTTGAAGTCAAGAGCGGAGTTTGCAAGATATGAAAGTCGTCGCGATGATTACGAGGTGTCACGAAGAATGTTGAGTTACCGCGAGAGTTCCTCGCGTTGTGGCGACTTTTAACGGACGTTACAGTTTTCCCGTGTTCTCTCGCAGCACGTTGGTGGGTTTCCTCGCTGTGACGTTTACCGCAATGGCACTACAGGAGGACGAAAACACCTGGTAAGTTGAAGTCGAGGTCTTTTCTTATCTTGCCGATGACGTTTTCCC
This sequence comes from Harpegnathos saltator, assembly GCF_003227715.2. Taxonomy (NCBI): domain Eukaryota; kingdom Metazoa; phylum Arthropoda; class Insecta; order Hymenoptera; family Formicidae; genus Harpegnathos; species Harpegnathos saltator. Next base: position 1,417,074 of record NW_020230724.1, on the reverse strand, counting down.
AGCGAGAATGCGCGTCTGAAGTTCACTACTGTTAACCTGTCGAGATTGCAACCAAATTGCTCGCACAAGTACAAATTGTTCGTATATTGCACATGTACAATATTGCTCTATATACATTGCTGTGTCGCGATACAGTTTGCAACAAGGAACTGTGACATGTGAAATACGAAGATTTTAGTGGTTATAGAGTTGCTTTCTCATCTATAGCTGTACTACTAAATGTAATGGCAGGTTTTTCATTAGCAGAAGAGTGCGAGTTATATTCTACTGTTTCAAAGTACTAATTAGTATGCACTACTTAATGACTCATGTCTACACAGGGCATATACTCCTTGTGTATTATTCTTTAAGATTAAAGAATAAGACAGATAGATATCTGTCATCTGCAGATAGAAGTTTCATGCTCATTATAATTTTAAATGAATTGCTTGTTACTTTAGGGTATTGGAATTAGAAGCAGCGCTTCTGGATACAGAGGCACCATCTGCCTCTGATATATATGCTATCTGTAAAGGCCAACCAGTCCCTGCAAACTTAAGGCCAGAAGTTTGGCAAGCTTGTCTGTTTGTAACTGAACGAGGTGACCAATTGAGTCATTTCAATGAAGTTTTTGATTTACCTAAACAAAATATAATTCGTGATGATTGTCAACAATTAGTAGGTAAGCCAAAGGAATGTGAAAAGAATTTTATATGCAGTATACATAATCAATAAATAATCTATATATTTAGTAACAAATATTATCAAATGTTACAGCAAAGCTTGGAAATGATGATGAAGACAAAGTTTCTGTAGTTTCTGATTTGGAGTCTATATTAACATTTTATTGTAAAAGTAAATGTAAACAATATGAAAAAGGCAACGGTTGGTTGGAAGTACTGGGACCTTTAATAGCATTAAAGTTACCGCGTGCTGCAACTTACAATCTTTTTGAGGCGATAATAGATATTTATATTCCAAGGTATAATAATAACATCATAGTAACTATTATCTTTTTTATATGAGAAAAACATGATATAATTTATAAAACAAATAATTATATCTTTATGATACTTCAATGACTGTGTCGTGATTCTCATGAAAAAATATTTGATAAAATATTAAAAGTCACAGAGACTTCTTGACTTGTTTTTATTTCATAGTATTATTCGATTTTAAACGAAACTATTAATTTTTCCACCAGAGGTGAAACGTATAGTTCAGTTTTGCGATTGTTGCTGCTTTACCACGAGCCGGAACTATGCTCTTTCTTGGACACGAAAAGGATATCGCCCGATCAATATACAAAAGTATGGATGAATACACTTTTCGCTGGCGTTTGTTCGTTACCAGCGATTTGTACGATGTGGGATTTATACTTTATGCAAGCCGATCCATTTTTCATGCTGTTTCTCTCGCTTATCATGGTGATAAATGCCAGGTAAATATATCAAACGGATGCTTTGACGTATCTATCTGTTGATAACATTACGTAACGAAATTCTCACCTTTACAGAGAACAAATCTTAAATATGAAGGATGAAGATAAACAAAGCATAATAGATGCTATTGCGGTAATGCCGTGTGCTTTGGAAGCAGACGATGTAACTGACTTCTGTTCCTTGGCGCAGTACTACGCGATGAAAACACCAACGTCATTCAAACAAGACTTATATCCCGTAATGTTCGGTGATGGTTCGGACGAGAAGTTAATATCCCACGCATTGTGTTTACCTGTATCGGCGCAAGAATTAGTGGAGAATGCTATCGAGGCTCCATCCGTACTTAACAGCGCTGTCGAGTCCGTTAGATTCTTTCTCGTAGACTGCAGACCTGCTGAACAATATAATGCAGGTCATCTACCAACTGCGTTTCACCTGGATTGCAACTTGGTGAGATATTAAATACAACAATATATATATATATATATATAATTAATTTAGTTTTACCACTCGCATAAAATTAATATTATAAATTTACTAAAATTTCACACATTTAGCATTCCTATTTTTGTTTTAGATGCTTCAAGAACCTGCTGCATTTGCTACAGCAGTGCAAGGTTTACTACAAGCTCAGCGTCAAGCGCTTGCAGTTGGTTCGCAAGCTGGCGGGGAACATCTTTGCTTCCTGGGAAGTGGTAGACAAGAGGAAGATCGTTATACTCACATGGTAGTGGCATCCTTTCTGCAAAAGCACACGCAATACGTGAGCATGGTCACTTCTGGATATCAGGGTAATTTATCTTATATTTCTATTAATTTACCTATAAATATATAGTTATTCCTTTTGACGAAGGCAAATATATATTATGTTTTCACGTGCGATAATTATTTTGGTTCCAGCTATTCATGAATATTTTGGCGACGAAGTGGTGTCAAATTTGATTGATCATAATTCGCAACATTGTCTAGTGTGCAATACTAATATATTGGAGGAAAATTCGAATGAAGCGAGTCCGGTTAAAGTAAAAAACAACAATTCGGATCTTTTAGGAAAAATCGGATTAGCTATGAAACTAAAGAGTCAAGAAGTAAAGGGAAAGCTGTTCGATTATATCGTTAATCCTTCAGCAAGCGTGCATAGCAATACAGAAAAGAAAGACGGCAAAGATTTGGATTACATTAAACGTCAGAGGAAAACAGCGCCTGTGTTTAGTATAGACGATGATCAAGAATTAGGTAATCATTATCATCCAATGTTTTTTAACGATCATACATTACTGGTCTTGAGAGAGGAAATCTGTCTGATATAATAATGTCGTTTCTTATTTCTTGTCGCAGATATGACGATGACCAATAACGAAAGTGAACAGCCTGTCGAAGTGGTATCTATACAGCAATGGATGAAAGATCCTAAACTATTACATTCCTTCAAATGCCAAGAAGTCAAAGTTAATGGTGATCTCTGTGATAGGTAAGCACATATAGCAAAAACAATGAATTTCTTAGATATAAAGTTAAATTCTTCTATGTACGTTTCCTTTTGTTGCAGTCAACTGCTGGTTACCGATAGCCATCTTATAGTATTACGAGAAATTCAAGAACGGAAAGGTGCCGCCCATGTGATCGTGAAACGTCCTTTAACGAGTATTGTTAGAATAACATCTAGAAAGCGACATGCAGATTTGATAACTTTCAAGTATGGTACAACACAATGTAACGACACAGTTATTACTGACATGGACAAATTTCTTATACCCAACGCAAGCGAAGCTACTAATTTGATTACGCAACAGATTATGAAGCAAATGAATACGTCAGACTAATACATATATATATATATATATTACAGACACGTATTTTATGGAATAATTTCAAGTTATTGGACAGTTGTGATCATTCAATTCGTGACAATTTTCCTAAAGAAAAAGAATGAAAATTAATTTTCAGTATATGCAAAACATTTCATACTTTTTACAACTCTTTTATTTTATTTATTCACACATCTTGTGTTTATTTTCCGTTGTAATACAATTATTAGAACTTACGTAGCATTATATGCATTCGATAGAGATGTTAGTAGTAAAGTAGTTAAAAAATAAACAGATTGATATTTAATAAAAAAATTTCTGATATTGGCTGTTAATATTTTTGGGTATGAGAATCACAATTTAGCCATATTATCAAACACACAGACAGACAAAATTTAATTTTATATACAATATATATTCATGTTTTAGTTAAATCTTGATGATCTAACGTATATATCATGTGTTATACATTTACAATTTTTTTAAATGTTACAGCGAATGTTATGTGTGACCTAAAGATCAATGCGTTCTGTAAATTATATGTATGCCATGTGATCTAATGCAATCTCTGAATATATGAGATTGCACTAGATGTCTAACAAAAATATATAAAGGCCTTCGATTTTCTGTTGCGTGATAATTTCCGTAACACGTTTACAGCGATAATGTTAGTTAAAACTTCATATTTGATTAGACTGAAATCTTGTAGAAATGTAAGAGAGAAATTAAAACGATTATAACGATCGAGAAATTATAACGATTGATACTAATATACATATGTGCCTGATCAATGCACATTAATTGTTTTCTGGATTGTGTTCACACGTAGCGTAAATACGTATCAAAAGTAAAAATAATTATCGGCAACTGGTCCTAATGTGTTTTTAATATATTTACTACGTGCTCTTATAATAACACTTGCATTTTGTAGGTCACTATATTATGAAATGTTTTAACGAGTACAAATTACGTAAGTGGGTATTAAGTGCAATATTTGCAGGCAAATACCCTTTGCACTATCTGCTGTCATAGTTTTTCAGAGACATTTTAACGATTCTTTGCTGCAAAATATATTGTGATGGTTATATTTATTAAATCTACAGCGAAAACATAATTTTTCTTTTCTTTGTGAAATTCAACATATATAAAAAGGCAATATATTGAAAATGTTAACTATAAGATTAAAATATACGGAATGTGAAACAAACATTGAAGTTTTGATAGCAAATTCTACTTGTTTTAAGGATAAAGAAAACTTAGAAAATGATTATATTAACTTTCTTCATGTAACCATGTAGAATATGTTTTAAAAATTTAATGACATTTCAAACATATTTTATATAGTTCTGCATCTATGCTATATATACGTAATAAGTTGTAGAAATGAATAGCTACATTGCCTTGTCATAATCTATGACAATATAAATTTTAAAAACACATGCTTTATTGATAAATATAAATGGGTTTTTTCTTACAGGTATTATTTAAATGTTATGCATACATATGTTTTGAGGACACAGTTTATACGTTCGCTTATTCGTTTACATAAGTCATTCAAACGCATTGAGATGAAACAATTTTAGTAATTGAAAATTATAAAAGATCTACTGGAGAATTAGACATATTGTGTATGTGTATGTATGTGTGTGTGGGTGTATGTGTTCGTGTGTGTATATGTGTGCGTACGTGTGTGTATATATGTGTGAATGTGTATATATACATATATATGTTGTTACTAGTACGAGTATCATCTCTCAATGCCGGTAATACTTATTATTCAACATATACATAATTTTTAAATTCTTAATACACATCATATGTGTATATGTGATAAAACTTTTCCATATACGTGCTTCCAAATGTACAATTTGGAAATGAAGTGCAAATGGACAGTTACATAGACAACAATCGAAAACAACTTAGAAATGAACATATTAGTATCTCGATAATTTCGAATACATGTTTATAGATGTGTATATAAAAAAAAGGCTATGTAATATAATATAAAAAGATAATATATATAATATATAAAAAATTATAATGCGCAAAGTAATTTATCTCTCTCTTTGTTTCTATATATTCAATTTTTGTTATATAACGATGTTTTTTTAAATTGAAATATAATTAGACTTGCGCGATTGATATTTTTATCAAAATGAATATATACAATTATTCTCACACGGAATAACTGACTTGATATTCTCTGTCGATTACACGTTCGATATCATATCGCTTTTAACCATTACGTTCACTGATACGTTATCGGAATTACACTCGTAAGTCGTGAAAATATTGTAAAACTGATAGTCTAGTACCATGTGCAGAAAAACCCATGAAACAATTTTTTAGCATGAAAATATAGCTGTTTTTAAAGTGGTCAAGAGAAACAAATAAGGAAAATAACTTAAAATTTACATTAGATTGGGAAGATTTATGTATATATTTATTCTTTTTCTTTTAATGCTAGCAGCGTGATAAATACAATAAACTATAAATTGAAATAAAATATACATAAATTTTAGTATGTCTGTAAAATAACAATCAACTTTGATAATCAATAATGATAATAGATGCAGATTTGCATATTATGAGAAGCCACGTATGCTATTACTTCTCTAAGTCACGTATATACACACATACATACCATACAACATATATAGGCCACACAATCACACTATCCAATGTCCAATGCGAATACGTCTAATCTACAGAGTATCAGGCAGCCAGTGTCCGGCCGCCAACGGTCGTGCTGCTTTATACACCAGTGTCAGCGAGAGAGCGACTCTGCCAAAGATGATTTATAAAAACCGTTGCGGTTGAAGTCATCGGCTAAGAAAAGCCGACATCGTGCAATGGGTGGGATAAATTGGAATGAATTGTTTCCAGGAAGATGGAGTCCTATCATTTTCATTTCCTATATGGCTCTCTTTGTAAATCAAGGTACTGTCATGTGTAATGACACATTTTCTAAATTTTTATTTGATCTATCTCTCACGTTATAAGTAATAAATGGCGAGGTTATGCATTTTATATAAATACTATGTATTTATGTTACAGTGATATAATATATAAGTCTATATTTTTTACGCAATATATTATTTCACTATGGATTACACATCAGGGACATATAGTTTCATAATATATTTAATTTATCAAGATTGGATGGTATTAATTAAGAAATATTTTAATAAAAATACAAGATACGATAATCTCTTGCAGGTATTCTTGTGACATGGTCCCAAAGAAGCGGTCGCTATGAGTACAACATTGTAGCAGTTGTATTGTTGACAGAGGTCTTGAAATTATTCATATCTATAATATTATATTGCAAGGAGTAAGTGAAATAAAATTTAAGTTTTGCTTTTGTATGGTTGAGATTTTACATATGTTATTTTATTATTTCTTTAATTTATTTTTCAGCAATAGCATATTTACTCTATTTAAGGAAATAAGAACAAATAAAAAAGGTAAGATTGAAGTAGAGATAATGATTTCAGAGATTTTTGTTATTATACTGCATGATTGAAATCCCAAAATGGACTAAGAAGAAAAAAATTTTCAATTCTAGTACTTCTGCTGTATATGATACCCTCACTTTTATACTGTCTCTACAACAATCTAGCGTTTGTTAACTTGGCTAGATTCGATCCTACAACTTATTATGTCTTGCTGCAACTTCGAGTTGTATTCACAGGAGTCGTTTTTCAGGTATACACATCGGTGATACATTTTTTTCGACGCGTGTATAAAGGAACAGGTGTTGAGCAATGGACAATATACAAATTCTCATTTCTTCTAGGTCATTTTTAACAAAAAGTTATCGGCGATACAATGGTTCTCTTTAGTGCTCTTGACAGTCGGTTGTATGGTGAAGCATTTCGATATTAGTGTTTTCAACACTGAATTCCATGTAGATAGTTCTCTACTTTTAGTTCTTGTACAGGTATACTGATTATCATATTGATAATTTCTGTAATTAGTATAACTACAATAACTTTCTAAAGACTCTTCTACTTTCCAGACAATATGTTCTTGCCTAGCTGGTGTATATAACGAGTACCTACTTAAACAGCAAGGTGCGGACATCAATATATTTGTACAAAATGTATTTATGTATATCGACAGTATTTTCTGCAACATCGTAGTAATTATTGCATTAAGTATATTCCAAAACTGTTTTAATAATATATTCAGTAATGTTGATATCAGCGCGTTTGTGCAACCAATAGTGATATTAATTATGTTAAATAATGCATTTATCGGCATAATAACGAGTTTCTTTTTGAAGAATTTAAATTCCATATTGAAGACGTTCGCTAGCGCGATGGAATTGATATTCACAGCGCTGCTTTGTTGGCTTATATTTAATATACCTATTAATATAAATACTGTGATTTCTATCGCTATGGTGAGTTTCGCTGTTGTACTGTACTCGAGAAATCCAGTACAAAATACGCAACCAAGAGACAAAGAAAGCAAAAGCCTTTTAGTATAAACAATTTTAATATTAAATGTATTTAGTAGTTACGATAGTAACTGGACAGTATCACAAATACTAGAACAATGCATATTACCATTAATAAAGCTGCTATAAGTGCGATTTATTGCAACATGATGATACAAATCAAATGATTCAATAATTATGTAATAAGTTAACATTAATTTAAGATGGTGAACTAAATAAAAATATTGTGATTTCTTTTTAGAGTATAAATTAATACAAGATTAAGGAGATTGAAATACATAGACGTTCAAAGTTTAATTAACATTTATTCTAAGATAATTTGACAAATCAAAGGATTAATAATGAAACTCATGACTATCACTATATTTTTATATATTATTCCTTATAAGTATTTCAAAATATATAAATTAAAATTTAATAAAAGTTAAAATTCTTTAGATAATTTGTAAAAGTTTGTTAAATTGTGTCTATGTTTAATATAAGGAAAAAATTCTTCAACTCCATCCATTGAGAAAATTATTTGAAAAATAAGAAATACCATAGACCTTCCTGTAAATCCTTGAGCTATATGAGATATTAATTTCATAGTAAATGAGGATAGATTGAAAAATTTCTGACCTGACTAAGAAAAAAACTTTTTTGAAAATTAAATGAAATTTATTTCTCAACAAAGTCTCCCTTTAACTCAATACACTTGGTCCAGCGTTTTTCTAAACTTGTCATTCCTTTAATATAATAACTTTTGTTTAAACCCGAAAAATAGTCATTAACAGCACTTATCACTTCAACATTCGATGTTTTTTCGACTCGAAAATTTTTTCCCAGATAGCCATATTTTTAAATTTCAAAACAGGAAAAAATCGCACGGAGCTAAATCTGGCGAGTATGGTGGATGTGGAATTAGTTCATATTTCAGTTCGTACAATTTCGCCACCACAACTGCTGATTTGTTAGCCGGTGTATTGTCCTGGTGAAAGAGGACTTTTTTTGGCCAAATGCGCGGACGTTTATTCTTGATTTTCATATCCAAACATTGTAATAATTCTAAAGCATAATATTCTCCGGTGATTGTTTTCCCTTTTTCCAAATAGTCCACAAAAGTTATCCCATGAAAGTCCCAGAAAACTGTAACCATGATCTTGTCAGCCGACGGAACTGCTTTCTTCGCTTTCTTCGGAGTCGGTTCGTCTTTTGCAGCCCATTGTTTGGACTATTCTTTCGTCTTCGAAGTGTAGCGATGGACCCAAGTTTCGTTGACAATAATAAAACGCTGTAAAAAATCTTTTTCATCGCGTTTAAAACGCTCAAGACACGATCATGAAATGTCTAACCGATGTCGTTTTTGATCAACAGTGAGCACCCAATGGGTGCATTCAGTACTACAACCGCTCACTGAGCACTCAATGAGCTTTTACATTTGATTGGTATATTCTTTTAGATTTAAAAATTTACACCAATCAGATGCAAGAGCTCACTTAGTGCTCAGTGAGCGGTTGTAGTACCGAATGCACCCAATGCGTGTTCACTTTTCTCATATCTAATTTCTTATATAAAATGCTGTGCGCCCGTTCGTATGAGATACCAGCAGTCTCCGCTATTTCTCTTAAAGTCAATCGATGATCGTTCATCACGATTTGGTGAACACAATCGATCATTTCATCCGTTGTTGCAGTTTTTGGTCATCCAGAGTGTTCCTCGCCGAAAATGTTTGTTCTGCCATGCTTAAACTCAGTAGCCCAAGTTTTTACGGTCGTAAATGAAGGAGCGGCATCTCCATACACTAAATCTAATTCAGCTTTAATTTCTGCGGAGTTTTCATTTTTAAATAAAGGAATTTTATCACGGCGCGATATTCTAATTTCTCCATTGTTGACATTCCAATGTAACTTTGAGAGACTGTCGGAAAAACAAATAAACCGCTAGAATGACATCAAATTTAGTTCTTCTCCTTCACTGCCATCTACTGGAAAAGTATTGAAATTTCACTGAAATCTTGCTCTTTCTCGGTTAGGTTAGAAACTTTTCAATCTACCCTTGTATAATGACGACTTGTAGCGTAAATTTTGGAACTAAAAACGATGCTATTCTCGAAAATTTATGAAAAATATCGTATATGATATTTCATCAATGGGGTAATTTAATTGGCTAAGAATCGTGATGATATCTAGTGACATTCATAAAATATATCGTGTGCGACAATTTTCGAGAATATAGATCATGGCCAGTGACCATTCAGCAACTTGCTTGCTCGGAAATAGTATTTACGAAACATACGGCATGTAGGATTGGTTGATTGGTTACTGCGATATTTTCTAAGCAATTTCTATCGTGCTTATTAAAGAAAAACATAAAAGTGGTCACTTCTATTTTCAAGTAGTATGTTTCAAACATAGGCAAATTTTTGGTTTCTCTTTGATAGCATAATCGAACAGTGTATCAAATAAATTTAGTTGCTTGTTTTTGCATTCAGTTTTCTTCTTTTTTTGTTTTATATGTTTATTTTACTTACATTATGAAAGTGTAACATTGTACAATTAATCTAACTGCATAATGTTACACTTTGATATTAATATCTTTCGTATTGATATCTTGCGAAAATAATTCTCCGGAAACAAAACGACTATATAACCGTTTGATAAAAATTATCTGTGACCGATATATACTTTTAGATTTACTAATTACATCTTTAAAAAAGTCGATCGTTATTGTATTCTCTGTATGCAGCCATTGTTGCATCTTCGCAGGGTGAGGGATGCTTCGGTACTTCAAATTTGATTTTCGAACGTTGGTATTGCGTTGGCTTCCATTTTGAAAGACGTTTCGACCGTAACGCAAGTTTATTGTTTGCGTGTGGCCCGGCCGTTCAGTTTCGGCGTTTATGTACCATTGAAAATTGTCTTGTGACGCGTATTCGTCGCGGCTCATTGTACTACTATTGTAACAATTGAAAAATGCAAGGCACCATAATTGAAAACCTGAGCGGCAAGAAGTTGTCAGTGCTGGTTGTGCTTTTAATAATTGCACAAGTGGTTTGCTTCCTCATAGGCGGCTTAATTGGTAAGAAACGCTTTAAATAATTGAATATTTACATTATAAATCATATATATGTATTTATATCGTTAGTTCTGTTCATGTAATAAAACAAACATATTTATTGTTTTGTTTCCTTTTTTTGTATTTTATATTTATGCCATGGCTTTTTGAACAATATATTGATATTCATGAATTTCAAGACTGATTAATATTTAATGAGTTATTAATTCAATTGAAATTGAAGGGATTCAAAGGAATAAAGGATATAATAGATTTATACTTTGTGTGAACTAGTATGCTGTTTTTTTAAGCTCCTACTCCTGCCAGTAGTCAAAACATTCTTGGTACACCATGTAAGGATATTCGTATTAATGGATCTGAACTTGGTGGAAATAAGTGGTTCTATTCAAGAGGAAAAGATGCTTGTACTTCAGTTGACATGAATCGCTATAGTTTAGATAGTCATCATCAAGCTTACCAAGTCGTGTATACATTTCAGGTATAATTGTTAAGATTATATTCTATTGAATATATGTTACAAAATGAAAAAAATAAAATCTTTTAGATGCCTGTCCCTCGGAATAGCATGCAACTAGATTATTCGAGATGGCAGCAAAATTTAATTGGTGTTTTACAAGTGGACATAGTTTATAACAGTCAGATTGAAATTGGTAATTTATCTGCTATTTGTGAGATTTCCATTGAATTTGGTAGATCTTTGAAATTTTATTAATGTTTCTCTAAAGCTCCTAGGACAAAGATAACACTAGATGCACGGCTAGCATATCGAAATAAAGGAGATCCAGATGATGCTTGGAAACCATATGCTTCTTCTATTGTGGAAAGAATCTTGGATTGTAGTATAGACAATGTGAATATGCTTTCTCCTTCATTATTGTTAACATGTATCTGTTCGTAGGGTGTGAAATTACAACTGTATTTCAAACTTATAATTTTATCATTCTTTTTACAGAAACAAGACCAATATAATTACAATTGTGTTGTTGTGCCACTATTTGAGTTGGGATCTTTGTATCATGATTATTATTTGTTAAATATTCGTCTTCCTGCTGATACTGATAAAAATATCAATCAAGGATTGGGACATATTGTCGATTTGTGGCTTACAGTAAGTACACACAACAGAGTATGAAACTTTTATATTTCTAATTAATAAAATACTCTCCATAATGATGAAGATTACCTAATATATTACTCATAATCCAGGCTATTAATCAGAATGGAGGATTCACGAAAGTGTGGGTGAGTTTAAAGACCGTTTATTTCCCAGTAGTGCTAGGCGTTTTGGCTTGGTACTGGAGAAGAGTGCACATGCTATCGAGACCACCCGCACTTTTGGAGTACATGCTCTTAGCTTTGGGCTCTGCCTTGACATTCTTAAATCGTATGTTAATTGTATTTTTTTGGTTGTATCATTTTTATATTGCATAGTTTATATTACTTATTGTTTATAACAGTTTTTTAATCCTGCTTTTAGTTCCATTGGAATATTTAACACTTGCTTATGACATGCCATTTATGCTTTTATTGGGTGATATTCGACAAGGAGTATTTTATGCAACATTATTATCATTCTGGCTTGTATTTGCTGGTGAACATCTAATGGTAAGAGAATTACGTTCTTTTTGTTTCAAACTTTTGTACTGATGATTGTAACTATGGATAATATCTATTCTTTTATGTTTCATGTGTGAATTTTATATTCTTCATTAGATTCAGGTAAGTGTTTTTTTATTTTTTGATCTGTATTTTTATATTACTGTGCAAAATGCTATATTTCATAATGTATATTTTAGGAAGGCGAACAAAGTAACTCATTAAAATGTTATTGGCGGCATCTCTCAGCAGTCGGAACCGGTTGTCTGTCGCTGTTCGTTTTTGATATGTGCGAACGCGGTGTGCAACTGAGAAATCCATTCTACTCAATTTGGGTCACTGATGTTGGAACGAAGCTGGCAGTATCCTTTTAGAATACGTTTTATGTCTTAAACAAGATTCAGAAATGTCTTACCCAGCATTCTTAATATAATTTACTGAATTGGTTTCCTTAAGCGAATAATAGCTGTCTTTTATTATTTTAGCTGGTGTATCGGCTGTAGTATACTTGCTATTTCTGTCTTATATGATATGGAAAGTATTTATGAATATTAGCGCAAAAAGAGCAGTTTTACCTAGTATGAGTTCGGCACGGCGTCTGCATTATGAAGGAGTTATTTACCGTTTTAAATTTTTGATGATAGCTACGTTATTATGTGCATCTTTAACCGTTATCGGTTTTATACTGGGACAGGTAAAAAATTGGCTAGATCCTTCATCTAAATATATACACCATTACTGTTTATTATAATCTGATGTTTCTGGTACAGGTTGCAGAGGGACAATGGAAATGGGACGATGAATTACAATTGGAAATGACTTCTGCCTTTTTTACTGGTGTGTACGGAATGTGGAACATCTACATCATCGCGTTATTGTGCCTCTACGCACCTTCTCACAAGCAATGGCCAATTGAGCCATCTGGTAAGGACATATTTTTAACATTAACCAAAATATAATTCAAGATATCTCCGTGTCGGTATAGAATTTTCGATGTTCTATATTTCATATGTGTAATATATTACGATAATATGATTAAGAAATTTTTTAATTGAAGTATAACATTAGATTTTGATTTGAAATTTGTACGATATTACGAGGAAATAATTGACATTAGAACTTGAATTCTACATTCTACGTTAATGTTATATTTTTTAATTTTATATTTATTATATATTTGTGAAATATAGAATATTGTTTTAACTTTTTAGAGAACAGTATTAGCGAAGAAATTGAATTCTCTCCCTTGCCAACTGATCCTAACGAAATGCTGTCTCTAACTGCATTTGCACGAAAAGCAACAGTAGACTAAATAACATATTTATGTCTGTGTATATTTGTAAGAAACAGGAGAAAATGGCGAACTCTTACATTTAATGTACTTAATTGTTATAGGTAGGTAGAATTTGTAACTAGTACTAGATTTACATTTTCCACTATTTATTAGGGACACATTACACTGACTGAATACTCTTATAGTAATACAATTTTATGTGTCAAATTCGATTATTTATTGCTTCTGATGTTTTTGTATACCTATTTGTAGTATCATATTGCGTATAATGAGAAGATATACAAAAAGTCATTTCATCTCTTAATGTGTTCATCAGTGTTATGAGCACAAATTCTGAGATATATTTGAGGTATGATCTGCTGTTTTTATATACATATTATTTATAGATATTTATATATAGAGTATAATGCAATGTGTACATTTAGAATACAAAACATTCAGCAATTAAAATTATGTATTTAAGGATATAATGTAATAAGACAATCAAACATTTCGAAAGTTGCGTGCGGACGAGATGAAATGACTTTACGAATTAAGCGGTTAATCTTTATGATTCAAATAGGATTTATAGTTTCATATATATGGATATATATCACATATTTCATATAAAGGCTCTTCGAATTGAAGAATTTTCATTCACAGAGCTTATACTACTGCATAAGGCATATTCCGTTTCTTAATGAATGAAATTTTTCGCTAAGCAGAAAATCAAATCAAGCAGGAAATCAAAAAGTTCTTTCTTTGACTATATCTTTTTTATAAATTTAGGAGATACACTTTTCAATATTATATATAATTATATTATATATAAATAAATATTAAATCAGAGGATTATATAAGTTACATTCTGCATTTACTAAAAATGCAGTGTTCAGTTTTTATTTGACATTTAACAACAAAGATAAAATGATGATTTTAGCATTTAGATGAGAATGCCCATCAGCGTAAACCTTTAACAGCATTCGTTTGATAATTTTTAAGACGATTCTTTTTTTAATCTTAAGATGTGACTTATTTATTAGTATAAGAACTGTGAGAATCACATACTTAAAAGATTAGTTATCCTTAACTTAGTAGAGAAACGTAGTAGAGAAAGGATTGAATATTGCAGCATTCCATATTTATCTTCTGAAATGTTGGAAATATATATATAAAATATTGATATGAAATTTATTACAATTAATCAACAATATAACGAGTATATTAAATGATGAAATTTATACCAAGAACTTATAAGATTCTTATAACTTGTCATACATTGTATATGCATATAATGTGAATGGATGAGAATTTTTCATGAAGAAAGTAACTCTTAATTCATAATTAAAATTATAAAAGTTTCATATATATTATTATACATATCATTATTGGGCATTCATCTATCATTTGTAACACATTGTATTCACTCATGCGATTAGTAGTATTAAGAATCAGTATTCGTTATACTTACTATGGCATACATCATGAATGCAAAGTTCAATATAGAAAGTATGTGCCAATTTATTTAAGTTCACCATCTAATAATATATTTCAGCATTCTATTAAGCATATTGCATTATTACACACATACACACATAATGATATTGAATGCAAGTCTTTCAATTAATGCGTGCACTACATAGAAATTTTTACAAGAATTTATAGATGAAATGGAATTAAAAACTGTTCGATGACACTTTACATACGATTCTGTGTACTTAATGTAACACTGAGATACTTAATGTAGTACTTATAGAAAGAAGATACACTTTAGATTACAAGATAACAAGCATTGATAAGTAATGTGCAATAAAGTTTCTCCATATTTCTCGATTATCTTTAATATTAGGATATAAATGTATTAATCATTGAAATAGTATAGTAATATTTAAACTAGGTACATACTACGCAAGTACTAGGAACTTATATGAGCGATTATTTTGTCTTTATAATGCAATCAGATTGGATTACCAATTGAATAATGATTCAGCGATTAAGCAGTTATATATCTCTTGATGATTTTTATTAATGACTAATTTCATCGTTATTTTTAACCTTTGCAAAAAAAGAAAGAGAAGAAACTGTATTGTACTGAAAGTAATTATATTTATAAGTACTTCCGACTTGACATAACGTTGTACAACTATTTTATATTACGCGACACTTTATAATTTAGTAATTTTTATACATTTTTTAAATAAATAGATTTGTCATAGCCATATTTTTGCTGTTTGTGCGATATATGTCGAATAGAATAAATATTCAAGTTGAAATATCTGGTGTGCATTAGAAGGTTTTGCAGGTAATGGATGATAAGTATTTCAACATTCAAATATTTATTGTATATTTCCTAAATATAATTCATTCGTATATTTATATTACATCTCACACAATATATGTTACAAAATTGTTTCAATTGAACTTTGCCAATAATAACTGCGTATATATGTAATCAACACGTACACAAGCGGACAATGTTCAAATTAGCGAATCGGAACGTTTGAAATTTGAATTTCGTATTCCAACTACATTTGCAAGGAATATGGCGGCGTGACCGGAGCATCGTGTCGTACGTCTCCGCGTCTGAGGTAAATCTCACTGGAATTCGAGACTGCTTGATAACTGTAAGATATATTTTCTCTTTTGTAACTTTGCGTGTATTTGAAGACGCATCGTCAAGTTTTATAACGCAGGATTTTGTGCGCAATAACGCGATAACACGATCCGCGGAACTACCAACGACTCGATAGCTGGTTATTTGCCATTACAAGTCTATCATTTCGGTAAAAACAAAAGGTCGAGCTTAAATCCTCCGTATTCACGAGTCGCAAATATTTAATGCTTGCGGGAGGATAGACGCAGGATTGAAAGGTAATTAACAAGTCATATGATATTAATGTAGAAATAGTTTTGTATTTTTTTTTACCGGTACGCAATATGTCAGGAAGTGCCTAACTTCAAATGAGAGGGCACGAACGATCGCTTTTGCGCATGCGTCGGACGTCGCTGCTATCGCTCGTCGGAGGCAGCAGTATCGTACGGACAGGAGAGTCCAGTGTGCAAGCGACGAGAACGTAATCAGATGGTGGTGAAGACCGTGGATTGACAGGTCGTGGGGTGTACGAGAGTGAGAGAGAGAGAGAGAGAGGTGAGGGAGAGAGAGAGAGAGAGAGGAAGAACAAGCATTTACGTGACGGCGGTGGCGTAGGCTCTCTCTCTGTGGCAGGGACGAATTTTTTCTGTGTGTGTGCGCGCGCGAGCGAGCAAGGGAGAGAGAAATAAACAGTAAGGAAAAAACGAAGAAGAGAGAGAGAGAGAGAGAGAGACAGGCAGAGCGACAGGCACGAGTGAGAAACACGACTAGTCGACGAACGCGAACGGGCTCGTCATCAATGGTGACGAAATGATCTGCTAGCCCTGTGCTTTCTGGCCTGGTCCGGACGAGAAGGTGGCCGAC
>NW_020230724.1:1060000-1397500 GCF_003227715.2 Harpegnathos saltator | reverse complement strand
AGAAATGCCTAGATGCATTAAAAGGACTTCGGAATGCGGAACGAGTGAATCTTTTTTCCGCTTGTTCCATTTTAACGCTTTTTGACGCCGCGTCTTTGAATCATTCCTTTCTATTTTTCGTTTTTTCCCCCTCCTGGCCTTCGTCCGCGTAGTTCCTGGCGCTACAAATAGAACGTTGTTTCTGGAAAGATCTCGGGTTTTCGTTCGGGTTCTCTTCTCGCTGGGGATCCTCCGAGGCGGTATCTAGACTCGCGCGGACAAAGAGAAAACGACGGAGGGGTGAGGCCAAAAGAGAGCGCGAGCAGGCAGGAGCATTAATTGAGACGTCACTTTCGTTTGTAGTTTGTGGCGAATTCGTGGCGCGCGAGCGACATAAAGTGACAGACGCCTTAGCACGTGTAAAAATAAAGCGGCGACGGCCGCGACGACGATGTCTCTATGCGCCGCGATCTCCGTTGACGCACGTACGAGAACGGATCGATATGTTTCGCAAAGTTCGTCATGCGACGCGACGACGAAAACGCGATGATTAGGCACGACAATCAGTGGCGATCAACGCGATCGGCGAGTCGATCGATGCTCCGAACGACGCGTTTTCCGGACGTTTTTCCCTCCGTCTCTGTACGAAAGCCCCCTACAATCGTGTTGGGAGTAGTGCGCTCGCGCGAACTTTACAAGGCCAGATTCATCGCACAATTAATGGAAAGTTTGATAAATTGTTGCTCGGGCGACGTGCTTTTTTAATCTCTCGCAGCGAGAGAGGAAGAAAGAGAAGGAAAGAGAGAGAGAGAGAGAGAGAGAGATTAACCGGCCGATGCGCTCGAAAGATAACACACTGACAGAGGAAGAAAGTTTAATTAACACCAATACGCGGTCGGGGCACGTAATCGACACATTTGTTGTTTGACTCCGCAGTCTCGCGATGCGTTTCCCCCCGTCACTTTGTCCGCGAAGTGAGTTGTCCGGCGCGCTCCAATTCTCGATACTTTGTCGATAGTCCGGTTCTGCTTTTTTTTTTGTTTTTATCTGTCCCTCAATACACACGCGTTGGCGAACTTTTTATACATAACGTCGACTTTGACGGCGACGGAGACGGCGATAGCGGCCGCGTTCGTAATATGTATATAGTTCTTTTACTCATCGCGATAAACGCGACGCGGGTTCGAAGGTCGCGACGGAGAGCTTCGGGGATTATTATAGCGTGGCGAGGAGCAGCCTCTTCTCGAGATACAGAGGGACGCGAATCGATACACTCCTCGGGAAGAAATACATCGTGCGTTTAATTATCGCACCGGGGTGAATTATCTCGCGCGCGCGGCGCGAGCGAGCAGGCGAGGCTAACGGCGCGATACGTTTATTACACGTCGTGGCGCGGTGCTACATCGCCGGGAGGGGGGAGGGGCACGGCGAGATATGGACATAAGGAAGAGGAAAGAGGAGATTTCATACAAAAGGCCTACAAAGGAAATACAACAGTTTACGAGCGAACGAGCTTGCGTTCGGAGTCCAAGTGGGCGAGATAAACAGCTGTCGGCTGCAAAAACGAATGCAAATCCCACGGTTGGATTATCAAGCCCATATTCATCGCGAATTGAGAATCGTGCGATCTGTTTCTCGGAATTTTTCATCCCGAATACGTGCGGCGCATATATTTCTCCTCGAAATTGCTATCGGCTTTTCCGCGGAATCGTCGCGATACGTTCCGTCTCGGCGAGGTTTAACCAACGAGTTTCAAGTTACCGCGGTCAATTGACAAAAGTGTCGACTGTGCTAAGCGTGATAAGCAATTATCGGATCGAAACACCACGTAATCTCGGACAGACCTATGTACACAGACCGAACGCTCTGCGGAGGAGACTTCGCTCTTGCGAAAACTACTTGAATAGGATGGCCTGCGCCACAGGCGACGTTCGATCTTTGTCCAGCTCTATTCTTATTGCAGTGGCAGCTAAACGAAGGTGCGTGCCTGCAATAAAAGGAGAATATAACCGGCCCCTATATCTCTCAAATTTTCAAATTCCTCTTTCTCAAACAAGAAAGCGCAGTACGCGTTCACGTGTACAAGGGCCGGTGGTTGTTCCAACTCCTTGGTAAGTAAACTGATGAGTTAAATCATATCAGTCTGTCTTCGTTTAAACTGAAGAAGAAAAACAAAGATAAACATACGATTGTATGTAATTATCAGTTAACTTGCCAAGAAGTTGGGGGACAACCGACCCTGAGTCTACATTTGCAACGCGCGTGACGTGACAAATACACGTCGCCTATCAATCGGACTCGCGCGCAACAAGCGAACACGCTGGATGTTTAAGCGATGAGAGAGAGGGGGAGAGGGGGGGGGGAGAGAGAGAGAGAGAGAGAGCAATCCCGCCGAATTCCACGTCGACGTGCGAAAGTCAAGATCTCTCGATTTCGCTCGCGAATGTTATGGCCCGCGCGCGTAAACACATGATACGCGTCGCGTCGGCTGTTTCTTGGCTCGCGCGCGGATCCTCCTCGGGCGCGAAGTGCGGGCCGTGCTGTCGTGCGAAATGCGAACGCACGAAGCGCGTCGGCGAATTATTCTCGTACGTGCGTGCTCGCGGAACTACTGCGCCTCGCGCGGAATGGAACGCTACGCGGGATACACACCGTGGTCGTGCCGTGGCCGGATCGATGTGACTGCTGCCCCGGTAGCGCCTAATTCTATGCGCCGTATTCCGGTATATATTCGTAACAGGTGGAAATATACAACGCGGCGGTTCGATAATTCAATTTGCCAGCTCGCTCTTTAGTCGGTCGCGCGAGCTGCAGCCGAGCGAGCCCGGCGAGCCGAGCTCGTTCACCCCGGCGTGTTGGGTTGCTTTCTCGAGGTTACGGCCGAATGAGATAACCGATGCGTTTCGCGACACGCGTCGCGTACTTTCCCTCCCCGTTTCACGCAGCCACGTGACGGTGCAAATTTTGCGATCGGAGAGAGATCCCTCGGACTCTCTCCGATCGCGCGCGCTCGCTCTCGTCGCTCCTCCGAAGACGCCGGCGATCTACGACGAAGACGAGAGCGGCTGCGGCGATGTTTCCGTCGCGCGAGACAGCGAAGCGAAGGAACCTCGGTGCTTTTATCTCGCGCGGCGTAGCGTGCGTGCGGCTGCTGCTGCTGCTGCTGATAAAACGTCTTTGTTTATCGCGATAACGCCGTCGAACGGCGACGAAGTCGCGCGCCGTGAAGTGCTGCTCGTCGCGGTCTATGCCGCGGAATTGATATTTGAGAGGCGGCGGTTTACATTTCGACGAGAGAGACACCCGCCGCGGTTGCGCATTATCGGCTTCACCGCTCCCGCGACGTGTTTTCGACGAGATGTTTCATATAGCTCGATTCGCCAGCTAATCGGCGGCGCGCGGCGGTTATCGATATCCGGTCGAAGACGGCGGGGAGCTCGAGCCGCCGTGAAAGCTGCGATCTTACATCGCGCGCAAATATCGCTTGCTTCTCGGCGAGAGTTGCGCAATGCAACGTCGTCGTCGTCGTCGTCGTCGTCGCGGAGGATCCCGCTCGCATGAGACGTCGTTTGTTTTCGCGACGACGCGAGACGCGCGGCCCGAGGAAATTCGCGAATCTCGTCAAAACAAATACATGCGCCGCGTGTCTCACCTCGTCTCCCTCCCCCGCCCGCCTCTCTGTCACTCTCTCTCTCTCTCTCTCTCTCTCTCTCTCTCTCTCTCTCTCTCTCTCTCTCTCTCTCTCTCTCTTTCCCTCTTTCTCTCCATATTTCTTTCTCGTCCCGTTGCCTCTCCATTTCCCTCTCGCGAGCTCTCTCGCGTGCGCCGTTTAAAAATCGAATGGATTTATCCCCGTACGAAGGAGAGTTAAAGGGCGCGTGTCGGTCTCGCGTGATCTCTCCTGTGACGTGTCTTCGCCGCGCGCGCGACTTTTCGGTTCTTTTTCTCGTCCCGCGATATCGATCGCGTTCGTGTCGGAGCGCGCACATTAATGTTGCAAGGTACCTGGACGAGCGAAACAAATTGGATGCGTTGCGTTCGTTCCGCTAGACGCGTGCGTCTGCGTGCGTGTTTGTTGTGCGCGCGCGCGCGCGTTTTCGAGTCCCTGGAAAGTCTTCGGAAGTCGCACGGCCGACGCGATGTGTCAGTCGCCGCTTGTGGCAGTGACAGTCTATTTTGAGTCGGTCCTTGCGTTCGCTTATTACGCCGATTTCCACTTGCTCGCTCGCTCGCTCGCTCGCTGCTTCTTCCGCCACCGTCGCGCGCGCGGAACTTTCGTTATCTCGCCGCGGCGACTCGCGTCGTTCGCATGCACTTCATCGCGAACGACGAGACGTCGTTTCCTCAAACGTCGTATTACATTTTGGCTGATATCGGGGGTACATTCGAACGCCGTTTTAAACGCTCGTCATACGTGCCCGCGCGCACGCCTTGCACGTTCATTATGGCGCGCCAGTACCTCGGCTTTTTTCTAGAGCCTCTTCTATTTTTTCACGGACGTTTCCCTCGTTTTGTTCAGACGATGATACACGTACACGGCGACGACGACGACGACGACGACGACGACGACGCGTGCTCTTTTTTCGTCTTGCTTCTATCGCAGGCCGACGAGCGTCGTCGTCGTCGTCGGCGCGTAAAAGTCGCGCGGCCCACTTCGTTGCTAACTCGATGAATTCGCCTACGTCGCGCTCTATACGCGCGCATGTACACGTACACGTGTACTCGGCTGAATTACAAAGTTTTGCATATAAAACCAGCGACTACAGCGACACACAGAGAGAGCATGCGTGTGCACTCTTTGTCTTCCTTCCTCGCGTCGCTCGCCAGCTGATCGACCTTACCGCGTTCCTCCCACCGCCGCCGCCGTCGTCGAGCGATATCGTGCTTCTGCGTTTTCTGCCTTTCCCTTCTTCGTTACGTCGTGGACGTCGCTTGATTCATACCGCGAATGCAAATACCGTCGGGGACCTTGCGTTTCGCCGCGTTGCTCCTCGGTGCGTAACTGCGTGGGAAGTGCGTGATCGTTCGTCCCGCTCAGACGCTCGCGGAGCGTCGCGGCTGCGTGGGCGGCGAACATTTGGGGGACGACGTCGCGAAATTTGGAGTCTCCGCTCAGGGATTTTTCGTGAGTCCTTGAACGCCCCCCTCCCTTTCATATAAGTTTTGACGTATTATCGTCACGCCGTAAACTTTGAAACTTTGAAAAATATATAACACCGTCAGTGACGTGAGAGTATTACGCTCCCAAAGAATCATCGGTGCAGAATATTTAAAATCATATCTTTTCTTTTATTTATATATTTTATAATATTAAAATTATATATACATACATATTTATTTCAAACGAGTGTCTCGATGGCAATAACTCCAAGTGTGGAGTTACCGCGGCATAACAGTGCTCGATTCCTCGGCGGATCACAAGGAAGATGTTAATTACGTGGGCGTTTTAAATACACACAAAGTTACGGGTAAAGTGGTCATTGCTCGTAACCTGAGAAAAGTGACTTCATTATCCGTTGATGAGGATCCTCGTAAAATTCCGGAGATCGCCTATTCTCGATCGCACCTCGGAGAATAAGACGCGGGCGGCACGGTCGGACGGGAGTACGGTAATTCTCTCGGACGCGCGCCGTATATCGTCGGGAGACGATTGTTGGCGATTGTCCGCGCCGCGCGAACAGGCCTTTCGAGACGACGGAAACGCGAGCCGTAAACGGAATAACTGATGGCTTTTGTTCGTAACGGTCTGCGCCCGAAGTCAAATCCTCCGCGCATGGCAGGCGGTGTCTAATTAGAGTAATTAGCCGTGCCTTGTTTAACGTCGATGAGTGTTGCGCTAGAGTGTGTTCTTGGAGCGTTTCCGTCACGGGAATGCGGCGACGACGACGACGACGACGACGACGACGACGACGACGACGGCATCGCTCATTTCGTCGTAGACGATCGCGCGACGAAATTTACGGTCCGCGCTCCTTTGCACTCGCGCGAGCGCGCAAACGTGTAATTGAGGATGCGGCTCTTTATTAGAGATAAATTTCTCGCTTTCTTCCCGCTCACCCCCGACGAAACGTTAACGCACGAGTTAGCGCGCTCTTGCAAGATTACCGCGCGTTACGCAACGGGCCGAGTTGTCATCCGAGAGTTTCGTAGTTCGCTCCCCGGCAACTCGTTTTCGTTTTCGAAGTTTCGCGCGAAGAGCTCCGAACTTTTGGTCCTTGATTTTTCGTCTCGAATCCGCCGACCTTCACACTGTGACGTCTACGCTATCGATCTCTCGATCGATTCCTCCGTCAATCTTAGAAGTAGAATGCTTTAATTGCTGAATCAAGGTTTCCAACTTTGATCGTTCAATTGCCAGATTTCGTGAATTCCTTTCATATCTCTTCGTTTACGCGTAGACTTTACATCAGCGACAATCGCATCGCCGATATAGCCTTCCGCGCGAGAGGCATTCGGAGCATGCCTTGTTCACGATCTATCAACGCGTAGCTTCACGAGACGATCCATTGCACAGTTCCCCGAGCTCACCCGAGCGTATCATTCGAAATCACTGACGGTAGGACTAGGTTATCAGAGAGCGGCGATAAATCAGATTGACGAGTATCGCGAGCAGGATCGTCGCGAGGGAGACGACTGCGGGTACCGCGTGTAACGCAATTGGCGTTGTTGCAAGCCGTTAGAGAAATTTCCTTGTGTATTCGGCTGAAATCAACTTAATCAATTACGTCGTAATTAACGAGATTCTCGACAGAGGAAGATAGGCGGATAGGGAGAGCGAGAGAGAGAACGAGAGGAAGGATCGTTAATGGCTCGCTATAATGGCTCGCGCTCGGGCGCTCTCGCTCGTGTGTGCGAAAGGGCATCGAGGATAGAACGCGCGCGTGTTTCACTGCCGCGCGTATCGGCCGGTTACACGCTGCTTTCCGCGTGTCTCACGACGCAGCGTGTCGTCGTTAATTAATAACAACGCGCGCGTCGTAAAAAATGTAAGTGTTGCGTCGCGCGCGCGTATCTGGATGCGATTCAATCGAAGGTCTCGTCATCCCGCATATGCGGCCAGATTACCTAAGCGCAACGCTCGCATCGCGTCGTCATCGTACTTTTCTCTCTCTCTCTCTCTTTCCCCGCAGAAGAGACCGAGAAATACGGAAATACCGTATCAGATATCTTCTCGCGCTGCGCGCACATGATGCTTCCTTCCTCGAATTAGACGCAAGCTCGTTCGGCCTCGTGCAATTCGCTAGTCCCTCTCTCTCTCTCTCTCTCTCTCTCTCTCTCTCTCTCTCTCTCTCTCTCTCTCTCTCTCTCTCTCTCTCTCTCTCTCTCTCTCTCCCCTCTCTTTCTCTCTCTCTCTCTCTCTCTCTCTCCTCTCTCTCTAGAACGCTTCTCTGCGTTGAGAAGAGACGGGGATTTTTCTGATCGGGTGATCAGAAAATCGGACGGAAAACAGCGTCCATGAGTGAAACACGATTATTCAGGCTTGCAGGAATTTTCCTCGCGATCGTTGACGATTTTACCGCGAAGATCCGCTTTTTGTGGACGCACTGCGGAGTCGGCGAATCGATTCATCGCCGATGCACTGTCGTCGTTATCGCCGTCGTTCTCGTCGATGGTCCCTGCGCATTCGATCGCGAAGTCTGCAGGTTCTTCGGCTTCGCTCGTTTGTCCCGCGTTTTTGCCGGACAAAGCCGCGTTACAAGACGAAGGAGGCCTCTCGTTATGCGCGTCTCGATCTCTTCGGCCGGATCGCTCTCGGTCTCCTACGAGCGACGTCGCGCGTATTTCCCGGCCGAGGCCGATGCCGATGCCGATGCCGATGCCGATGCCGAGGCAACTGAAATTCACTCGCGGAGTTAGAAAGCAGAGGGCCGCCATGAGGATTCATTTACCCGCGGGCCGATTTCTCCTACGTCGATCGTCCTCGATTGCAGCCCCATTACCTCCCTATTTTCTCGCTACGTCCATTCCGCGTTTCGTCGTCCCGACTCCTTCGAGAGAAACCTTCGCTCCCCAAGCCTACGTCTGTTCCTTCGTTATTCGGGAAGCCGAATTAATCATTCACCTGCCCACTCTCGCGGAGACTCTCAGTGCTTATTGATTTATTCATTCATCCACTAACGTAAATTCCTGTTGGACCTTGCTCTCTCTCTCATCCCGACATTTCGCCGTCGCGGAGCGCGTATCTCGGATTAGGAGATATGAGCGGGTCGATCGAGCCGGCGGCGCGGGCGCGGCGCGGCATTTGAACAAGGTATAGAAATAGATAATGGGGAACGTGGAGGAATGGGCGGGGAGGGGACGGGAAGGCGCGGTGGACGAGGCTCGCGCTCTCGCTCTCGCTGTAAACAACGAGACATCGGATGGCGCGTGGAGGGAACGTAACGGTCCTCTAGGATTGAGCAATCGCGTTTCCGTCTTTGCTCGTTCACGTAGTGCCTCAGGTATGTACGCGCTCTTGGCGCCGCCGCGCCGATGGGAGCGCGTCAAATCCACGGAGCGGTTACTACGCCGTTAGGAACACTTCCGTCCGGGCGATTTCGTCTGCCAGGCCAGGCCGGACCGGAGCGGGCGTGCCGCTCAATTGGATTAAACGTTGCGCTCATTTCGCACAATGAATTCCCCGCGAATGCCCGCCGTCCACGTCGGCGTATGCGCGCGAATTTATCCGCGAGATCGTCGCGCATCACGAGAAGCGCGACTGTGCGCCGCTTCGCGCTCCGCTCGGCGACATGGGCGATCCTGCGCGCCTCGTTGCTTTCGCTTGTGGTTTATCCGGCGACGGGACTCCTGGTACTTTGAAATCTCGCGAGGTGAATGTCCCGATCGGTGACAATTTCATTTCGCTCGAGAAATTTCCCGAATATCAGTCTACACTCGTCCCAAACGCGAGTTCTCCCGTTCTGAGTTTCATGCGTCATCGCGTGGAGGAGGAAGATTGATTAGATTAACATATCGATGAGCGAACCAAGCGCGTATTTTGCTAACCCGTCTCGGCACATCGTCCGTTTTCGGCGTATCTTCCGTTTTGTAACTTTCTGTTTCGTGCGCGAAACGAACACCCGCTCGGCATTTTCGCGACGTTGCACAGTGGGACGTTTGTACCAAAAAGTTGGCCAAAATTATGTTTTGACGAATCTCGGTTTAAAACGTGCTACTAATTATATATGTCATCATTATAACGTCATCGTTATAACGATTTCGTATAAGTTTTTCCTGAAATAAAGTGCAAATATATATGTAAAAATATTTTAATAATTAAGAAAGCATAATATTGCACATCAATAAGTATTCAACTAGACAAACTCCAAATTTCTTCATCTAATGGGTGTATTCCATCCTCAGAATCAACATCATTTTCATCTATTGAAATACTTCCTCTTCTTGGTGTGGAGTCAGTGAGAAGAAGCATGTTCAATGTTTCCGTTAAAAATGGTTTAGATTTCTTTCTTAGTACGGGTCTCATATTTATTAGTAACGGGTCAGAACTTGGTAGAAGTCTGTTGATTATGTCCATACTACAAAAGGAAACAAAAAAAGAAAACAAAAAGAAATAAAAGGAAACTTCATGTCTAAATAACCTTTGGGCAAAACCTAGTTTACGTTTAGAGAAACAAAAGTAATCACTAAAACTACATCCGTGGTTTTCCGCGGCTAATTCTTTTTGTTATTTCATTCGGAGAGATTACTCTTTCATTTCATCCAAGAAACGTAACAGGGATACACCCTGAAGTATCAAGCTAAATCCCTTCGAGTTTGACATCAAGAACGCAAAAAGATACATTTTTGAAAATCGTATAACTACGTGAATAACAATTCAATTGCAATAAATATAGTCTAAAACGTTTCTTCATACCTTCGTCGAAACAATCCATAACGAAAAATTTCGCGCTGCCACTTCTAAGAATCTTACAATTCTGATCGAAGATCGTATGTTATAAAGCGCTGAGAATTGATGCGTGCAATACGAATAATGTCCAAATTCTGACTAAACAAACCACTTCATGTTATCGCGGATGAACAAAAGCATAGCGGCCCATTATTCCGCAGATATTCAACTAGAACAGTCTAGGACAATCATTCATGTAGAGCAGGAATGATTTTAAGAAAATTGACTTCTGGCCAGCTTTCGGGTCAAACGTCCCACTGTGCGTCGACTAGCCAGCTTGTTCGCTCGAACAACGGGTCAGCTGAGGTCTCTCTCTCTCTCTCTCTCTCTCGCGCGCGCGCGCGCGCGCGGCTCCTTTGAATTCTTAATTTCGTAACCTTTTCCTCGTAATTTCCCCCTTTGTATTTAATTCCCTCTCGTCCGTTTTCATATCTAGTTGGACGGCGCGCGTTGAAATATGGAGACGATATGTTCTCTAATAACGCGCTGGATGCACGTCTGTCAGTGGCACATGCCGTCGCTCCGTAACAGGATGCCTGCACCGTCGCGCTAATTCAGCCGTGTATATTAGAGCACATGAATAGAGATGATCGTTTGATGAGACACATACGCGAGATTATATCTACATTATTCTATGATAATGGGAGTAGCGGGGAAAGGCCGTTGATTGCGGATTCCAGCCGGGGAAAAGTACGACTTTCAGCGCGCCGCCGCGGTGTCTCTTCCCCTCTTTCTTCCTCCCTCCCTCCTTCTCTCTCTCTCTCTCTCTCTCTCTCTCTCTCTCTCTCTCTCTCTCTCTCTCGTTTTCTCTCTCGGTCACTTTATGACGGTGTACGACTTAACGTACGAGGCAATGTTCGTGTGTCCGGCATAACGAGAAATTGAACGATCGAATCGGAACGTTAGCGCAGCCAGTGGTTCGCCGCGATTTCCTTCCGCCTCGTCGTCGTCTGCGCGTCTTCCGTTATGCTTTCTACAAGAACACGTCTCCGGTCTTTTAACCGTTCGCTATTCGAAAGAGGAAAAGAAAGCTCCCGAGGCTCGAGGTTGCAACCTCACCGCAGTGCCAGTTCTATTTTGCTCCACATTTCCGCGTCTCATTCACGGTCCTTAACGCGGCCCTTAATGGCATTTTTGAAAATGCGGACAGAGCTCGCTTGCAAGAACCGTGAGAGGTAGGCGAAACTTTGAAGTTTCGTTGCGCGTAACCGGCCGCGGTTCAAAGTTCACCCGAAAGCCACTACTGCTCTTCATCAAGTTCACTCATTACCTCCCTGGTATCTTATCGTAAGAGCGCGTCTCTCCTAACATCACTCGCGATCGAATAAACAAGACTGTCGCCGGCGACAGTCTGTGTACAGGCGACGCGATAGTTATCAGCATTATAACACGACGCCGGGAATTTATATGCCAGCTTCCTGGAGAGCGTTCCGGATGAGATCCAGAGGGTGGCGGGGCAGGGGGGAGGGGAGGACGATCGCGTTCTAATCAATGGCGCGCGTGCGACGACGAAGGCGCGCCGCTATCGCGTCGTGTCGCGTCGCCATGGGGAAACGATTAAGAGAGGCTCGCGCGTGCAAGCGGCCCGAGACCCACGTGCGATTCCACGTTTATTTCCTACGTGCATCCGTCCATTGTTCCATCCGTCGCGGTATGTGTGTGTGTGTGTGTGTGTGCGTCGCGCGTGTGTGTATTTACTACGCGCGCTTTGAGAAACGCGCGCCGCGAAATCGGTACACGCGATTCTCCGGGTAACAATGAGAGACTCTCGAGAAGCCACCTGCCTCTCTCAGGTGAGAGTCGGGGGCATAACGCGCTCGTCGAAGCCGCCTCGCGATGTAACTGAACGCAACTCACCTTCGTTCTCTGGCGGCTGGCGAACGTCAAGAGAGCTGCGTTTACCGCTACGTAAGTCTGGACTCGCACTGTCCGTCTGAACGACGGCAGACAGGGATCCGTTAATTCTCCGTCGAATGAGAATAGTCAAGGTATGACATAAGTTACTGTGAATATCGCAAAAGCATGCCGGATAAAGTCCGGATTCACATCTGTGTAGATAATGGCAGATGAGAATCCGTCGATCCTCTATTGTTTTTTCTTTTTTTTTTTTTTTTTTTCTTTTAAAAGGATCGGTTATTAAGTTTTTAAAGAGGAATGTGACTATGAGAACACTTCAGAAGCATTGAGGAGTTCTGACGGAGAATTGACGAAGTCCTGTTTGCGGTCGTTTACGTGAATCCAGCTTAACATGCGTTGCGCCACGCGATTTTTCTTCTTGTTAATCGCATAATCGCAGGTGTGCGATCCCATATTGAAAAGTGTCCTCTTGATATCGGCGACGTTCAGTGCTTAGTTTCCGGATAATCATTTTTGTTTTTGTTTCCTCTTTTTCTTTTTTTCTTTATTTCGTACGCCCGTGGTCGTCGTGTGTGTTAAAAGGTTATGTTTTCGCGGTATCTCCGATATGTAAAATAGTTTTAAGGGAATCGGACCGAAGGGAGGAGAAGGGTGCGGGTGGGGAAAAGAGAGTACTCTGTTTTTGTTCTCTATATTGATAAAATATTATTCGAGGTGGAGTTTCCTGCCGGGATTTTATTTTTGACCTTCTCCATTTTGCCACGCGGTGCGAATTTTTACAACGAAAAATATTCCGCAGTTGATGAACGCAGTGAACACAGCCAGAAATTAATGTCTTTACTATTGATGCTTTCATGGAACTTTAGGTTTAAATATTTCAGCGGGATATTTTAGTCTTTCTTTTTTTTTATTCCACAGGCGACATGCCTCACACGCGCGTCGATCAAATTCAGCGAAGGAATATTAATGGTATTTTTGTGTTTCAAGCGACAGCAAAAAAAATAATATGTTGTTACGCTGTCGAGTCCTCGACAGACAGTTGAATAATTTAATTGAAACGACTTTTTTTATTGTTGCGATATGCAGATTTCCCGTGATAAAGGTACAAGTCATAAATTATAACGCGGCTTACAGGTCGCTCGCGCGCGAAACGCGCGAAGCACGACGAATGTGGGACGGAGGGGCAGCGGAAGAGGAAAGGGTGAGCTGACGATACTTGTGTAGCACTTATCGAGTTGACGAATACTCGAGGCGAGATACTCGCGCGAATGTGATCCTCGCTCTAATCCCGCGGCGGAAAAATTGCCCGCTCGTGTCCCTCGCGCTTTTGCGCCTTCAAAGAGCGTCGTCGACCGGCCATCGCTCGTTTGTCGGAGGTTTCACGCCAAGTGAAATCCGCTTTTATGATTCACCCCGCCACGACCGGCGCTCGCTGGAAAATCCCGCAGCGCCCGCTCGCGTTTTCATACACGTGCAACGCGGACGCGCTCGTGCGCTCCCGTTACGCTACGCGTACCGGGCCTTCCGAGGAAAAACGGTAATTCACCTTCCGCCGAACGTGCCGTTTAGATAAGCACTTTCTAACGCACGCATCGAAAGTTCTGCTCCTACACGAGCGATAAGCCGAGCTAGCGACTGCGTAGCATGTTGCCATTGGTGGTGGGTGTGTGTGCGTGCGTGTGTGTGTGTGTGCGTGCGTGCGTGTGTGTGTGTGTGTATGTATGTATGCGTGTATGTATGTGTATGTGTGTATGCAAGAATTACTGCAATCTCTGTCCTTTTTAAACGCGTGCTGTATTCATACTCGATACAAGAGAATCTTAAACACGTGCGCAACTATGCATAGTAAAACGAAGCTGAAATACTTCCTCTCGTAGGTTATCCCGACCAAGCCCGTATGGGTCGCTGTAATCCGTGTTGCTTCCTCGCTCTCTTCGTTTCCGATAACGTGTTTTTCTTTTTTTGTTTCATTTGCACAGATGTACGGTTCTTCCGTTGAAATTCGCTGGAACTTTGTACGACCGGCGAGACTAGTTCACGATGAGAAAGGTGCTCCTCCGCGGACTCAGCTTTCAAATCGTTACTCGCAAATTCCCAAATTATTATTGTTATTGAATAATCAGGAAACAATGTATAGTTATTTAAAGTGCATCGCCGCTCGTAAGGTACGAAGAGAAATGCTACACTTATCATGAGGTTTTATACTTCACATACACTTTTATACTTTTGTTTACAATCGTGTGGACAAAAAGAGGATGAATCAGCACGGAAAAGGACAGAGTTTGAACCGGGTGGTTTATTGACTCGACGCAAGTCCGATCTCACATCCTCTTCACGCGAAGTTGCTTTTATTGCATAAAAAGAGAGAAAGAGCGAGAGCGAGGGAGAAAGAGATGATACGGTTTCGCTTTGTCACTCGAGCGTTCGCGCATTGTACCGGTTAGATGGCCGCGCTGTAACGGTCGGCCTGGCACAGTTTTACATCTTCTCTTACTTCCATTTCAATTTTCCAAGCGCATCGTTACGCTGATTACCGTGCCGTTTGTCGTCGACGGCAGACAAGCCGTGATTTGTCACTCTCTTTCTCTTCTTCTCCCCCTCCCTCTCTCTCTCTCTCTCACTCACTCTCTGCCCTCCTGCCTCTTTCGTCGCGAACGCGCAACTGCGCGAGACGACGTAACGGGAGAGAAAAAGAGAACGATTTTCCTTGACTTCCCCGCACAAACAGTATAGAAAGCAAACACGAGGTGACAATCTTAGGAGGGCTAAATGAATTCTCCGTTAAGTTCTACGGTCCACGAGGGAGTAAGTACCACTTCTTGTTCTTACGTATTTTTAAGCGAGACACTCGCGCGCACGGTGCAACGTGGAATCGTACGAACGCCCGCGGAAATGAACTCGCGGTTTATTTCGACACGACGATCGACGACACCACGCGCGCGGCGTTCCACATTGCACCGCGCGAATTACGTTCGCGATAAGTTAAGCTAAGCGAAGCGGAGCTAAACGGCGAAGCTAAACAGCGAAGCTAAACAGCGCAGCTAAATGACGAAGTTACCGAAGCCCCGGGGTAGCCGGCTCGCGATCGTTATGCCGCTCTCGCGATTATACGACGACCTAATTGGACCACCGTGAGGTTCTCGCCGCTCCTGCTGAATTCCGCGCTCCTGCTCGCTTCGCGTAGCGTCCTGAGCGTATGTTTAACGTATTCAAACGGGGAGAACCGATAGCGGCCGCCTTGGCGCGATTACGGCTAATGATTTTTATCGCCACAATTTTACCTGGCATTGACGAGCGCGCAGGTTAATCTAACGCTCGGTACTGGTCGGCCTTCGGTCTGTGTCACGCTCAATTTCATAGTTTCTCGCGTGCCGCCTTGGGCTACTATTATTATCAGGCCGGAATTAACGCGCTCGCTCGCTCGAAAGGAGACACACAACGCGCTTCGATGGCTATCTCGATGTCACAGATCCGACACGTGTGTGTCGGCGGCGGACCTCACCACGCACTCCGCTAATGCAGCGCGGTAAAAACCAGAGACACATGACTCGAGCCTAAGTCGAGTACCCTTTTTTGCTTTCACTTGCTAAGCGGTGCGCACCGACGCGGTGTATCGCGTGGCAGAAACATGAAAACATTTCCGCCACTTTCTTACTCTCTCGACGCTGAGACATGGAATACGCGGTGATCGAGGATAGCCGTAATGAGCGTCGTCGCGGCTACGTCCGAGATACGTTTCACTCCGCGTCACTTCAAGGTCCGCGCGCATCTCTCGGGAAACCGGAAGCGCTTGTGCAATCTCGTGCTTGCGATTTTCTTGACTCGCCGGACGCACGCGCGCACGGTGTGTCGACGACAGAGAAGTCTCGCGAAAGAAAGTTCTCTTGATTAATTCCGCCGCTGACGAAAGAGACGCGCTCTATCGCTCCGCTCAGGAGGCTTTTTCAAGCGGATCGTGTCGAAAATACGCCTCGTGAATGCGAGAGCGATACGTGCGTGTGCGCGCGCGCGCGTGTGTGTATGTGTGTTTATCCGTTTGACGAAGACAACGAAGCGCAAACAGGCTGCAAATCGCTCCGCGGATGAAGACGGATTGAGCACGGATATTATCTCGGAGGATGCACGGAGGAGATTTTTGATGAAAGATACGTTAACTGGTGTTCTGTATTCGCGCACTATAAGTGGAACATATTCATGCCGAGTCGCAAATTTGCATATTACGATCAATCAATTAAAGTAATTTGTTTAGGCATCTTCTTAACTTTAAAGTATGAAAAGTCATTTTATTTATGCGATTTATGCATAAAGTCGTAATCATGTAGTATTCAAGGATACACTTATAACGAGGTGTAAATATATGCACTACGGCGATTAATTAGCAGTTTTAGTATATCTTTTTAACTTGGCAGCATGGAAATTTATACCACGCGTGAAATAGTCTCTCCTCTGCTACCTTCAAACGTTTCGCACGGCATATTTCAGCCGAGCAAGCTCGGTATGGCATTTTCTCAGGCTACCTTGAATCCTCTCGCCACCTTCCGCACGCGGAAGGATGCTGCGCGTGCGGAAATTTCAATCTTCGAGAGTGCCGAGAGCAAGAAGCGCCGCGGGATTCTTGCCGCGAGAGATCCGCGAGTCGGGGACACGCAGAAGCGACGCGGTGCAATTAATCCCGCAACAATTGAGCGGAACAATTAATTCCCCGAGCCGCGGTCGTTTCCGCGGTATGTCCGATCACGGCCCGCCGCGCGGAACGCGCGTCGCGAGCTCGCGCGAGCGCCGCGAACGGGACCGACGAGACTCGCGATCTCGTCTATTTGCGCGCTCGCTTTCGCGCGGGTTGCAATGAAATTCTGCAATTGCGTAATGAATTTCGCTTTTCCGCGGGGATGTGGGTGGGAGAGAGAGAGAGGGGGGGGGCGGGGGTAGAGCGGCGGCGAGTCGTCCGAAGACGAAAGTTTCTTGACCCGACCGCGGGCCGTCGGTCGACCGCGAGCAGAGCCGGCCAGTTGGAATCGCGCAACCATCTTCGTAATGTTTCGAATTAGATCGCCTTTCAGATAGATCCTTTGAAACGGCGCAGCTGCACTCGCGGGTGTAACTTCATTTGCTTGCTTGGGACCGGCCCCTGGACCTCTCACGGCTCTTTAGCCCGCGCGAGATAGACTGCTGCACACTTGCGGTGGGGCATTCCTCGCGCCGTGTAATCT
This sequence comes from Harpegnathos saltator, assembly GCF_003227715.2. Lineage (NCBI taxonomy): Eukaryota > Metazoa > Arthropoda > Insecta > Hymenoptera > Formicidae > Harpegnathos > Harpegnathos saltator. Next base: position 1,380,568 of record NW_020230724.1, on the reverse strand, counting down.
CCGTCCGGATTGCCCGAGTAAATTGTAGAAACGTGATATTCGAGGTAATCGGATCCGGCGCGATTCGCGTTACATATCGGTAAAGTTCCTAAGGAACTGCGCAGGGGGGACGTCGACAATCAAAATCGGAGGAATCGTGACACAAGGTCACGCGTCGCTCCGCGACATTAAGCTCTCTCGGGGTTTCATTCGCGTTGAATTAAAGTCATATTTGATCGCCGAAGCGCGCACGAAGGAACACGAAGATAAAAATACGCCAGATATATTCTCTTCGGATTTACTTTGACCTTTTCTTTTATTCGCGTGCGAGAACGCGATTTGTATCTTCGCCGGAGAGACGAGACGTAACATGCGCAAATCTTTTTCGGACCGACGAGCTTGACAATTTTCGTCCGTGCGCACAGCGATCGACTTTCGAATGACAAGATTTGCGATCGATCATTGCGAAGCTTACTTAGCAATTCGATACGATCGGCTGGCCGGTGATAATACGGATTATTATCCGATTATTTTGTCTCCCGCGATCGATCGACGCTCGCTATTGCATAACGCGGGTTGAACTTTTCTCTCTCTCTCTCTCTCTCTCTCGTTCTCCTTCTCTCTTCCTCTTTTTTTTTTTATATACACGCGTACGGCTTCGCCCGTCCGGTCACCCTTCGCTCGTCTGGCCATCCTTCGCTCGCCGTCGACGGGTTAGCATCATCGAACCACCCCCGGAACGATGTAAATCAGATCATGTTTCAGATAACCCCCGGCGTTCGATGCAGCTGCGCTCGCGAGTTCGTTTACACGCGTTCATTTCCCAGTTGCGAGACTGGTAAAACGCATTTATCCGCGGAATATTGTCGAACGCACGAAACTTTTTAATTGCGAGGAAAAGAGAGAGAGAAAACACAACACACGTGGGCCCCGCCTTCCTCTCTGTCCGTCTCGCCGCTGAAAAACCTCCTTTTGCGAGTGATGATTGAATCATACTTTGTCGTTAGAGTCGGGATTGTACGAAATTGCGAGCGAAGTCGTGCGAGTTTTCGCGAAGAGGAACGCGCTTGGGGATTCACGCTGATTTTCCGCCGACACATTCGGCATATATGTTGTATATCTCATAAGCGCGATATACAAATTAAATTCCATATAATCGGGGTATACATTGTAATTTGGATACATATTCGTTTCGTAATTCGCTTCGTGACTTTCCGCGCGCACGCGGAACTGTCGGCTAATTGTCGGCGATATATTCCAGGCAAAATTGCCCTTCCTCATTGACTCTGCAAATTCCGTCGAACTAGAAGGAACTTGATTCTTCGATGGGGAGTCTCGAGGTATAACCATTGTACATTGTGCCTTTTGACATAGCTATACATAGTTACGTCGCCTTATCGCCGGTACAAAATCTCCCAAGCGCGCACTTCTCGTTGCGAACAATCCCACGATCTCGTTCGCGGTCTCGTAATTTCGAAGCTAACGACGATTCAATCACAAAGAAGTACGTTTTTATCTTTTCAGAATTTTGTTAAAATTTCGTAGTTTCTCGTTTCGAGAGGCAATGTACGACTAGCTGTTATTTCCGGTTTTACTTCTTTCTCACATTTTTCAGACATCTAAACTCTAAAAAGAAGTTTCCAACGTCGGGGTAAAAATGATAACGTAGCGTCGAAGTGGATCGATAGTCTGCGCATGATGTAAGATCTCGTGGTTCTCCATTGATTATTCGAGCTCAAGAGTATTCACAGGATAAATGTAGAATGGAAAATGTCGACTCGGGTAATTATCAAGCCCGGAACGAGTCGCTTCGGTGGACCATGGCGCACAGACGTGACTTAAATCCCGCGGTGAGATGCCGGCGGATATTCGCGTTGCTCGCGAGCGTTGAAAATGGATTTGTCGAACGCGAATCTCGGATTCGGGACGTCGACGGTGAACAAAGACTTTCCTCTCTCTCTCTCTCTCTCTCTCTCTCTCTCATCCTCTCGCGCGCGCGCCTTCACCCTCTCTACACGGAAGTTTCCCCGATTGCATCGTCGGTCGAAGTGCGGCGCAAGCCGCACGAAAAGCAATTCACCGAAAGCCGCGAAAGCGCGCGCCAGCGCCGAGCTTACCTCGCGTTTTCCCTCGTCGAGCAAGAAGCGAGGCTCTCAGCGAGCGCGAATATTTTAATTTAACGTCGACAGCGCGTTATCGATAGGGAGGGCGAGAAAGAAATGCTCGTACTCGGCTCGTACTCGGCGAGAGATGCGGCGGAAAAGCGTATCGACTGTGATTCTGATGCCGATGATGCTGTCGGCGGGGCGGCCGCGCCGACTAGACGTGAACGTCAGCTTCGGCCGGGAAAAGCGCCAACTTCCATTAAACGCGGACGCGAAGGCGCGAATTAACACGATGTGCAACATCTCGCGCGGAACCGCGAGATTGTCGACGGCTGATGTATCGGCGGCTCGCGTTTACATCGCGATCACTTCGCGGCAGGAGTATCCGGCTCGTGATCGTCCAAACAAGTCGATCGACTTTACGACACGCGTGTCTTTCGAGCCCGGGCAGCGTACACTCGCGAGGATGTGTCGCGGACAAGTACTTTCTCTTTGTCTCGGCGGGCTTGATTAGTTTTATTGTCAGTTAGCCGCCGGTTAGCCGAAGATGTGGCTCAGGTGTGCCGCGTCGTCACGCGCGTTGCGTAACGCCGCGACACGTGGACACGTGTGTGTACGTGTGTACACCTGCGCGCCGCTTTGTTGGCCGCGTGTACGTACGTACGGAGACGGATAATGAGGGAATTCGATTGATGCGAAAGAATGAATCATATTTGGCGCGCGCCGACGTGAAAAGAGTATCGCTCGCGGCTCGATGCGCGCCGCCGTGATATTTTCGCTTTGCCGTTTCCCGCTCGCTCGCTCGCTCTTAATTGCGCCTCAGACTTGCATAATGCGCTCACCTTGACTCCGCGCTAATATATCGGAGCCCTTGAACGACCGTCATCGCCGCCGCCGTCCTCGTCGTCACTGCCTCGCTTTGAATGTGCGCTCCCGTTGTTGAAGAAATATTTGTTCGCGGAAATATTTCTTCGTGGGTCGCGAAGCGAAGCTTCGATCGCGACGAGAGGGCGAAAAGAGGAAAGAAGAAAGTTCGTTCATCTTCGGCTGCGCTGCCACGAGGCTTCGCGCTTCATACGCGGTGCTTCGATAATTGTCATTTTCGTACGATGTACATATATGTAAATAGATTCGTTTCTTTTCATTCGACAGACCGTACCGTTATCTTATCGTCCGCTACCTCTTGCGTAACCTCAAGCAATTAAGAAAAAAAATAAAGAGAAAAAAAGATCGTTTTCATTGGATTAAAGCGTGACGTGGCGCGCGCGCGCATGTCGCTCGCACGGCGCTTCGCAAAGTTGTGTGCCGTGATGCATAATTAGACGATCGACGCACACTCGCGAAACGTAAGAAAGCAGCAAGATATAGTTTTCCTCGAACGGGGGAAGTCTTAACTTCATCGGCCATCGGTAATCGGTATTTATATCGAAGTGGAACATTTCTCTCTCTCTCTCTCCCTCCCTCCCTCCCTTTCTCCCTCCTTTCCTCCTTCCCTCTCTCTCTCTCTCTCTCTTGCGCGCGTACACGAGAACGCGTGTAGAATCGATAGCTCCGTCGGACGTAAGACCGTCTAAAAATTTTTCTGATGGCACAGTGCGGCTGACCGAGCGAGGTGAACAAAAATAACGCAAAATAAAAGTAGGCGACTCGCATAATGATTAATTCACGATCGCTTCCGCCGTCGCCACTGCTGCCACCACTTCTTCTACCTGTGCCTCCTCTTTCTCCTCCTTCGCCACCACCGTCGTTGCAGCCACGCAACTTCGATCGGATCGAAACGCGGAGTCGCGCGACGCGTGTCGTTTTCGTTCTTCTTTCTTTCTTCTTTTTCTTCGTTTTTTTATTTTCTTTTTTCATAGCGGTAGTTGTGCCATTGAAATGCCGTTTTGAAGAAAAATGACACGACCGGTCGGCAGGATCGAGTCTGATTGAGTCCGGCCGATAAGATTAATTTATATCCTACCAGTGTAGAAAGGGGGCGGCGAGAGGAGGGAATCAGCCGAAGGCATTCCTTTTATCTCGATAGTTCGCCGCGTCCTGTAATATTTACAATGCGTGCGTGTTACGCGCTTTGCGTACGCTGGAATGCATAAAAGTCTCGGCCGCGCCGCCGTTGCTGCATAATGAGGGACGTACGGGCGCGGTTGTTTGTCGTAAGATTAACCAGTTCCCGGTCGCGTTTTTATACGCCGCGATTTCGCAAGACATCAGCGTCGTTATTCGGCGTACCCGTTCTTGGCGTTAGGAAGTCGCGGCAAAGAAAAGGGGACAAAAATGCAACCAGTTTTTACGCATCGCCTGCTTCGTCCGGCTGGTGAAACACACACGACGGTGTGTGGTGTAAACGACGATGGCGCCGGCTGATAGATATCGTAGGAGATAAAAGGAGAGCGATTTCTTGTGTGTGGCTTTTGGCGATGCAGTTTCCGCCGATCGCGCTGACTCGCTCTCTCGCGAGCTGCATTATATTATTAGAGACTGACGAAAGAGCGCGCGAAGTCGAGAAGATCGAGTCGAGAGGAACTGCCTTGAGTCCGGTTCACACAGAGATACGCTCTGACGTGGTCTTGTCTTCGCCTTCCTTCTTTTCTCATCTAACGAGTCGCGCTGAAACATTTCTTCCCTCGCGAGATACACGTGTTTGTTTGCGCGTCGTCTGTTTGCATCACGCTTACGTGTACGAGATCGATTTCCTCGCGAGACCGCGACGAAGTCGCACGGACCAGTGGAGCCCGAGGACCTCGTCAGGGGTGCAATATTTTAGACACGCGGACGCAGGGGACATGATATTCCTCGCTCCGCAGTTCCGTCGAATCTCGCGTCGACGAATTCGCGCAAGTCGACCCTTGCAAGGTGATCGAGAGAGAGAGAGAGAGAGAGAGAGAGAGAGAGAGAGAGAGAGAGAGAGAGAGAGAGAGAGAGAGAGAGAGAGAGAGAGAGAGAGACGTGCTCCTCCCCGGCTGACAATTTTCCCCTCGTTGCGCTGCAAAAAAAAGAAAACCAGCTCGGTTTGATCGCAGCGAGCGCGAGTGGGTGTTGAAACCTTGTCAGGCGCGAAGAGCGTCGCGCATAGAGAGGCTCTCTCACGGCGCTTTTACTGTCATCTTATCGTCGGGGAAGCGCAGGAGTGCGTGAGCGAGAGAAAAAAAGAGAGGTAGAGACAGGGAAGCGGAGGTAAAGAGACAGAGACAGAGAAAGAAGCAGGGTGAGAGAGAGAGAGAGAGAGAGAGAAAGAGTGTACGTTGGTCTGAGGTGAGTTGGCTTGTCCGGTCACGTGCGAGGTCGACGGCGGCCTTCCGCGATGGGGATTCGCTGTGTAGTTACGTAGCTACGTGTACCTACCGTATACATATCGTATACGTACGTAAACGCAGCCGAGGCGCACACGATGGTACACTTTGACGCACTGAGCGCGTGGTCGTTTAGGAATGGCTGTAAACGAGCGATCGACGCTGTACATCGCGGATACCGCGCGCGGGATGACCCACTTTTAAGCTGTCGGCCTCCAAACACGCCCGAGGATCCCTCGCGTCCGGGATCGCTCGCGCTCGTGCGCGCCAGGATTTCGGTCTCGTTACACGGACTGTCAGGAGCCATCATCACGCGCGGTCGCTTGTCCCGGAAAACACACACTGAATGTGTGTATTTATCATCTCGGCGAGCCGATGAGAGGCATTGAAGGGGGATCGACCCGCAGCGAGAAAAGAGCTGTATTTTCGCATCGACGCGTTGAGCGCGTTCGCTCCGCGATCGTCGTCGAGTTCGTGCGACGAGGGGGGTGACTTTTCACGAGGCGAGTCGGTCTGCGAGCGCGATTTGAAAGAAACGCGCCGCTGAATTACTTTTTCGGACAGAAAGAGCGTCAATGATGAAAACACATCCCCCGGGCTTCCTTTGCACTCGTTGGCAGTCGTCGGCACTCTTGCGCCGACTCTCGGATTTTATCGAGTCTCAAGCTGCACGGGGTCTTGTTGATTAGTTATCGATAGTTTTGTCGAGGATCGTGTAACGTTTATTTATTTTTAACCTCCTTGAGCCTTAATATTGGATAAAACTGGCGACGGGTGTGGCGACGGTGATTCTTCCTTTGACGTTCGCTGTTGACGTTCAACGGCTTCAGCGTAATTTCGCGCGACACGTTCCAGCGAGTTCGGCCTGTCTTTTGGCTCGCGCTTTTAATCGTTTCAATTACGCATCGTCGGCAGAATATGCTTCGTCCGTCGCGCGTGTCTCTCTCTCTCTCTCTCTCTCTCTCTCTCTCTCTCTCTCTCTCTCTCTCTCTCTCTCTCTCTCTCTCTCCCTCTCTCTCGCGGTACGTTCCCATGCGCGATCTCGGTGCGTCGCCTCTGCGAACGCGAGCGCCGTTGCATATTTACCTTCACTATCGGAATAAACAGCAGCCTGCGAATCGCGTTCTCTTTTTCTATCTATCTATCTATCTATCTCCATCTCCGTTTCTCTTGCTCTCTTTGCGGGACGATCGGAACGAACGACGTACAACTCGTTTTCCGGCCGTGCCATCTATCTTGATTGAAGAAGCACGCGGATTATTTCAGCGCGGTCCACGAAATTATGCGCCTCGTTCGCGGCGAAAGACAAAAAGAGCGCGCGTTCTTTGTGATTCCATCAATGGTTCCCAGCTGCGTTGCTCTGCGCCGCGAGTCCTCCCTCTTTCCTGTTTTCTCTTTCTCTTCTCTCTCTCTCTCTCTTGGAGAGCTTTAGACGCGCATCGCATTGCACGTGCCGCAGGAAGCAAGCCGGCGCGCTGTCCATCAGCGAGAATTAATTGATATCCGATACGAAAATCACGGTAACTGGACATGAGCCGCGTATTGATCGCGCGCTCGGCAGAATCTCGCCGAGTGCCGTCGTGATTCTAAAAAAGCTCGTTATATCGATTAATCTCTCTCTCTCTCTCTCTCTCTCTCCCCCCCTCTCTCTCCCTCCCTTCCTCTCTCTCTCTCTCTCTCTCTCTCTCTCTCTCTCTCTCTCTCTCTCTCTCTTTCTCTCTCTCTCTCTCTCTCTTACGGAGTGGACGACTCTCGGGAGCGATTTCCGTCATCAAGCTGCTCCTCTATTTTTAACGTGCTTTCAAACGCCACTTGTCTTGCTGATTTCTTCTCGTCTATACACCCACGCGATCCGCCGCGCAGCCGTCAAGTGTATTTGCATCGCGCGGGGCACGGAACTTGCACCGCGCGCTCCTCGCAAATCCATTTTTCCAACGATCGATTGCTCGGCCAAATTGGAGTGAATTGTTTCAGGTCACGGAGACACACACACACACACACACACACACACACGCGCGCGCGCGTGTGTGCGTGCGAGAGCGTCGAAACTTGCCCGGGTAAATTGTAATCGCCGTTAAGCCGCCTTAGCACGTCGTTAACTGCGGCGAGATCGAATTAGCATATGCCGCTCGCGGAGCGGAAACCTACCGACTCCTCGTCTGATTCTCCAGTGCGAGGGAAGGAATTCTCGAAGCGAGAGCTCGTCGCCGGGCACTCGAGCGGAGAAGTAGATCGTAGGGACTTATACGTGGAATTTGCGCGAAATTACGTCTGTCGCGTACTTTTGTCGTGTACTGAGATGAAGAGCTTTCCCTCCTTCCCCCTTCTCTTTCTCTCTCTCTCTCTCTCTCTCTCTCCCTCTCTTTCTCTTTCTTGCGCGTGCCTTCTTTTTCCATCTCAACGTCATCGGTCGATGATTACACGCGACTCCTTCACATCTCATTACACACGAATAAAGTATAAAAAATAATGCCGTCGATATCTGTCGAGCAAATGTCATGGCGGGAAAAAAAAAGGAGAACAGGAAGGAGAGAAAATGTCCGCGTGCAAATCTATTTTTCCCAGCCTCGTCATTTCGGTCCACGATGCGAGCGATCGATTCATTCCGCGAACACATGGAATTTTCTTGCACTCGAGTTTCTTGGCGTATTAAGGTCTGGCGTGACTCAATCAGTGCTCGCCCACGAGAGACACGCTCGACTTCGTCGAATCGCGAGTTCTCGAGTGCTCGCGATGACGACGAGCGGATTACGTAGGCAGTCTGAAAAGTTCTCGGCCTAACAATGAAAGAAAATGTTTTTTGCCATGAAATATATTTTATTTTTCAATATAATCTCCTGAAACTTCAATACATTTATTCCAACGTTTTTCCAATAATTCAATACCATTATTAAAGTGTGATTCCGAAAGGTCTGCAAAATATACATCCACGGCTGCAATAGCTTCGTCATTTGATGTAAAACGCTTTCCAGCCAGGAATTTTTTCAGGTTTGGAAACAGATAATAGTCAGAGGGAGCCAAGTCTGGTGAATACGCTGGATGTTCAAGCAATTCGTACTTTAATTCGTTGAATTTTGCCATTGTCAAAACACTTGTGTGAACACGTGCATTGTCTTGATGGAAAACGATTCTTTTCTTCTTTAAAGCAGGTCTTTTCTCACGAATTTTTGCATCCAATAGATCCAAGAGGTTACAATAATATTCAGAGTTAATCGTTTTATCATTCTGAAGATAATCGATCAACAAAACACCTTTGTAATCCCAAAAAACTGTTGCCATGACCTTTCCTGCTGATGGAACCGTCTTTGCCTTCTTTGGTGCACGTCCACCGGCTTCAATCCATTGTTTCGACTGTTCTTTTCGCTCTGGTGTATAGTGGTGGATCCAAGTTTCATCAACAGTTATGAAACGACGCTTGAAATCCATTTTCCGTTTTGCTTAAAACGATCCAAACACGCTTGAGAAATACGCACTCGAATACGTTTTTGGTCAATTGTTAGCAAATGCGGCATCCATCTTGCACAAAGCTTTTTCATATGTAATTCTTCATGCAAAATTTTTCCAATTCGTTCTTTTGAGATGCCTACGGCCTCAGCTATTTCACTCAGCATTTTCACTCGCCGATCATCTAACACCATATCATGGACTTGTTGAATGTTTCGTGATGTTGTAGCAGTTTTTGCCGACAACCTTCGCGTGGATTATCTTCGAGGCTTGTACGGCCAGATTTAAAAAGAGCAGCCCATTTTTTCACAGTGGAAAGTGAAGGTGATGCATCCTTATACACTTTTAATAATTTCGAATGAATTTCTGTTGGTGTTAAACCATCCGAAATAAAAAACTTAATCACTGCACGATATTTAATTTTTTCCATTTTAAAAAAGACAATGACACGTCAATATTAAACTGGTGCTACTACTCGAATGACTTGACAGATCGAAATAAAATTTTACATGGGTTTACATCAGGGATGTCACTTTCCAATACAATTATAGTTTGGCAGTTTCTAATGCCATCTATGTGCGTCAGGCCGAGAACTTTTCAGACTGCCCTCGTATTATCGTGATCTGTGTGTAACGACAGGATAATCGCGGATAATTCGATTCTTTACCGAGGACGACTCGCCTACCGCCACCCGATTTTGTTAATAATCCCTTTTCCATTGATTCGTCGTTCACTTTTATCAACGGAATTGCATCGTGAGGTGTTCGATGCCGCAAATGTCGGAGGTTGCGAGTAATTCAAGAGTCGACTTCGAGTCTGTCATCAAAGTTTCATTTAGGAAATTGCTCTGGAGGGGATCTCTCTCTCTCTCTCTCTCTCTCTGTCTCTCTTTATATATATATATATATCATTATGAAAAAAGTTGGACAACTTCGCTTATCAACGGATGTCAAGTAATAACTTTCTGCGGCGCATACGCTGCGACGACGGCGAGCTTTACGTCCGTTTCACGCCGTTCGTTTTGAGCCGCTCAAGCGTTTGCACATCGGTTTGGTAGTTAAGGACAAATTGTTTACATAGTCGGATGGAGACTTTGATCTTTGGAGGAGCGAGAGAGAGAGAGAGAGAGAGAGGGAGAGAGAGAGAGCGGGACAAAGAGAGAAAGAGAGCTCATTTCGCTGCACGTTCTGTCACGCAGAGCCGCGATAATGTCCTTTTAATTGGAATTATTGACGGAAAAGTATGTCGCACGTGCACGCGTGCTTATCAAACGTTGAACCGCATGCGCGATGTAAAATGGTTTTTACTGTGTCCCAAAATAGGAACACAGATACTGCCACTATGTGGCAGAGAAGTAAGAAAAAGAAGTAGAAGAAGTAGAAAAAGAAGAAAATGAACCGTGGTGTGTCGCAACTCACGAGCGCGCGTAATTGATAATAAATTATCCATCCGCTTTACACCATCGCGCGAGTGTCAGTTGTTTATCTGTTTAAGCGCATCTACGGCCGGACGATTTATGATATTAGCTTAGTCTAAGTCAGCGTGTAGACTTATCGACACGTAATCACGCCAATGACGTCAAAATCCATTTTATTAATATTAACCCGACTTAACAGGATCGTGCGAGCTCTCGGTAAATTTCGAAACGAAATATGTCTTTTTTTATTATCGACGTCCACTCCGGATATTTATTTTTATTACCTCATATCGACAATTATCTTAATTTATACACGCCTCTCCCGGCAGAAGTTGAGGGAAATCAATTAGGAGCACGTGCGCGAGAAACGCGCGCGCTCGACGAGACCGCATTCTCGCGCTCGGGGGAAAAAGAATGCAGGACGGCGCGCGATTTACGATAAATCTGTTAGAAACTGGGTGTAAGCGATAACTCGTTAACCACACTCACCGGGATCATTTATCGGAGCCTTCGATCCTGTTCGTTCACTCGCGCGCGAAACAATTTTCGTCGCGAGAATTCGCTCTCGGCCAGGTTCGAACAGCTGTTTACTTTCTTCATTTCAGCCGGCGAACGCGAACGCATTAATGACAAGAGTCAGCGAGCGAGGCGAAATGCCTGCCGAAATTGACGAAGGCTAGACAAGACATCGGTCGCCGCCTTCGTCGGCCGCGAAAGGCGGTCTTGCGGATCTTTCGAGTAGACCCTGAGCGACCCAGTTTTCGCCCGAGGTCGCGCTTGCGTCACGCTGAAAATTATGTCGCGCATAAGGGATCGACCTCCCTAATCCCGTGTAGCCGATCGCGAGTGAATCGTTGATCGGGCGAATTAAGTGGAACAACGTCGGATTAAATGCGGGCTCGCGCGGGCTTATGTGCGTTTAAGCGCGATTTGTCAACGGTCAGCTTCGCAACGGTTGTGTCGCAAAATATAAATATATAAATCCGTATAAAGATTCTAAAATCACAATCCGGAATAATAAGATTCTAAAATTAACTCTGCGGAACGACAAATGAACGGAAGCCTTTAAGGGTCAGCCCTTTTACTTGTGCAAATTTTCCTCGCAAGCTGTGCCTCTCGATTTGCAAAGTATAATAATCGTACAAAGACTCTGAGATATTAATCGATCAAAAGTGATAAACTAGGAAAGAGCCTAGCTCGGAGTCGGCTCTTATTTCCTTTTTTCGCCAGTTATTCGGGAAAATTTGCTTTGCTGGCTGCCCTCGCCTCTTGTCGTCGCGGAGAGCGTATTTCGCGGGCAAGAAAGGCAGGCACGATTTTTAACAGGATTACATTAGCCGTTGCGACGTAACGCTCTCTCGTCACATCGATTACGGCAGACGCTGCCTGTTTCCTTTCTTCTTCACTTCACGACCATCCGTCTTCCCGTCCCGCCGAAAACGTTGGACGTGCTCGCTCTGCATTTATCCGGGTAATTGCCGAAATGCTCTATCAGCGGAATACTTGCCGCTAGGCAGCTGCCGCTGTGAATTAATGCCGCGGTGCTTGCGCGCGTTATCAGTTAAAGTGGCGAAGAAGTCAATTTAATCCTTTCGGGAGAGTAGTTTCGCTCGAAACTTGCCTCCCTTAATTTCGTAGTTGGTACTCCCTCCCCCCTTCCCCCCCCCGGCTCAACAGCTTCCTCGATACTTTCGTCATCTCCGTTCTCTGAATTTTGCCATCTTCCTCCTTGCCTGAAACGTTGGTATCCAACGTTTATCGTCGCACGTGTAAAGACGACGTAATGGCTCCTCGACTATCGAGTCATCCCGAATTCCGAATTGACCGGCTTATCTCGGCCATTTCGCCGAGGCAACGTCGATTGAAATTTCGTCCCGCTAATCCGCCGAGATTAGCGGGAACGTCTCTCTCGCGTGGGTATAACTGGAATATTCGGATTACGCGCTCACAAACGTTCGCTTTCTTCTCGGCTCAAACGCGGCTCACATCTCTCGGCGAGGCGGCAGTTTGTTAGCTTTGCGAGCGCACTCTTTCCGCTCGTCGTCACGAGTCTATATTATCCAAGGGCGCATATCGCCGCGCTCGCCGCGGCCATTTACGTAATTGCACAGTGGGTGGCTGGGAGAGGGGGGAGTCGCGATCCATTTCAACCGAAACCGCGAAGCCACCGCTGTTGTCGTCATTGTTGTCGTCGTCGTCGTCGTCGTCGTCGTCGTCGTCGTCGTCGTCGTCGTCGTCGTCGTCGTCGTCGTCGTCGTCGTCGTCGTCGTCGTCGTCGTCGTCGTCGTCGTCATCATCGTCGTTGTCGTCGTCGTCGTCGTCGTCGTCGTCGTCGTCGTCGTCGTCGTCGTCGTCGTCGTCGTCGTCGTCCTCGTCCTCGTCCTCGTCGTCCTCGACGCTTCGCCGTGCTCGCGCGCGAATGAAAGCTCCGGGGAGCCCCGCGCGACGCCATATATCCCCGGTTTTCCATTACCGTGACAAAGTGTGTACACGCGGAAACGCGGGGAAGTGGGTCAATAGGTCAGGCGGCGACGAGCTTCTCCGCGCGGTATATCGAACTGCATCTGCATCCGTATCCGCTGCATCTACACGTGGCGTGCGCGCGCGAGGGGGAGAGAGAGGGAGAGAAAGCGAGGGTGCTTCTCTGGATGACGCACGAGGGTCGCGAACTCGCGAATATCCGGCCACAGCGAAGCTCGAGTCGAGGAGCGCGCCACGGGGAACACTCGCGCTTTTTGACGCGTCGTCGGCTTTCACGCATCGCGAGCTTCACGATGACGAAACGACGAGGCGAGGAGAGGCAGGCTCCATCCGGCAATTTCTGCACGCTTCTCGGGCGGACCTCCCGGATAGACTTTCGTGATTATCACGATGTGAGGCAATCGATGATGGAAACGTTTCTTTCGCGTTACTTCTACACTGGGGAAAAGAAATTTAGTGTCTCTAACAAAACTGTTTAGTTGAGGCATTTTTTAATAGCAACCGAATATCTTGTTTTATATAACAAAATATTTAGTTGGCTCAACTAAATCTATTTTTCTGCTTTGTTCCGCTCTGAACCATACCAAATGACTTTGTTCTTGGACTTCATATATAAAAATTAAGCATTTTAGTTATTTCATCCATAAAAATTATATAATAACGAAATATTATTTTACATAGACTAAAAAAAATAATGGATACTATTTTGTCTTTCTGTGTACTAAAATTTAGATTTTATATATTAAGAAAAAATTATAGTATTTTTAACAAAATTCATATAATTAAAGCTTTTTGGTTGCTAACAAATAACAAAAGTATTGCGTTATACGAACAAACCGTAATCAAACAAGATATTTGTTTACAGGAACTGAACTAAAGTTTTGTTGGGCATATTTTAAGCAAATTATTTTGTTGTTACAACAAAATTTTGGTTCGCGCAACAATACACTTTTTCCTAGTGTATGAAACGAGTGCACTATATCCAGTTCATCGCTGGATTTACATAATCGCAGATGACTTTCGTTACGTTGATGAAGAATGACAAATTTGCCGAAAATTACTTTCAGATTATGTTTCTCGTGTTGTTCTTTTACACGACATGTGGCTGGAACAATCTTTTGTTACTCAACATGTTGAGAGCAAATTTTAATCATTTCCGTCGTCCTCTTATTTCGTCGATATCAACTACGTTGCACGAAGCACCCATAAGAGATGCAAACTTTACAAACCAATTATATAAAGTTGCTATCGAATATTTGTATATCTGTCGATTTGAGTCGTCTCTTAATCCAAATTCCTCGCATCGCGAAAACGTCCGCACGAAGGAATCGTCGATTTCTCCTGCGTTCTTCCTGCGCCGAGGCAATGTCTCGATAACGAGTCTGGTCCCGTTAGAGCTGAACTCGTCGGAAGAAGCGAAAGAAACGGATTAATGTAATTTCGGCGGTCAAACTGAGCGCAATTCGTGTTCTCGTACGCGCGCGGGAGTTTTCGCTCGTGAAAACGCGCACGCGCGCGCGTGCATGATGACAGATAACGTATAAATGCGCATTGTGTGGCCCGGATTTAAACAATGTTACATATTCATCGCGGACGGGCGGAAATGGAGTGAATGCCTTGTTTGCCATTTTTGCGTCGGTACACGTAGTACGTGTGATACTTTTACGGGTCTCCGGTCGGGAATAAATCGGCGAAGAGACATGGACGCGAAATCGCGGGCTCTCGCGAGCTCACGCACAACGCGGACGCGTAACAAATTTATATCCTTCGATTCTCGGTCGCACGTAGCTACGTGCATCCGCTCGTTCGTCTGTATGATTGATTTTTATTAGCGCTGTCCGTGCACAGCCACTCGACCGTGTCTCAGGTATCGTTCGGCTCGAAGCAAATCAAATCGAGTAGACCGAGTCGAAATTTCGACACTGTAAAACTACCGTCGAGCTCAATATTCCCTTTCACGCTAATTTGATACACTCAAGCTTGTACCAACTTATTTTTATTTATTTATTTATTTATTATTTATTTATTAATAATATATAATATAATAATATATATTTCGATTTCATTTAGCCTTGCCGAGAACTCTCTTGAGAACCTACAAGTGGCAAGTTGCGAATTTTGTTGTCATTTCAAGACACTAGGCAGGACTTTCGTTTCCGTATCAATTAAATCCCTATTGATCCACCTGTGATCTACGAATGTTAGACACTCCGAAGCCGCAAATAAGGTCCGAAATTCCGAGGACCGCGTTCTCTGCGGTCGAACACGAACGTTGATCGACCTGTCGCGAGCAAGCGCGAAGAACAGCACGCGCGTATTCGGCGAGTTCCCGCGACAAGGCGAATGCCCGCTGATTACTTTGAAACGTACGACGTCCGGTCGGACCGGGGAACGAAGCTTTTCCTCGCGCGGGTAATAGTCGCTGCGCCGGCGACGGCGAAGCAGTCGTTCGACCTGGCGCGCAACACGCGCCGCTTCCAAATAGTATATTTCGATCTTCGCTGTTAATATTGAAAATTGTAGGAAAAGTCGGTCTCTCGTGGCAGTTCCGCGCCATTCGGAAAGCCGTTTCTCCTCATATCGCGCGCGGTAATGGTGCGAGTTTCCGAGCGAAAACCGCCGGCAGATGTTGCCGCGGACAATTCGAGTCGCGTCGATGCGACTTCGCGACGAAGCGCTTTCGTCTCGCGAATCATCCGCGATAACAGCGATATCGCGCGCTGCTCGACAATGACGACGAACGACGTGGTCTGGAAAGTCGCCTCATTCATTCATACAATGCGTCGCGATCTGGATATATCTCCAATTCGATCTCTCGCAAATGTCTCCGCGCGTCACTCGCGGCATTCTCATCCGCCGACGAGGATCGAGCGACCTTCGATCGGAGGGGCCGCTCTTGATTATCTTCTCACTTCAGATAAGTCATCGATCGAGCGCGAGATACCAGCGCTTGCCAGCGCGGGGGATTACAATCCGCGAGACGGTGAATGAGGGGCTGCGGAAAAGAGAGTGAAATCTGAACGGCTGTTCAGTGCGCGAGCTGTAATTAAGGAAATTGTGGGACCAAAGCCGCCCACGTCGGATTCCGACGCTCTCGTGTTTACGCGGCGCGCGCGTAGACACCACGCCGGGATTTCGACGCGTTGATATCGATACTTTCACCGTGAATCCGTTGCGGCAATACAGTGGGAGAGCGCGCGAGCGTGCACATGTGCGTTCACGCGCGCAGGTGGATCACGTTTCCGATCGGCCGGCCGCGGCCTTTTGCGCTCGCACGCGCGTTTCGAAGGCAAAAGTCAGCCGGGCGTGACTGGCGGAAAGGGAGCGAAAGACACGTGCAAATACGCGCGTAACTGCGGATTCGCATCTCGCTATTGCGTCGAGAGAGAGAGAGAGAGAGAGGGGGGGGGGAAGAGAAAGGGAGAAATCATCATTGCGCTGTATTTCATAACGATTACACCGTTATTAATGGAGTCATGTTGTAAATAATGCCGTGCCGTCGTCGATGCGATTAAAAACGTCGATTAACGACGTTTGAGATTTATTAAAGTGTCAGACGCGGAGAATCCAACAGTCTCTCCCTTTCTCTCTCTCTCTCTCTCTCTCTCTCTCTCGCGAGAGAGGGAGGGAGGGGGCAGAGTCTGGAGGAGAAAACGAAGTCGAGGAGGAAAATAACGTCTTAAATAATTCATTGTTGAAATTCAAGGCGGAATTTCATGCGCGTGGAAGTTGTCTTACTCCGAGTCTTGATCGAAATGGGAATTGAAACGCACTCGGAGGTGCACTTTAATTTTTCAACATCCTTCGGGATACACACGCGCGCGCGCGTATTTTGACGGGGCGATGGCATCTCACCCCGTTGCAATTTCTGTCGAATAATTAAATAGCCGCGGACGCGATGAATATATCGCGAAGGGAAGTCGCAAATCAATTTCTACGTTCCTTTCGACTCGCGCTTGATTAATCGTCGCGCGCACGCGTCTCGCTTTTCCCGCCGTCGGAATTGATCTCGATTTTGCGTTCGCGCAACTGATTACAACTGGCCGCAGGGCGCACCGCCGATTATTAATCCGTCGTTCGTTCGTCGTCCCTGCGATTAAACGGTGGCACAGACCGCACGATTCTAGCGGCGAAAGCAATTCGCCACTAGAAGAGATGAGGCGCGTCACAGTCGAATCGCGCGCTCATCGTCGTTCGGAGGCCGCCGGTATTTATAATCGGATCTTTCATATTCAGCATCGTCTTAAATTTATCTTCATATATTCCGTAGCCAGTAAAATAATCTGCACAAGACATCTGAGGATCCAAGACGATTTTAACTCTGCGCAATACATATGACGGAAGAACACATATGACCACCCGAGGCAAAAATCTATGTCATATATAAATGCTCAAAAGATAGGCGTAGCATTTATAGCATTCCTTCATTTCATAATATATTAGAAAAGCCAGTGCTCCAAAAGCTGCTTCTTGAACGAATACAACTTTAGAGCATTTATGAGTGCTCAGAATTCTATTTTCTTGTCCAAAATTTCATGCTCCACGTGCTCTATGTGCTCCATATGCTGCTGATGATAAAAGTTACAAATGCTCCTTGTGCTCAAAATTTTGGTATCGCACATTTCGTTCCCGTGGAGGAGAAGAGCCAGAAAAATACAGCCAAGTTTATATTTTTACTTATATGCTGTTCTATCGAAGCTACCATAAGAGATACCACATTTACAAAACGGAAATAGTAATAATTAATTAAAATTTTTTTTAATATTTCATAAATGTGGTAGTTCCTACTCAATAGAATAGATACATAAGCAAAAATATTAAACTCGACTGTATTTTCTAGCCTTCCCTCCTCGAGAAGGAAAGATTTATTGTGTGTAATAATGAATTACTCAGTTGAAGTTTTTAAATGATAAATTTATTTATTGTAAAATATTTTATAATAAGAACAAATTTTATTACATAGTGTGATATGTGTTTTGATTCTCTTTTTCAATATAATTTATGTTTAATTCTGGTTTCGAAAATTGAGAAATAGACATAAATGATGATTGTTCATAATTATTGGGAACCGATGATTGCTGTGTAAATTCTCTGAAACATTGAGCAATAAAGTTTTTAAATTGTGGATTATCGAATGACATCTGAGATGGTCCCAAAGGGTTTGAAAAAGAAATTAAATTTGAATTGTGGTATGGGAGCGGTTGTGTCTGAAAATTTAAATTTGTTGGAATTAGCTGGTCACTTTGATTCCAAGATACTGATGACGGTGTGAGAATGGGAAGAGATTGAGGTGTAGATGTAAAATGTTTTGTAATCGGTGTATTATTCTAAGACGCTGATAATGGAGGAATTGAGTCAAGTTGAAGTAGTTGGTCACGTGAGGAACTCTGCTGCTGTGGAAGTAAATCACTTGTATTGCGGTCTGAATAATTTTTTTCAGTACTTGAAAAATGAAAAACGAAGTAGAATAGAAATATATATATATATGTGTGTGTGTGTGTGTGTATGTATACCAGATCTGTAAATATGAAACTGGAATTTGCCCATAGATGGCCCTAGCTGTCAATGTAGTTACTGTCAAACCGCGTCATTGGCGCTATTTCCATTTGTTGACATCTGACAAAGATTTTCAACTCACAACAATACAAGCTTCATACAACAGCATAGTTTGTAATAGCGTTGAACATGTCGAATTTTCTGCCTGGAAGCTACAATTTGCGGACAGCATTGATTTTCTGTTACCATTTGAAGAAAACTGCTGCAGAATCGCATCGAATGCTTGTCGAAGCTTACGGTGAGCATGCTCTTGGTAAATCACAGTGCTTTGAGCGGTTTAAAAAATTCAAACGTGGCGATTTTGATGTGAAAAACGAAGAACGTGGAAGACCACCGAAAAAGTTTGAAGACAGCGAATTGCAAGCATTGTTGGATGAGGATGACGCTCAAACGTAACAACAACTCGCGGATCAATTAAATGTGACACGAGAAGCCGTCTTCATATGTTTGAAAACCATGGGAAAGATCCAGAAGATGGGAAAATGGGTTCCACATGAACTGAATGAAAGACAGCAGGAAAACCGAAAAACCACTTGCGAAATGCTGCTCGCCAGGTACAAAAGAAAGTCATTTCTCCATCGAATTGTGACTGGCGAAATGAAAAGTGGATATATTTTGAGAATCCTAAGCGTAAAAGATCATGGGTGGATAGTTCCAGGCGAACCATCGACATCGACTGCAAGGCCAAATCGCTATGTACGGAAGACAATGCTCTGTGTTTGGTGGGATCAGAAGGGTGTGATCTATTATAAGCTGCTAAAACCTGGCGAAACCGTTAATACTGAACACTACCGACAACAAATGATCGATTTGAATCAAGCTTTGCGTGAAAAACGACCGGAATATCAAAAAAGGCAACACAAAGTGATTGGTGAAGGAAACGATTGAGGCGTTTAGTTGGGAAATACTTTCGCATGCGGCTTACTCACCAGACCTGGCTCCATCCGATTACTACTTATTTGCATCGATAGGACACGCACTTGCTGAGCAGCGCTTCACTTCTTACGAAAATGTACGAAAATGGCTCGATGACTGGTTTGCCTCAAAAGAGCAACAGTTTTTTTTGCTGTAGCATCTACAAATTGTCAGACAGGTGGGAAAAATGTATAGCTAGCGATGGGCAATACTTTGAATAAAATATTTTTTACCATTTTCATACAATAAACGTGTATTTTCTATACAAAAATTCCGGTTTCATATTTACATACCTGGTATATGTATGTACGTATATACGTATGTACGTATGTATGTATCTATGTAGAATCTACAAAAGAAATATAAATTAAAATTTAATTTGTAAAACTGAAACCAAATAAAATGTAAAATACAAAATCTCAAATAAAATATGAATTCTTTGTTAATCTTTCTAACGAGGAGCATTTTGAGCATTTATAACTAAGGTAGCTAGCATTTAGAGCATTCATCTCTCTTTCCGCGAAAGAGCTCTTGTATGACATAATGTTACAAAATATGACAAGGACTTGGATGACACGTCTGACAGCACCTTATGAGCTGATTATGACTTGGAGCATTGAAAATATGACGCGAAGCATTCGCAAATAGAAAAGAACAATGGAATTGAGCATGTACAATCTGTAAAATAAGAGCGTGTACGGGTTAATGTGTAGAAAAATTTATTTTTAATGATTTTTAAGTATATGGATTTGTTGTACTCCATGAGAAGAAAAATGCTATACCATTAATAATGAGTCCAGTCACCACCAGCATTGATAATTGCCTGGCATCTCCGAGGTATACTTTCCACTAAGTTGATTGCGTATTCGTTCGGTAAAGACCTCCAAATGAGACGAATTTGTCGTGTCAGCTGCTTCAAAGTGCACACTCTTTTTCCTCGAAGCTTGTGCTTGAGATATGCCCACACATTTTCAATGGGATTTGCATCTGGCGACTGCGATGGCCAATCAAGTGTGACGATGCCAGACTGCTCTTTCCACTCGGTGCAAAGCTTGCTCCGGTGTTTTGGGTCGTTGTCTTCCTGTAAGATCCAGTCCTCGTTTTTTTTTTTATGAAGCATCGTTCAGCAGTCGGCAACAAACACTTCTCATAAATTTTAAGCGTTAAGGTCGGGTTCCGCTTAAACAAATTCACAATTTTTTTTTCCATATTCGGCGTCACTTTGCCTATCGAGCTATGTTCTGGCAAGTCATCGACATTTTTTATCTTCTTATATTGCTGAACCCACTTAGCGACGAACGATTTTGACTTTCTCATGTATTTAGCAGCCATTGCATATGACATTTTTGGTCTTTTGAGGTGGGAACAAAGGAACACAGCCTCGTAGTGCGATGCGTATGCGGCACTCATGGCGGTTAACGTGTTTCTCAGGTTAGAGTTCGACGCCAACTGAATCTTTTGTGACAAAGCATTCACGACAAAGATTTCATCTATCGGCTCACAAAAAACTAGGACGATATTTGAAGCCAACTGCCATTTATGCCGTACACGCTCTTACTTTACAGACTGTATCGCATTTAATGATGACTCGTGTGACTTAGGTTTTTGCCTCGGGCAAGTATACAAAATAGGTGCAAAGTTTGTTGCATCATTGATCTTTATTAATTTATAACTCGATTTCGAATTGATCAACTCGGTTTAATTTTTTTACATATAAAAAAAGAAACATAAGTTTTATAATGATGACATAAAAGCCGACAAAAAATAATGAAAGAATGAAAAATTAAGTTACATTTGATCGTATTTCACAAAAATTACTGCAAAAAATCGCTTTCCAGTGAAATATAAATGAAATAAATTTGGACGTAAATTCACGGGAGAAAAATTGATATCTCAAAGATCTATAACAGATTTTTTCGATCTTCCAAGAAAGATATCTCTTGCACAAGGTAAAGATGATGTAATTTCGTGATGTTAAAAAAATTTGGATGGAAAAAATTAAAATTTTCTCGGGAAACATTTATTTGTATATAATGTTCCGCGTAAGAGAGTTTTCTGTTATCGCACACTTATGCATCCGTATGCCCTTGTTCTCTCCGGCAGATGTGTGCGTTCGAAGGATTCAGCGTAAAATTTTTGTGCGAGAGGTTTCTATTCGGTCAAAATTATTCCCAACGATCTGCAGTCGAGTTTTAAAGCGGTCAAATATTTCCGGTCGCGGTAGACGCAGAGATATCGTTTCATGAGTCATGAGTTTTCATCTAGTTCTTTTTCCATTGCACGAACGGAGATTCTTTTTGCCGTCTAACGCATTCCCATTCCGCAAACCCGTTCTGATTATCCTTTCACATCGAGAATGCACCGACAGAAACAAATGGTCTTAATCTCACGAAAACTCTAGTCATTTTCTCGATGCGATTGTATCGTTTGATCATTCATTGAAAAACGGTATCATGCATATGAGGTCATCATCGTTAATATTCTGTCATAACGTTTATTGGAAAAATAATTCTGCCGATTCTGGCACTTCTCACTTGTGGACTTCGCGATTACAGTCGCGAACGCAGTCCGAATGCTTTTTCCTTAGCGAAACGTCATGGTAAGTCAGAATAATTATGATAACGACTGAAAGGACAACATTGCTCGAGGATTATTAATTATTCCGCCGTCTGAACGATTCCGCTCTGATTTTACGATTACTTAACCAGCATTCCTACTGAATCTTGGCTCGTTCGCTCGCAGTTTGCGTGTTCTAGCTACTTATAAATAGGCTCGGAAAATTTGGTCACTCGGGAAAGTGTCCTCGCGCAAATAGAGAGTAATTTATATAGAGGAGAGGAGGGTGGAAGAGAGCGAAGCTCTTTAAACATAGAGACAGAGAGAGAAAGAGAGAGACAGTTCTCTCTTGCTACCACGACGTCGCGAGATATCACTGTCGTGCTCGCGCGAAGCACTGCGACGAAGGTAGGAAGCTCTTAGCGAACTTTCCGAGTCCGCGAAAGGAGACAGGTCGCGCGCTTCGACGTGAGGGGGGGGGGCTTCTCTTCGATGACAATGGGCGAGGATCTCCCTTCTCGCGCGTTAGAATATTATTCTCTCGTCGGAAGCGACGAAAGGAGCACTCCGAGAGGAGTGCGCGTGTTTACTGCTTTACCGTTGGATGTTCCCGTTCCTCGGATCTATCGCAAATTAGTGAGCGCGCGAGGAAGAAAGAGATTGTCCAATGGCATATCGCCGGTAACTGTATGTGCGTGCGATCGCGCCGGCCAAGAGCGGCGTTCGGTTTTTTACCGGGCTAAGAGGCGAGGCGAACGCGCGCGATGCGGCCGATTCGCCATGGAAAATCATCGCGAATGACCGAGGCGATTGCCGAGGGGGGGTGTTTACACGTCGCAGCGCGCAAGTTTCGTCCGGACGACGAAATTTGTCGACTTTGTTTTCTCGCTTGTACCTGATCCATCAAGGTAGAATCTTGGAATTTCCTGTAAAAAGAAAAAAAGAAATAGGAACATTCTCGAAAAATACAACTCCGGGGTCACCCCCGGTGATTCCAGCACCTCCGATAGAAAAATGTCGAGAAATGTCGCTCGTCCACCTTTTTTTCTACGCAGCCATCTGCAGTTTGCACTTTTGAGATAATTCGTGACGTTGTGAAATCTTAAATTATGAAATTATTGCGTTATAATTACGCTCTGTGAAAGCTATTATGGCAGCCATGCACAGCGGACGCGCTGATATTCGGTCACCGAGAGAGCTCGCTGCAATTTTACTTGACGGCCTTTGTCGCGATATGGCTCTCTGGACGCTCGGGGTGGTGATGGTGGTGGTGGTGGTATTGGTTGGTCGACGGGGATCTCGGGGGGCAGTCGGTTAACGAGCGAACTGTATCGCGTGCAACGCATATTTTTTCGAGTAATAATTCACGATCATAATTAATTAATAATGTGTTCGCACAGCCGACTCGGGATTATTAGCGTGAATTATCGCTCGCGTTCGTATTACGCGGATGTGCGGAGGCCGAATTTCGAGCGAGCAGGAGCGTTTTGGATCCTCATCTGCGCGACCATCGGCGGCCGATACTCGCGCGGTCTCGGCGAAGCCGCGCTCAAGTCGTCGCGTCAAGTCGATCGTTAATCGGCAGTGCGCGATCAACGGCACCTGAATCGCGCAACAATTAACAGCCTCGCATGATTGTTTACAGCGCCTTACGAGGGTGGCATATGGAAGGTGAGGGTTCACCTGCCGGAGCATTATCCGTTCAAGTCCCCTTCAATTGGCTTCATGAACAAGGTCTACCATCCTAACATTGACGAAGTCTCAGGCACCGTGTGTCTAGACGTTATAAACCAGGCTTGGACAGCCCTTTACGGTACGTATTAGCTCGGCCTCGTAAAACCACTCGACGAAGCCTTTAAATAGCGCCAAGTACTTTGCACAATTTTCACTCATGGCCGTCTACCGTCAAACCGTTCTTTATGGGACGTGTAAATTGGACCCGAAACGTTTTTTTTTGACGAATTATTACATCGTCATTTACGGAGACGATGGCTCGCCTCGTTCGTCCACCGTGCGAATCGTGTATTTTTCCGCGATCCGTTATGACGTCACTGACTTGTCATCGCACGCTGAAGTCAATAACAAACTGCCGCGAGTAGTTTGGCCGCAAGTGATGCAATTAAAACTGGTCTTCGCGGTCTCGACGTGTGACGAGCGACGCGGGAGGCTGCCAACTGACCACTAATGGACGTGCTTTTTTCCTGTTTCAGACTTGTCGAATATTTTCGAGTCTTTCCTGCCCCAATTGTTAACATATCCCAATCCAATCGACCCCCTGAACGGCGACGCTGCCGCGATGTATCTTCACAAACCGGAAGAGTACAAGAAGAAGGTAGCGGGTGAGTATCATCGCCGGCTCAATAACATCAACAATAATAATAACGATAAAACACGGCGAATTATTATTACGCAACTTTTACGATCGCCGGCGGCGATTGTATCATCACGTCATGCGGATCGAATAAACGAGCTTCGCGTAGCTTACTACTCGCGCTCCTAAAAACTGCGTCGCTGCAATTGTCCGTTCGACCTGTTTCTCGGCAGATTACGTCAGGAAGTACGCGACGGAGGAGGCGCTGAGGGACCAGGAGAACGGCGGCACCGGGAACGGGATGTCCTCCGACAGCGAGTCCTCGATGAGCGACTTTAGCGAGGATGAAGCCCAGGACATGGAGTTGTAACCAAATATTTTACCATCCGTACCCATATCCTTAATCTCGATTCCCTGTAAGACCCGATCGCTCGTCCTACCAAATAGATGCTTACACCCGAGACTCCGAGCCTCACTCCCGGTGACGGCGACGAGCCTCGTCGTCGTCGTCGTCGTCGCCATCGTCGCCGTCGTCGCCGCTGCCGCCGTCGCCGCTCTCGTCGTTCGTCGTACGTATGTCGAACTTCCGACGAGGAGGTGGCTGTTGTTTAGTGCGCGTACGCCCAACGGGCGAGCCAAGCCTCGGCTTGACGAGAGTGAAAGCGACAGTGGCCGACGAGGTGAAAAGGGAGAATCGCGCGGGGGTGCGCCGCGCGCTTCTCCGTTGAGGGGAAGCGGTCCTCGCCGAGCGCACCGAGGGACGCTTTCGGTCACGGTAATGTCCAATGACCCGTTGTCCGAGCTCCATTGAGTTGTTCCGTTAATCCGTTTGCTGCGTTCAATTACCACGATCACGATGATGCGCCCGTTCGCGCGCGACCAACGCGTCCGTAGACACGGACGAAACCCGCGGTCTCTGCGCATGGAGTCTGATTCTTCTTTCTCCGAGGAGGAGAACGGTGGGAAAAGGAAGGAAGGACGCGCGTATGTGTGTGTGTGTGTGTGTGTAAGAGAGGGGGAGGAAGTGATGAGGAGAGAAAGAGAGAGAGAGAGAGAGAGAGAGAGAGAGAGAGAGAGAGAGAGAGAGAGAGAGAGAGAGAGAGAGAGAGAGAGAGAGAGAAAGAGGACCATCCCTGGTATTTACGGGTCTTTATATCCATCGGTCGGTCGACGCGACGTCGATTCTCGTGATCGCCCGTAGTACCCGGCGATTCCGACATCGGTCAGGCATCAAGTGCGTATCTACGATGCGCGTTTCTGTGTGATTGAGAGAAGCGATGGTGAAATCGAAACGAGAGAATGTTTCTAGCAGTCGTACGACGAACCAACTACGGAAACAGAGCGATAGGTGTATGATTTGGGCCGGTCGTGTTCCCCCCTCTCCCGTTTCGAGATTCTCTCGCCCTCGTTTTTTTCTCGTTCTTTCTTCCGAGCACCGCAGGTGTGTGCATGTCTGTGCGTGTGTGTTGTGTTATTCGACAAAGAAGAAAAACACGCGATAATAATGAGGGATCGAATAGAAGAACGCGTGCGTGCGCTGAAAGCCCTCGTGTCGAAGCGCAGGCTGCGCGTCGTCGGAGAGAGATGCGCACTGCGAGAGATCTCAAAATGCAACGGCATCCGGCGGTCACATCTTCTTCACGACTAACGACTCCTTTGCCGCGGATTAAGTACTGCGTCGGTATCTTTGTTTAAGAGCGATATCTTCACGTTTGAAATTACGATTGTTCATCTTCCTCCTCATTACGCGGTTTTTGCGAAGGATACACTAAACGCACTAGGCATTGCTTTAGAAAAAAAAAGAAAGACGAGAAACAAGACAGGAAGACAAAGAAACGATGAGTTCGTCTTCGAAATGCTTTCATTTCTATCGGTCGATCGATCGATCGATTGATTGATTAATTGATTGATTGATTGGTAAAACCGGTACGTGTCGCGACAGTGTTGACGATTTTTCCATTAAGGCAGGTCTTTGTTTGTGCAACAATGAGAGACACAAAATGCGATGGAGTATGGGTACTAGCACCGTCTTCCTTTTTCCTGCCATCACCATTCCCAAAACGTTTCCCTCGTAGGATGCATCAACGACCGATTGCCACATCGTCGTCGTCGTCGTCGTCGTCGTCATCGTTGTCGTCGTCGTCGTCGTCGTCGTCGTCGTCGTCGTCGTCGTCGTCGTCGTCGTCGTCGTCGTCGTCGTCCACGTCGTCAGCGGTGGCGGTGGAAAAAAGATCGAATCTACCACATAAACGACCGCACGACCGCGACACGAACGTCGAGACAATGCAACCGCCGTCCAAGATGGCGCGATCGTCCTACTGGCGCGGGAGAGTGGGCGCAAACGAGACTCTGAATACGTTCCGAGCATCCTCAGCGGCTCGTTTCGAGCTTCACGCAACGGACTGGCGATACACGGAAAGGACACAAGCGGACGAAGCTGCAGAACTGTCCTCATCGTGTGTCCATCCCCCGGAAGTGAATGTAGATTTAGTCGATCCGGGAGGGTGCGAATCGGACGGCGTTTAACGTTTGCTCCGCAAGTTTTAAGTCAATTTGTATTTTGTTTTAATCTCATTGTCACATCTGACTCATTATAGATTTCGTATAGGATATCATTGTTATACATTAAGAGGAGAACGTGCATACATTAAATTGGTTTCTTACGATTTTCGAGAGATATTTTCCTTTCTATACGGGATATCGGAAATGTTCTTGCATAGAAAAAGGAAGAGCAAAAGAAAAAAGAGAGAGACACAGAGAGAAAGAGAGAGAGAGAGAGAGAGAGAAAGAGAGAGGGAGGGGGGGAGAAACGTCTTTTTGTTGAACGATCGTTAATTACACTCGCTATGCAGTCTCCGTTCAGTTCTCTCGAGTAATAGAATTAGAGTAAAGAAAATCAAAGGTCTCAGGGAACTTCGATTCGAAAGAGTTCGCGTTCGTATCTCATTGCGAGAGTCATGAAAATTGAGAAAAACTGCACGACGAATGGAAAAGGGAAAAACGCGCGGGAGAAGGACAAAATTTATTTTTTACGATTAACCGCGAGTTTCGAGTCGAGAAAGAACCGACGGAATATGGCGTAAAAAGGATTGTGTTTCGGCGCTATTGGAAAATTTGTGAACTCGTGAGAATTGTGAAATTGTACAAATCTCAATGCACACGCGCGCGCGCGCACATACACACACACATACATATACACATACAACGTACACAATAATCCTCGATCAATTAGTATCTCGTTTCGAATTGATCTCTCTCCTTTGCATGATTTACATGTATGCAATGCAATTGACTATACGTAAGTATAGACGTTATATTTCAGTGCCTTCTCACAGGCAGAAAGAAGTGTGCCTTATTATGTGGGTCTCTGTAAAGAGTTGCATTGGAAAAGCATAGTGAGCGATTACGGCGGAGCATTTGGCGTTTGAACGCGAACCTGCGAACGAAATTTATTGCGCGAATCAATGTCAAGGATGTTTTCACTTTCCAAACTAGGAAGATATATATGCCGAGAGCGATTGCCAGAGTTCCAATCATTTTCCGGTGATAATTGAATTGTACAAAACGGCGATTGAACGGAAAGAGAATGAAAAGAGATGCTAGAAAGCGCGATGAGAGAATTTTATAATCTGTTTATATATATATATATTTGTTCTCTTTTTGTTTTTATAAATTGGTCGTTTATTTTCGTATAATTAAGTAGGTTTACACATTTAGCCTTTAACGAATTGATGTAACGATAGAGCGTTTAATTTAATTATAACCGCAATACATAAGCGCATCGGGCGCGATCCAAATCTAAATCCAAAACGGGGTAACCAAAATTCAAGGCCTATAGCGAAATAAATTCAAATTTTTCTTGCAGGTATAACCGCGATCTCCGTTAATTTCCAACTCGGTAAAATTCACACACTGTCCAGCTTTCGTTGTATCACGCAACAGCTGCGCCCGCTTCCTCCCTTTTTAAAAGTTACGTTTTGCTGTTTTATGTAACGAGATGCGATGTATGATTTACATATTTACACTTTATACTATTACGATTATTTAAGACATACTTTCACAAGACATGACGCGACTCCTCAGCGAATTTACACCGCTGGCGACGCGTGTCGCAATGTATTTACCGTTTAGAAAATTACTATTAAAAATCGAATGAATGATGGAAACACAGCTTTTGTGTAACTCATTACGGGACGGTGTCGCTTCTGTGACGTCTTCTTTTAACTCGGTGCGGTGTATCCTCTCTCTTGAAAAGAAGAAGAAAAAAAAAAACTCGCCGATCGTTCCTCATCTTGTTCGTCCGTGTCATATTGTTCGTCCGGCTTCGCTGTTGTTGTCATTAACACCATTAACGCTTTTCGAGACTCGGTGTGTGCAATCAACAAAGTACCTCGCCACGCACAAACTTTTTGTGGTGCGGTTCCCGTGGGACACACACACACACTCGCCACTCGGAGTGTGCGCGTCGGCGAGAATCGCATAGACTTTATTCAGGGTGAGCACTTACTATTACAGCGGTACTTAGAAAGAGGGAGAACACTATACTACTCTCATTCGACATACGCCGTATCTCTTTCCGCCGCGAATGTCTTTTCTACTTTATTTTTGTAAGTTAACGTTAGTATAGCAGCTTTAACGCGTGTCCCGACCGGTGTCGGTCTTCGCCGGCATACTGATACTTTTAGATTTCGTCAATCGAGAACCAAAAAATCATCGTAGATCGTGCGTTTCCCGCTTGTTGATTGAGTTTGAAGTCGTGCTCTCAGATCTCACATGTTACTAATTGTATATGTAACGTATATAGGATTATTGACTAGTTATATGCATAAATATACATAACACATCATATATATATATATATATATATATATATGTATATATATATATGATGTTTCACGGGAAGGTGCTGAAACTAAAACGATTGGTTCTCCCTCCCGTGACTTCAGAAAGAGTTTTACGGTTAACGGTCGTCCATCTGAGGATCTGCATTAAAAACTACAGTTTTTAATGGGTGTAAATAAAATTTAGCAAAATGTTTGTATATCAGTTTATTTTATTGAAGAAAATAATGTTAATAATCAAGTAAGCTAATGATAAATATTTTCAAAGTGTGCGCCATCTGATTTTGTACAAAACTCAATTCTTTTACGAAAACTTGTGAAAACTTTTTCTAACATCGTCGTCTTTAATGTTGCTGACGACCTTTTTAATAGCTACTGTTTCTGGATTTCCAGCATAACAATGGTCTTCGATGTATCCCCAAAGAAAGAAATCACATGGATTTAAATCCGGCGAGTACGGTGGCCCGTATTCTAGCCCCCCTGGGCAAATTTGGAATATCCCAGATCGATGACACGAATGCGATAAACTTTACGGATTGTTCCGAAGACCTCCCGGGTTCGGTGTAGTGTTGCTCCATCCTGCATGAAATGAAATCCTCTGACCAGGCTGCTTTTCTTTGCATAACGGAAGAATTGTTTTTCGAGAAGCTGCTTGTAACTTTCACCGGTGACTGTTGATTCGAAGAATTGCAGATAAATTCCTTTTATCGAGATCGCAGCCCATGCCGTTATTTTTTTGTGGATGTAAAGGTCTAGCCAGGGAAACGTTGGGATTTTCTGATCCCCAAAATCTATAATTTTGTTTATTAACACAACCATTTAGCCGGAAATGTGCTTCATCCGTGTAAATGATCAATTTTTCATCAAGTTCTCCATCTTCAAACATTCCATTTATCGTCTTGCAAAATTCCACACGTTTCGTCATAGCGCGTTCGGTTAGCGATTGATGAGATGTTATTTTATACGGACGCATTTTCAGGAAATGTTTTAAAATCCTGTGTAACATTGTTTTTGATATTTCAACGGCTTGAGCAGCTTTCCGAATCGAAGTATTTGGATTCTCTTCGAAATAATTTTTAATATCTTCAATATTTCCTTCTACAGCTACAGACTTACTGAAGGACCTGGCTGGCATATCATGTCTACGGTCTTGGAGAGTTCCATACTGCATAAAATTATCGATAATTCTTTAGTTAAAAATAACACAAAAAATTATTTTAATGCAGATTTATGGCCAAAAAATGGAGTGACTTAACGCATAAGTTTAAATAAATAATTAATTCTAACCTTTCCAGTGTGTTTTCGCTCTTATACTTTATGTTCCATATTTACGTACGAAACCCCCTATAAGCTATACACTTTTCCTCTGGAAAAGAAGCACTCGATAAGATAGATCCTTTCTTCCGTCGTCAGATTATTTATTTTGGCGCGCACGGATTTGCTTCTACCACAGCCAGAATAAAACTGCAGACCCTCAGATGGACGACCGTTAAAACCGTAACCGACTCTGAGGTCATGGAGAGGAGAAATCGTTTAGTTTCAGCATTTTCCCGTGGGACACTCTGTGTGTATATATATATATATATATATATACATATACACATATATATATATATATGTCGTATCGATCATGTATTCATGTAACTCTATTACGTTTATGATTTTCCTAACTCAACCGTCGTCTCCGTCATCAAGTGGAATAATAGTTTTAACAATCGTTTCTTATCCGCTCCTTTTTCGTCGGCAAGTGTTATGTCTCTCCTTGTGTCGACTGATAACTTATCTCGCGGTTCACTCTTTGAAATTTATTCCTCGCGCACGACAGCTGGACTTTTGTCCGACCATTTTCGCTTTGCTCATCATATTATAATGGGGATAACTCTCTCTCGTTTTTTTTTTTTCAACGGAGAATACAAAAATATTTTCTACGATATGTGTGTGTGTGTGAACTCCGATTGGATTGTCGAGTTCAACGTTTAGGTTAATGTTAACATATCTACTAATATTTTGTTGTAATGCGATATACGATATATTGCCTATTGTGTTCAGATCTTTTTGTAACGTTAAATAACGTCTAGAAGCATATTTTTATACATGTATTGCAATGATAATATATAGCGATAGTTGCATGTTTTTTGTCCTGCATCGAATTTCATCGCCATTTAATTGTCCCTCTTTGTATGCGTGATCATGAACACCGAGAAATGAGTATCAATCGTCGTCATGATCGCAGGCTGATAATGCTTTCGTAAACTCTCGCGTACATGCAAACACAAGAAAAAGAAAACAAACGAAGGAGGAAAGAATGGCGGCTCGTCGCATATATTGACGATTTCATCTCGCAGACGGGATATGACGAAATAAGTTACGTGAGCAATTATATAAACTTAAGGGATGCAAAGGAGTCGTTACGCGCGTTACAGGAAATAGAATTTATCTCGCGACACAGCATACGTACGAGGCCCTATAGAGAATCGAAACGAGAGAGAACTTGAAACCAAACAACAATATTCTTGCGATCGATTGGCCCTCCCCGCATGTTTGACGTGTGTTCTCAGTGTGTCGTGTTGTCAATCTCAATCGCGAAAGCGATGAGCGTCTCGCCATGTGTTCGTAGCCAGAGATTGCGCCGATATTCGCGATCAAAGGCCGAGGGAATCGTTTCGCGCTCGATTTTTATAACAGCTCGATCGGCCGATACGAGAAGTACACACACGGTGAACGTTTTCAACTCGGAACTCGACGATCTCGCGACGGACCACGCGGTCTGGCGGCAGTATCGCGAGGATGACAATTTTGCGATTGCAATTTCAAGACGCGTGAACGAGGTGCGTTCGGAGCCGGGACACACATAGTCGGGTGTTTCGTTGTACGATATATTTAATTTATCAGTCGCTTTAACGTTTCTTTCAATCTCGAAACAACGCAGGAAGATAGAAAGAGAGAGAGAGAGAGAGGGAGGGGGGAGAGAAAGAGAGAGAGAGAGAGAGAGAACGCTTCTTATCGGAGAAAGAAAACTCTTCGAACGCATATTCCTTCGAGGCAGAGAGAGAGAGAGAGAGAGAGAGAGAGAGAGAGAGAGAGAGAGAGAGAGGGAGAGAGAGAGAGAGAGAGAGGGAGAGAGAGAGAGAGAGAGAGAGAGAGAGAGAGAGAGAGAGAGAGAGAGAGAGAGAGAGAGAGAGAGAGAGAGGGAGATTCCACGCGAGGCGAATACAATGATAATAAACGTCAGCTATTTTTCTCGTTCCGCCGGCGGAGCACGTTTCCTGATTTGACGTCTTTCTTTCTGCGAGGTATTAACGCTGAATTAGATAATTGAGAGGAAATGTGTGTATTCGCGTGCGCGCACGCGCGCACGCCTCTCTTCACTTTCAGATATCTTTATCGGGACAAGGAAATGGCAATATTTTTGCTACTCGTTCGTAATTATATATCGTCAATGTTATCTAATGTGCCGACGACGGCACGAGCGTAAAACGCGTTTGCAATAATGGTTGATCAAAGTTGTGTAATGAAGAGGCGGAGATACAATGTTACTAATCCGATCGTACGCGCGCGATCGAAGCTAGTTGCCCGACAACGACGATGTAATGTAACTCGCCCGAACTCCGAATTTCCGATAGCTAATTGGCAAATTGTTTAACACGACTGCGATAGCAATTCGTTTTCGTCGCTCTGTCCTCGGTCGAAATCGGACACGACACAGGCCACTCTAATCTCCCAGCTTAGGTCCAGCGATTAGGCACGACGATCTAACGATCTAACCGTACGTTTACTACAGAGTAGACAGTGGACGTCGACATTGTCGCGAAGCGATAGACGGTTGTCTTTTTCTTTCTTTCTTTCTTTTTAAACGGCATTGCGTGACGAATGCAAGTAGAAATGTGATCGTTTTAGACGCGCTCGAAACACTCTTTCTTTCTTTCTCATAACTCTCGGTAATTGAGATTAAGACAATTAACACACACACACACACACACACACACACACACACACACACAGATATACACACAAACGTTGCTTTCAATCGCAGAAAATCCGTCGAATCTCCTCGCCTGTTGAATATTTACTCGTGACGGTGCTATCACTTTGGACGATATCGACGTTTAATGTAATGGACGACTTCCACGTGTGTTATTACTGCTTACATTACTCATCGAGAGTGCGCGTGAGCATACTTTTAACCGTTTCCACGTAGATAAGCGAGACCATTTTCTACGGCGTCTGAGCGAACGAAGTAACAGGATATACGACGAGTTCTGCGCTCAATAACGTGAAATTATCGCCGCGAACAGGCGGTACTGTGCATTGGTAGAAAATAAATACGATCCGGTTGAAATGCGATTCGCGGGGGACGAAGTGTGCGGGAGAAAGGAGGGACGTACCCTCCCCCGAATAAGAAGTTTACGCTCGCTTGTGCATTTGGTATAAATGATGGAGATTCTCATATTTCGAGTGTATGACCATATAGACTGAGAAAGAGAGATGACAGCGTAAAGCGTGAGAGGAGTTATCTTCTTAGCGGTTCGCACTACAACGTGTTTTGCAGTCACGCATAATTATAGCGTGTAATTTCAGGAGAAAAAAAAAAAAAGAGACAAGCACGACCGAGTGTAAAGATACACCACGTGCGCGGAGAAACGCGCAGAGAAAAAAATTCCGTTATTTATCTGCGGAGGCACGAATTTTGTTCTCAAAATTGAAATTACCGACTTAAAAATATTCGCGATAATCAAATTAGACATTTCATCACGATCGTTGAGAATGTCGTTCGAGACATGCACTACAAACTACAAACGTATATTCGGGGGAAGGGTGGGGGGAGGAGAAGAAACCGTCGTTCGGTGCACGCCGCGAAGAAGTCGAGAGATCGAAGGATCCGCGAGGGATCGGCCGATCCTTCGATCGGCGGGCTCACTCGCTCACTAACGAGAGACGTACTTTTTCGATATAGATTTCGATATCGCTGCTAGCACTGACCCTTTTTTCGAACGTAAAACACATGTAGCGTGTCGTATAAAGCTATAAGGAGTTGTAGCTCGACGGTAGTGACGCGACGATCGTCATTAACTCTGCAGTAAGTTACCATTTTCCCCAGTGATTCCTAGTCACTGCCATGTCGATTCGACGACGATATCACGAAAGAAGAGCGTGACCGCGCGAGAGAGCTGCCGAAAAACCAAAATTTCTCCCGAACGACGTTCGGAAAAAGAACCAAAAAGAGGAAAAGAAAAGAAAAAATGAAAACAGGGAAAAGAAATAGAAGAGGAAGCAACCGCCGCACCTCGCAATGTGTTCGATTCGACTTACTACTGTTTAGCGTTCGCGGAACAAAAAAGAAAAAAAAGAGCTCTCGAGGATAATTGGCGCGAAGGCTGCTGTACTGCAGGGTTTTTCACGGGGAATCGGCGAGAGAGATATTCGTTTAATTAACCGGCAAAGTAAAGCTTTATAAAAGAACAAAAAAAAAAACAAGTAAGAGACACACACACACAAGAAATACTAATGTAGCGAGACGACTGTGGGGAAGTTTTTTGGAACACACACTCGTTCGGACGGTGATTTGTTCGGGAACCGTTTCTATGTTCCATGTACAAACGTGAGATCGAATTATTGGTGTCTGTAGAGGTACATATATTTTCTTACGGTATATGGTATAATTAGCTGCGCTGCTTCGGCTCGTGAAGGACCCGCTACCCTTGAATTAGTCACGGCGAATCGACGAATATTTCGGAGATGTTTATGACGAGCGCGCGCGCGCGCGCGTTTTCGCGAGACCATAAATGACATGTTTCTTCGCCGATCTTTTACTCCACGAAGCTCTCTCGACATGTTGTTAGACATCGTCGTTAGAGTTCCGTGAAGCCGCGCGCGTATTTACGCTCGCGCTCGCACGGAAACGCATTACGCGATTCCCTCCGCTAAGTAAAGCTCGGGGAGCTCGCTCACGAAGCTCCACGCCAGGAAATTAATTACGGCGGAGCGAGCGCGTCGTGTCCGAATATGATGCACACTGGAGAGCGCGATAATGTCGCTGGAAGATTTTTCGTTCTGTCCTCAGGTCCAACGTCGAATGAATACATCGGGTGTTATATATTGTCAATTAACGAGCTTTAGAAGTCATCTCCGACTAGCTGACGAACGGCACAGTCTCGACACGAAACAACGCCGCGCGCGTGATTTCCATCGCGTAGCTCGGTTCCAGCGGCGTACGGTTTGACATCGCTGAAGAGAAGCGTGCGGTTTACCTTGTTTTCCCCGGATTCACCGGGCTGCGGATAGTTCACGCGACAGACCCGGCGAGACAATTCTAAAAGACGAATTTAAGGGAACGGGCGCCTTAAAGCTAGATGTAAAATTTCCTTAGGTACCTATTGTTTCAAATGTATGAATCGTCTTGTGTAAGATGCTGCTACTATCGGCAGCGAGAAACTGTCGGCGAGACGAAACGAGACGAGAGAGCATGCCAAAGGAGAACGGCGAATCTATCTTGATAATCCGGCCTTTCCGAGAAAAAGTCAAAAAATGGGAAAGAAAGAAATAAAGAAATAAAAAAGAAACGAAAAAAAAAGTCGAAAGAGGAACGAAGCAAAACGAAGATGTGACAAAAACGACGATCTGCTGTGTGCTTTACCAGACAGATTTCCCGAATCTGACCAATCACACAGAACGTCTTTCTAGTTAGCACAGTGACGATGATTACGAACTCGCTGAATCCACGTTCTCATGGTTCATGAACACAATAAACATTGACAAACAATGAACATTACGCTACTATACAAATATTTATTATAAATAAGATATAACAAATATATATATATATATAAATGATAAATATATTATATTGAATTAACGATGGATTGAACAAGATGCAATTTTTTGGTACAATAAAATGAAAAGAACCAATACCGTGCGAGTATCATTGCGCCTTTGTACATTAATTGTAAGGTTTAATTTATGATAATTCATTCTTGTACTTTGACGTTCACGTAATTTATACTTTCATCATCGTATATTTGAGATTGTATATATTAGTGAATCGAGCGAGTGAAATCATGGCGAAGACGAGTGAAAACGAAGCCGCGGTATTTATAGTTTCGCACGTTTTATGAATCGTCGAAAATATTCGTGTCCAAACGAATGGTCTCATATACTTTATAGCTGCACACATTATTTGTATCTGTACTTGTATCGGTCACGTGCACATCCCATAAGTGATTTAGCGCATTTATAATTGCAAATTTAAGTGGAATCGAGAAGAATATTTAAATTTCATCCAAAAGTATATATATATCCATGATCTGACGATTTATAACGTTTTGCGAACTTACAACCAATTTTTCATCTTTCATTTTTACAAAATTCCAGAGCTCACAAAGTTTTGTCAATCACACTAAGTAAAATTATTTATAGAGTGACCGATACAGCATAATTCATATTCTGACGATTTCTGTATTATCGAAGGACGTATCATTTGCGTATTCGTCCTATATTTTGCGAATTCCGCACGTGAGACACGGCTATTCAATACTGTCCTTCGCCACGTTTCTAATCAATTCAAATAATCGAAGAACGTCTCCCGCGCGAGACGACTATCGATAATCGAGTCGACTCGACTCGGACTATCGAGATGCACCGCGCGAATCGATCGGCCGTTATCGCTGCACGTTTCTGGGCGGCACGAGTTTCATACTCGCGTGTAAGAGGAAAGGAAAGAAGGCCAAGCGTTTCATCAGACACCTTTTCGATCATTCAGACGTACATACCGACGAGCGTCGCTAACTTAACCACCGAGCATCATCACAAAGTCGCCGGAGCGGCGTTCTCCGTTGCGCTCGTACTAACCGACGGATAACTCGTCGATCGCGCCGCCGATTCGCGAAGGTGCGCGTTCGAGCGGCGCGTGCAACGCGGCGGCAGTTGCGTCGCAACCTCCGAACGGTGCGGTCGTTTTCGTTTCGTGTTCGCACGCCGACTCAAGTTGTTTCGATCGCATACGTGCCAGTGACACTTGGCGGTTGCCCGCGCAACAGGGATATGCACCGACGCTGAGAGAAAGAGAGAGAGAGAGAGAAAGAGAGAGAGAGAGAGAGAGAGGAAAGAGAGAGAGAGAGACAGAGAGATACATCACGGTCAGTCTACGTAAATCCGTCGCGCCGATCGCCGCAGCTGCTGTCGCCGACGCCGCCTCCGCCGCCACCGCCGTCGCCGCCGCCGCCGCCGCCGCCGATTTATTATCGCGCGTTCCTCGCGCGCGCGAGTTTCTTTCGTTGGACTGCGCACTCACGCACGTACGATTCGTCTCTCGCGCCACTTACGTACGCGAAAATCGGACCTCGCGCACGGTGCGTGTGTCGATCGTTGACCGTTGCCGGTTGTTGTTCGCATCGAACGCGCTTTCGCGAGCGATCGACCGGTCGGTCGCTCGTTCGTTCGTTCGTTCGTTCGTTCGTTCGTTCGTACGTTCGTACGTTCGTACGTTCGCCTGGCCGTCCGCTCATCGTCATCGTCATACATCGCGCGAAAGAAGCTGTTCCGCGGCGCGGTCGCGAGGAGACGGAAGTGTGTCGGCGTTTTTGCTCCTGCACGGGCGAGGGAGGAAGGAAGGAAGGAAGGAAGGAACGAAGGAAAGAAAGAAGGAAGGGAGGAAGGAAGACAGACTGCGACGTGTCGCTCGCGCTTCCACCGGAGCAGCGATCTCGATTCCACCGACGGCGCATCCTGTCTGAGCGAGCCGAGCACCAGGTGCCGAGAAAGTGAGTAAATATGCTTGCATGCATGTTGTTTCTCGCCTGTCCGTGTCGCCGAGTCCTGCTCCGCTTGCGGTCCTCGCGTCTCGGCGCCGCGACGCGCGACGTTCCGCTCGCGCGAAACGCGCGCGGGGCCTCTCGCGTGTCCGTCAGGGATCGCCATATTTTCGCGACGTTGTTTACAATGAGTGTTTTCACGCGAGCGAGTCGGCATATACGCCGCGCCGCAGACGCACGACGATGAGTGCGCTTTTTATCGGGCCCTCCGACCAGGCGGCGAGGAGGAGGAGGAGGAGGAGGAAGCCGAGCGCGACGACGAAGACGACACGCGCGTCGGGCGAGCGTCGTCGAATCGAGAGTGCGGCGGCGGCGGTCTTCCTGAATTAGCGATAATGAGATGCGTGCCGGCGCTTTCATATCGGCGACCGGCCGCCGCGCAAATGACGCGGGACGCATTTCGAGTACCCGTGTCGTCAGCGGCGCGACAGATCGTCGTCTAAGCGACGGCTATTATAATCGCCGGGTCGCTATCACGCGTGCGAAACGCGACGGTTCGATTATCGGAGCAGAATGACTTTCTTCCGCGCGCGCGACGCGAAGCGGCTCGCTCGCTCGCTCGCTCGCTCGTTCGTTCTTTCGCGCAATCTTTATTTTTAAACGCGCCGTGCTCGTGTCCGATACTGATGGCGGACGACAGCGTGTTTTGCTGCGCCGTTGTCCGAGCGAGCGAGAGCACTGGTCGAGCAGACTGGTTTATCGAGAGGCGAAGCTCAGGGAGAGACAGCGAGAGAGAGAGAGAGAGACAGAGAGAAAGAGAGAGAGACAGCGAGAGAGAGAGAGAGAGAGAGAGAGAGAGAGAGAGAGCGAGAGAGAGAGAGAGAGAGAGAGCGCGCGTCCCTTTCGAAATAGGTCGGGACGGGCTCGCAAAGTGGCATCGTCCGCCCTCGCGGAGCCAGTCGAGACAGGCGAGATCGTCTTTTGAGTGCCTCGCGAGAGCCGACTATTTCCGATGTTTTCGCACGTTGAAATTAGAGTTCCCGGAGTAGCGCGGAAACGCGGTGACGGGGACGGGCCACTTGGAAAAACACGCGTGTCTTGTGTACACCGCGTTCCCCGCTAACGCTAATTCGCTAGTTCGGATTCGCCGGCTGGAAGCGCGAAATTCGAGCGTGCGATCGGCCGTCTCGAGTAGCAACTTTCCGTCGAGGCGACGGGACTTGATTACCCAGAGCGAGAGAGGTCTAAAAGTGCGCGTTTCGCCGGTGCTTCGTGCTTATCGGCAACGCGCCCGACATACGTTCATTATCACGTACGCGGCTTTTAGACGCGCATTTACGACGGTCGGGAGCTGTGAGCGCGCGCGTGCGGAATGTCGGCGGAGCGTGCGCGCGCGCGAGTTACAGCGAGAAATATTTACGCTTCGTATTCGGCGCGCGGCCTTACGACGCCTTAGCTGCTTAGAACCGTGTGCGTGTTCCGCCAAGCATAACAGCTTTTGCATATTTTCCGATAAGACGTTCCGATGAGAACTCGCCCGTCCGCTCGGCGCTCAGCGCGCGCGCGCGCAAAATGGTATTACCGTGTTTATTTTCATCCGGTGGGAAATCGAGGCGTCCACGCGTAAGCATAGCCGAGCGAGAACGATGCGATTGAATCGCTTCGATTGTTTTACGTCTCTCGCTCGTAATATTCGGCAAGATTGGACACAATCTCGGCGGAGCGGCGCTCTCTTGAAATTCGCGCCGGGTCTCACCGAGCTGCGTCCAGAGTTGCCAACTGCTCGGTTTTGACCCGGACTGTCAGAGGTTTTCAGAAGTCTCGTACCCGGTTAATCGGTCAAACCGGACGTCACATGTCCGGTTTTTAGGTTATATTCAATCAATGGAATGAAAGTTCAGATTTCAGCAACGTTTCTCCGTTTCAAGCGCCTACAAACGATCGGGCGCCACGAAAAGCCATCTAGTGGGTGATCTGCCGATCCATCATTCCATATATATATATATATAAATGTTAAAAAAGTAATAGTTTATTATTTTATTCAATCAAATCTTGTTTATAAGATTGTTTGGAAATTAATATTGCGAATAAATTCTTGTCATATTTTATATTTAATGTAACGTTATGATCATTATTTCTGTCCGGTTTAGTTCGGTTTGGATTTGTTACCAGAGAAGAAATGTCCGGTAATTTTAACTTTTGAATCTGGCAACCCTAGTCCAGCCCTAGTCCTCGCGCCGCTGCTGTTTAACAGAGCACATATCGCGCCAATTGCCCAGCGGATTGTCCTTAGTCGTTGGCGTTGGATCGTTTGGCGCGGCATTAATGGGGACCATTCTTCCGCTCGCGAATCAAGCGATGCTTCCCCCGAGTCTATTATTCTGGCTTCGTATTAATCTCACGAGTTCCGTCGAACTTGGCGAACACTACGAGAGGGAGATAGATAGATAGATCGTTTATTAATACTCCGGGGAGCTCCTTAGGTTGACATAGGAATTCAGGTATGCATAGACGGCAGTGCAGAACTTGTGATAATGTAGAACATTAGAAAATACAATGAAATGAAATAATGCGAAGGAGCCGTAGAAATGAGAAACTTCTCAAGGTAAAAATAAAGATATATATATATATATATATAATAGAGAATCGCAAAAATGCAAAAGAAAGAGCGCAAGGTTTTAAGAATGCAAGAGAGAGAGAGAGAGAGAGTGCCACGTTGTAACGGGATGTTTACCTCATCCATGAAACTGGAATGTCCTTAAGAAAAGATTTGCTTCAGGGTTATTTAATATCCGGTTGTCTCAACATTCTACCTGTATTTGATCTCCGATAGGTAGGAAAATACCGCGCAAAGGACAGCGCGTCGCTTCCTGACTCTGCGGAAAAGGAAGAAAAGATGTACGACATCCTGCGATACAAGGATGCACGGTAGGATACAGGTAGGATTAGAAAATGCGACGCGCGCAGTTCGGGGTCGAATACGGAACACGTGCGGGCTGATTTCCCTAAAAAAATGTGGAGTAAAATTTTCCTCAATTACGAAGGTCGTCGGAGGGACAGAAGGGGGGGGGCGCGGTAGAGAAGAGCGTTCGTCTCGTTTTCGCGGACGGGTGTTATCTTATTTTGGTTCCGAGGATCTCCGAGTATCGATTGAGTTTATTCGGGTCGGCGGGGTCTTTATTACAGCTCGGTGTCAAAACGGATGTAATACTTTATTGACCGACCGATGTCGCCGGTGTGTGTATTGTGTGGGTGTGAGTGAAACGTACTCGACAAATCCACGAGGGTTAATGACATTGGTGGCGCGGGCAGCAGGTCGCTTCCTCGTTTACCTCGCGCGTTCAAGTTCCGATAAGGCGCGTTGTGTAATGCGAGAGTGTGGCTCGCCTCCAACACCTGTCGACCTTAAATGAAGTATTAAGTCGATAGCGGTCGTTAATCGATGTTAGCGCCGAGTCGATAAGAAGATAATAGATGCCTCGAGGTTTGCCTCGAGGAAGAGAAAAAAAGCGGCAGTCGCCCCCCCCCCCGTCCCGCCTCCTCTCGGCTATTCAAATATCAAGCACAAAAGGTGTCAGCGTCCAGTTGATGTAATTATACGTTAAAAACGTATATTTGCGTGACGATGAGTTGCGCGAAACGCGACCGAGTCCATCCTGAAGCGAAACGGCTCTTAACATTTCCTTTTTTCTCACTCGATAAAACATTCCGGCGCGTCTCTAACGGCCGGCGAACACGACTCGTTGCCGTCTCGCGGAAGGACGCATGGAAGGATCCAACACGCGCGAAATGCGCGCCGCGAAAGGAAGGACGACTAAGCCGTGAAAGCTAAACAATTTTCTCGACTTCTTTCGTCCGCGTCGGCG
Organism: Harpegnathos saltator; assembly: GCF_003227715.2. Classification (NCBI taxonomy): domain Eukaryota; kingdom Metazoa; phylum Arthropoda; class Insecta; order Hymenoptera; family Formicidae; genus Harpegnathos; species Harpegnathos saltator. Next base: position 1,339,060 of record NW_020230724.1, on the reverse strand, counting down.
CGAGCGAATATTTTTAGTACGACATACATCGGCGCGTTGCGCGAGGCCTCGGGGCCCCCGTTGCCTTCAAGGATGATATTCTCAAATGGAAAGGATATCGCACCGCGCGTGACTGGACGTAACTCTCGTGCTTGTGAGACATGCGAAATTGGCTCTCTCTCTCTCTCTCTCTCTCTCTCTCTCTCTCTTCCTCCCTCTGGACTCAATCCCGACGTCCGCGATCTCTAATCGCACGTATGCATAATACCTTCTAATGAATTCCAACCAACGATGACATGGCCGATGCCTGATAAACCGATGAATCGCGCGCGAGATCCGGGAATTACGTCGGCACTTTCATCAAGCAGCGGGAGCGATCGTTCGGTCCAGCGGGAACGCGCTCGACTTCGGGGTTCGGCGGGGCAGCGAGGGACGACGCGAAGAGTGACGACTCGCGACGCGACTTTGACATTCCCCCCCGGCTGCGTCGCTAGAGAGAGAGAGAGAGAGAGAAAGAGAGAGAGAGAGAGAGAGAGAGAGCGAGCGAGCCGCTTGCGTAACGCATGAAAACCCGATATCGTGCCGCGTGTGAAATTGTACACCGCGCATGGCAAGATGGCTTTCGGGGCTTTCGGGGCCGCCTCGGCGAGAGATCCGAGGTCAAGGTGTGTGCCGTAGGCTGTAATGCGTCAGGTTGAACCCGTCGACTCGCTCGGCGCCGATTGCGCGCCGATTGCGCGCCGATTGCGCGCCGATGACCCTGAGATATTAGCCTGAGATATTGCACTTGTCACGATGACGAATGAATGCCGCGAGCGAATCGGTCGCGTCACGTGTCTGCATTTGGATTCGAGTCATTGGCGACGCGTATTGGCCTCACCGCGCGAGACACGCGAGCTTCCTCTCGACTTGAATCTCGCCGATCGACGTGGAGGAGGAACGACGCGCGCGAGCTTGTCGAAATGGCCCCCATCTGAGCCATTCTCGCAGCATCCGTCGCGAAGCACAATGGGCTCTTCGTTTTTTAAAAAGTCACACACGCGCCGAGAGTTTCCTCGTTTCCACTTGTCAGTTACAGCGAACGAGCTGTAACAGTAATTGCCGCGATTACATCAGGAGGACGCTCGTGACCTCGGGGTTTTTGAAAAACGAGAGATCCCAGCTGTCTGTCTCTTTCATTCTTTCGAGTCCGGAGCAGATACATTTGTGCGAGAACGCTGCGGCTGGATGAAAGGATGAAAAAGGACAAATCGCAGAGAGCCGCCGATCCGGCTTGTAATTCCCCGTAGCGTGATTGAGTCAGGTCTAATGACGCGTTTACTTAGCCGGCGGATCGCCGGGACGCACAGACAGACGCTCTATTTTTTTCCCGTAGCGAGAATGCGTTCGCGTTAAACGCTGCTCCGAAGATCGAGACCCGCCTTCGTAAACGGCCGGGAACATTGCGGAGTTCCCCGCCGCGCGAACGCACGGGGGGAACTTCGCCGACGTTGATGCGGAAGGGAAACTTCTTCCCTAGCAGGAAAATCAGTCGATTACTTCGACACGATGACTGTCTCCTCGCGGCCGTCGTTGCGTGTCGCTGTGTGCTATGTATCTGGTGCGTGCGTATGTGTGTGTGTGTGTGTGTGTGTCGGTATACGCGCTGCGCGATGCGTGCCCGGGATCATATTAGATGTCGCCGTTTAATAGCGCCGTTTTGTTCGGCGTGTGCGTGTTGAATAGCGGCGGAGTGGATAGAATTGCATGCCCCCGTATCGCGCTGCATCGATACGGTTTCATTAAGCGATATTGATAGTCAATTGGCGGTTTATTGTCCGCGGCGAGTCCATCACGCGCGAGAGGGCGCTCTTTCCGCGCAACGTCGCTCGCCTCGACATCCTCGCGGAAGAAATTAGTCGTTTCGCAATCGGGAATTTCGGCGTCGATAGCGGCCGAAACGAGCGCGGGAGAAGGCGGAAGAGAGAGAGAGAGAGAGAGAGAGAGAGAGAGAGAGAGAGAGAGAGAGAGAGAGAGAGAGAGAGAGAGAGAGAGGCCGAGTTAGTTCTGCCGAGACGCTTTGAAATTGCTTTTCAGAAAGAAATGAGCGGCGAGCGGCGTTTATATCGGAAGATCGAGAGCGGTAAATAAATAAACGAGGCAATTGAACGCGACTCGCGATCCGAGTTAATTCGTCCGCTCTCGATCGTTCGATCCCGGCAATGTAAGACGAGACGCAATTGCCTGCGCCAGTCGAGTGAATGAAAAAGAGAGAGAGAGAGAGAGAGAGAGAGAGAGAGAGAGAGCAGCGAATTTTCATGTGAAATTTGCTCGCGCCGACGTGCATTTCATGTATTTCATCGCATGGTTGAAAGGATTCTCGTGTATCGCGTTGCGCGCTGCGTGTCACCCGCGTGCGGCAGCGATTGTTAAAATAACATTTTAGTGTGTTTTCCCGGCGCGGAGGTTTTCCGACGATAACGATCGGTCGGCGGAACGGGGCGGAAAAGCGGAGAGAAAAGGAGAATCGTGCACGGCGCGCGATTATCATCGATATGACGTTTTAATGAACTCCATCTCGAATAGTTGCGCTGTGGTGGGATTCTTTAACTCGTTAGTGGAGTCAACGACAGTTTCGTTATCGTTGCGCAGCTTTTGTATACCGTAGAGATCCAATAACGAGTTAAAGAATCGCGCCGCTGGTACAATAACTGACCGCGAAGTTATCTAGCGGGTTCATCGCTTGGCACTCGCACGAACCGATCTGTTTGTTCCGCAAACGCGTACGCTGTTCCCTCGATATGTACCTTTTGAATGTCAATGCGTCTAGCTCCGCCGTTGATTCTGCGTCGAGCCGGTTTTCTCCCGTGAGAGAACGTACGCGAGAAAAAATCGCGGGATTTGCGAGACTTGCGGAGATTTTCATTCGCGAATCTTGGCGAGAACGTCGCGAAGCGAGGCCGAGATCGGCGGGCCGTTCTCCGTGAATGCTTGTCCGCGGACAATTGCAAACGTGCGATGATCGATCGCGGATACCGCAGAGCCGATAAAAACAGACAACGACCAAACGAAAGCGGAACAGCGTTCCCCGCCACCTTGCGATCTCTCTGTCACGTCCGGGAGCTATTAATAATTCGCGCATCGTCAGGGAATCTCCTTGGCACGCATCGGGAACGCTCGTTAACGCTTCCCTCCGTGAACGGCCGCGCGATTTATTTACTCCTTCATCACGCTACCGGCCTGAGAGACAGTCGTGAATCTTTCAGCCGGCGCTTTTCTATGAATGAGAATCTAAAAGCAGCGCGTCTCTCGCGCGTACGTCCGTGAATGAGGTAACGTGTGTAGCCACGTAAGAGCAGCCGGTAGCTCTCTCTCTCTCTCTCTCTGTGTGTGTGTGTGTGTGAGAGAGAGAGAGAGAGAGAGAGGGGGGGGCGTGCTACCGTGTTGTGTGTTGTGCAGCCGCTCATCTAGATATATACACAGTGCCTATTTTCACTGTCATTTCAGAGTTCCGCCTTGAAACGGAAATTTCGCGTCTCGGCGTTCACGTGCAGCGAGCGAGATTGCGCCTCGCACGCGCGCGCCGACGTGAGGAGATAAGTCTTTTGTGTGAGCGGACGCTCGGCTCGCCCGAGGCGTCTAATTATCAGCGTCGTTCCCCTCCCGCGAGATCTACATCGCGTTCTGATCTCGTATGAAATGGTCGTCGGCGTCGAGGCACTCGACTCATCGATTTCTTCCGCAAAGCTGCACTTGCTGACCGGCGGTTGCACTCACCCGTCGCTTGGTTTGTTGTTTACGCGGACGCTAAGGTTAAGGGTCAGTTTAATCTAAAGGGTAGTTCCAATAAAGTCTCCTCCCCCTCTCTCTCTCTCTCTCTCTCTCTTTGCCCGATCGAAGACACTCGGATGCAGCAGGTGAATTTATCCGAGACGCTGTAGCGCGCGACTTGTCAGCAGATTGCTACCGGACGATTCCGACTCGGGTGAGAGAGATTCCACATTCTCTCTTGCGAGAGGCATGGATATAACATGGTATATATCTCGCAGATATTTGTTCGACGATAGGCACGATGCTTCGAAGAATAAAAATGTAGCGGTGCATCGCTGCGAATTTCGAAGAGACGTTTTCCGGTTTCCAGCTCGCGAGTTTGAATACGGTCTGACGACGACGGCGAAGAATCCGCGACTTGACGCTTCGCGTTGCCGCATATAGAAGCCGGGCGCGCCGCTGCACCGCGTAATCGCCGAGCGAACGAGACTTAATTGCTCAATAGTGCCACCACGCAAATTGCTGGATGAAGTTATCCGTCTAATAGATCTGACGGGACAACAAGCGAGCCGTGGGGGGGGGGAGTTCTTCGTGTTTCCTCCGCGCGAGGGCAGAAATATTTTGCGCGCGCACGACGACGACGACGACGACGACGACGACGACGACGACGACGACGGTTTCTCGGCGATATTTCGAGTTTTCCGCGCAGGATTTGCGATTGCGAGCTATTCGATCATGCGAATTCTTCGCTGTACACTATACGTTCGCGTGACCGCTCATATGTGCGGCGAACGTTTCATCGAGCTCGTCTGAGCGTCTCTGCGAAACGCGAGCACGATGAATAAACAATAGCCGAGTCGTACGGTTCAGTTGACTGCTAATCGTGAGGGCGCGTGCGAATAAATCTTCATGTTGATCTGCGTGATCGCCTAGCTGTCTAGTAGATCGACACTTGCCGAAGACCCAGCGCTAAGATTTTCCTCTCCGTCTGTGTCAACGCGAAGCGTCAAGTCAAGCGGATTTCTCGCTGTCCGCGAATTCAAACTCGCGCGAGCCGAGAGATGAGAAGCCGCGATACTGGAAAAACGTCTCTCGAGATGCGTCTCGTCGAGAAATTCGCAGCAATGCACCGCTAGATCTTTTTTTATTCTTCGAAGCATCGTGCCAATATATTGCCGAACAAACATCTGCGAGATATATATACGTTTATTCGAAAATATAGTTCTCCGCGACCCGACTTCCTTCGTTTCTTCGTCGCGGAGAATCGACGACGACCTGCGATCGGAGCTTGAACTTGATATGTTTGTATGAATATACGTATATTTGCAATATTTATTTCACGGCTATACTTTGCCGCGTCGTGCGTTATATTCATGCCGATTCGTTTCCGCTCGGCCTGCTGCCCCGCTCGGCGTGCGCGAATTTTTAGATTCGCGCGAGCGGAAGCTATTAATAGACTTGCCGAACGATTTCTCACCGCGCAAGTGCATCCGACCGAGTCGGATGCAGTTGTACAGTCAATCGATAGAGGGGCAGGGAGGAGGCGGAAAGCGCACTTTGCTTCTCTCGACTATATCTCGCCGATGTTTCATCGGTCGCACAAGCGTCACCTGTCAACGTGGTCGGCCGGCAAAGTGGAAAGAAGTTGTGTATCGTTGACGCGCGTAGTTTTTTCCATTGCGTAATCCGGCCGGAGGCGCTTCCGTTAATCCGTCGCAAAAGTGCCAGTAAGTCGCCTCTCTCTCCGATCTCCCCTAATGATTGTTTATTTTCACTTGCAGCTACAGCCATGAATAATTCACTCGGCTGAAGCGGCCAACGGGAGTTTCTCGGAATTTGAGGCGCCGAGGGAGATCCTGAGGACGGCATCGAGATGGGCGAGCTTTTAGGGTCGGCGAGCTTCCTCCACCTCGGCGATATCGTCAGCCTCTACGCCGAGGGAAATGTGTCCGGCTTCCTCTCCACGTTGGGGTAAGTGAGAGAAAGAGCGAGGCGAGCGCCGGGGGGGGATCTTTCTCTTTCTCTCCGAAGAAAGAGAAGGAGAAAGGAAGATCCCCTCAGGTGTATTTAATCGCGTCGCGGCGCGCTGGCTCTGTTTTGCGCGCGCGAGTCGTAACACGCGAACGGTATATTTTCATACTCTTCGGCTCTGCACTCGGGAGAAACGGACGACGAGGCACTTTGCCACCCGGTATTTACCTTCCCGAAGAGAATCCGGACAGACGTTAGCAGACGCAGCCGAGACATCAAAGAGAGAACTCGGTCACACGGCTGAATCTCGCGAGTCAGTCGTAATTGAGATATTATCATGCTCTCGTCGACAATTTTCTCTTCTTTTTTTTTTAATAGCGAAAACACGCATTTTTCATACGATACAGTATAATGTTATACTTGACAGAGATGAATTGCGGCCGCGGCGCGATTAACGGTCGAGTCCTCGACTTTGAACGGAGCCGATTTGATCGGCGAAATCGGTGCAACGCGATTCAACGCGTTCCATGTTACAGGGCGTGATTATTTACTGCGACAAATTCTTCGTAGATTTTCGTTCAGCTGCTTCGTCGTGTTTTCGAGTCTTCGAGCCAATCTAGATTCGTGGAAACCTCGTCGTTGTTTGAGCCGTTGTTCGAGCCGGCGAGAAATTCAAGCAGCCAGAGTCTATCTCAATAGTTCGCAACGCTCGGCTCGCTCGCGGGAAGCCAGACCGGCGCTTGTGAAATCTAGCTTACTTGCTTTCCACGCGCGTCTTTGACCTTAGATATTTAAATATTTATCTGTCTGCATTGTTTGTATCTTCTCTATTCGAGGATACCGACGACTATCATTTCCGTAGTCCTCCGTTTTTTCCAAGGATACCGACTTTCCCCTCAGGGCGTCGTTAAAAATTTTCCCGTTTTGGCTCTTTTATGATCTTGTAATATTGTTTATAATACTTGTACATTATTACGTGAAAAATGACTGCGCGGATAAGTGAATGCTCGAGTCAAATTTTTTATTTTATATTAACCCTGTGAATTCCATCCTATTCAAAAGACAGATAAAATATCCCGAAATACATTATGTGTACAAGCTATTGTTCCATTTTTAATGCTTAACGAATAATTTCTTATTGTCTTTACCCTGGTAAAGAGAAACATAAATAAGATCTTGAAGAAGGGTTGCAGGATTATTTAATATTTGCTTATCTCAATGCTCTGCTACATTTATTCTAAGCTCTTAATCTATTAATAAGCGGTACATTAATTACATAACTCAACAGATAGAATCTAAGAAGCAAATGTTAAATAACTTGATAGAAACGAAACCTAATAGAAACCCAATAGAGAACCTGATAAAGGATAGACAAACGCGTAAGAAGAAAGAAAGACTTTCCTTCCTCATAATATTTTACTTTTTATTATTTTTTATTATTAAAAATTTTGATGAGATTTCAAAAGGATGAGAAAGCAATCCTGCATCCTGTATTCCGTTCTGGAATCAGCTCGTGGTTGTCGTCGTCGATGTATAGTTCCGCGCGGAAACACCAGTCGATCGGAAACGCAACGTTAATTAGCGATTGTGTATCGATCGCCGAGTGCTGCGGGCGGAATTAGCGTTACATACGGCCCTGCCAACTTCGATGACATCTTGAAGGTGCGCGATATTTTTGTGAATGCAATTGTTATGATTTATTTTTCGCTCGCCAGTTTACGCATTTTTTGTTGTCGGGCGGGATACTGCTGCTGATTGTTTCGCTAATCTCGCGTACCTTTTCGTGACCGAGTCATTGCGTATCACACCCGCGAGCGGCATGCGTATACGCAGCGATGCGTGTCGCTGGATTAGTTATTAAATTCCTGTCGGCGATTGAAATGTTCAAGTGCGCTGTCGTCAGCGCGACGTTAATTGATATGTCGTTAATGTTTTCCGATCGTTTCGTATCTGTGCGAAAGTTTGGTGTAACCAAATGTATACAACTCAGCAGATAGAATGTAAGTAGCAAATATTAAATAACTAGATAGAAACGAAACCTAATAGAAACCCAACAGAGAACCTGATAAAGGATAGATAAACGCGTAAGTAAAAAAAGACCTTCCTTCCTCATAATATCTTACTTTTTATTATTTTTTATTATTAAAAATTTTGATGAGACCACGATGGATAGCCGGAATGATTCGCCTGAATCGTAAGAGGCAGGACGAAGGACACGAGGCAGGATACGAGAACACGGGCAGCGATATATCGTATATTCCCAAGTATTCAATTGTTTCCTACTTCCGTCATATTGTATCGTATTTCGCAAATAATCGTTCGCAATAAAATCGTTTAATCGTTTCTTGTATAATTTACTGGGTGTGAGGAAATGCGCCAGTCGCAATTAAAATCGGACTTTATTTTCCATCATTATTTCACGTATCCGTAATTCTGCAAATAACGAGAATAACAGTAATAATAATAACAATGAAATCTTTAATTATTCATTATCTTTTTTCGAATTTCTAATTATTCATTATTTGCATGTAATTCATGCGAGTAATGTCGATTCACGACCGAGCAACTATGTATGAATTTATAAATTAATTGCTGTTAATTGCTGTCAGTGTCCTTGATAAAAGATTGTGTGAGAATAATTGAGCAAATTTATTAACGTCGTGCTTTAACACGTCGTGCTCATTGCGTGTACTTTGTCCGCGTTAAACGTGGGGTTGCATCTCTCATTGGTGTTTCCACATCTCACGAAATTTGCAGAGTTTCACAAAATTCCGCGAGTGTATAAATTATTGATTCTGCTCAAGCAAACATGCTTGAAAAAGATTGGATATTGACGCTCTTCGCTCTGCGACAGCGAACGATGAGTGTTGACGAGGCGTCTTCGCAGGTGTTTATTAATATCTGTCTGATTTCCGCAAACGCGCATAAGTTTTGCCGAGCGAACTTTTCCGCGTGTGTGTACACAATGGTGAGGGTTTTCTGTCCTTCGGAAATATCGTATTAAAAGTTAATGGTGGCATAATGTTGACACGCACACGCTAGAACGTAGTCTCGCCGTAGTTGATTACGGGGGGTTTTCACCGGAAGTGACTCTCTCTCTCGTGCCGCCTGATAATGCATCGCGCTATCGTCATGTAAACAATAATAATCGCATAACATTAAGTTATTACGCTCGTGCATACGCTATTCGCGTAGACGTGTCGTATCTCGATCTTGCCGCGCGATTTTCAGCGCGGTGTAAGCGGTCGCTCGCCGAGCTCGTGCTAGATTTGTATCAAAGTGCAACCCTTTTTTCACGCAACAAGTGCCGCGCACAGAAGGGGGATTATGCTTCTTGTTTATTCGTCACGCACTGATTCGGCAGGAAGCCTACGCTTTCCTCGCTCTGCGCTTTACACGCGTCTGATGCGTTAAGCATCCTGCCGGCTCTCACGCTTGACGACGAAGTCTCGAGTTTCACTCTCGAACGAATTCATATACATATTTCTTTTCCTCCTTTCACGTCGATACCGATATTCGTCGCTTAATTATATTATTAGCTCATATTTGACATCGAGTGATCTCGGCCGGAACTTTAAATATCGTTAGGCTAACAGGTACGCTCGAGAAAATAGGTCTCGAGATTAGCGTCGCTTGGATTTAATATCATTGAACTTGGCATTTAAAACCGGCTAGTTTCACATCTGACATTCAAGCAGGAGAATATCGCGAAAAGATATTTCAAGCATTACGTATTTCACTTTTTCATCAGTGCGCTCTACGAAGCGACGGAGCGACGCTTTTTACTTCTCTCGTGCCGCCGCGATCTCCTTCGATTTCCGCGGATTCGCATTTCCGACTAGCACATTTCGCGCGTGTGTGACGGCAAACATCGCACGGTGGATAAATGCGCGTTACGAGCAGCACGCGCTCGTAGAAAAAGCGTTATCGCGCCGCGGAGTTTCGCTCGCGTCGGCCAGGAGGAGGAGTGGTCCCGCACCCTAAGGTGCTAAGTTCTCCTCCCGGACGTTGAAAGTGAGGGACTCGCGGCCGTCTCTCTACCCTCGATCGCACTTTGACATTTTTCAACCGCAGCCCGCCCGGCCGCCCGTTCCCCGTGCTGCTGCGGACTGCGGGCGCGGGAGATTTCACGGAAATTTATGATAACGACGCGCGCATAATAGCGTCGACTGCAGAACTTTTCATTTCCGTCGTCTGCGAGAGGTCGCATCTGGTGTTAAGTTTCTTCCGCGTCGCGCGATATAGTGAACGTTGTTAAAGCGATACGCTCTCCCGTCTCTTGCGTCAATACGGGTTTCGCAGGCGGCGTATTATTAAATTCGCATCTGCGTATAAGGGAGAGACAGAGAGAGGGGGAGAGAGAGAGAGAGAGAGAGAGAGAGAGAGAGAGAGAGAGAGAGAGAGAGAGAGTGCGGAGGAGAGAAAGAGCGAGAGAGGCACGACGGCGATCGATGAGCAATTATTTCATCCGACTTTAGCAACGTCGTGACTGCTCGTGTGGATGTATTACCCGCGCACTGATGAACCCCCGTCGTCGACCGACGTCACACGGCCGGCTAATAAGGCGAGATATCTCTTTGTAATGTGACGACGTGCGCAGATTTTTCCCTCCAAAGGGTACGCGCGTGTTTTACGCCGGTGTTAAAATATCTACCTACCTGCGAGCCGATATATCCCCGATCTTGCCCCGATTACGAGGCATGTGTGTGTGTGTGTGTGTGTGTGTGATCGGAGCGAATTGCGCCCGTGGTGACGACCGCGCATACGCATGTCGATCGCGCTCCGCTGATACGAATACGACGATTGTTATCTCCGTAACGCGGCTCGCACGCGACGCTTCCTCCGAGCCATTCGCTTACCGTGAATTCTGCTGTCGGGTTTGGGTGATTTTTAGAGAAACGATGGAGTTGTTAGGGCAGAACAGGAGGGGGAGAGAGAGAGAGACAGAGACGATTCACTCAATGCTCGCGAAAATATTCGATCAAGTAACGTTGCCGCTCTCTGTGTCGTTGTAATTTCGCTATTAAGCTAGGAAGTTACCGGTGTTTTTGACTTGAGATACGAGAATACTCTCGATGGAGGGATTTTCAACGTGACAAACGGCGGACGGATGGTGCGCTGCGGCACTCTAATGCGGCTCGCTCGAATATTTTAACTAGGCTTAGCGAACTAACGGACAGCTGAATCGAGCGGACAGAGAGAGAGAGAGAGAGAGAGAGAGAGCAGGTCGCTAGCTCGTCAGTGATTTAAAATGCATGGCGACTTTTTTTTTTTACTAGCTACTTTTTTACTAGCTACCACCACCAGCGCAGTGGCACGCTAGTGACTGGTATAAAAGCGCGTCGTCGTGGAAGCTATGTTTGTAGTATCCGCGGCTGTTATTTATAGCCCTCGATGATTTTCACGAGTTTTTATCAATGTCGACGTAAACGGATAATAATGTAAGATTGTGTGCGCTGTAACGCTTTGACATTTCTTTTTTTGTCTCTTTAAGTCTCTATCTCGCGGTGTGCGTGTGTCACGGTTGCCTTTAGTCTTATCCAGGTGGATTTGCATAGCGGCGTAAATACACCGCGACACTCGACTAACCGTGCGCGCATTTAATGCAAAGTAGGCCATATTTGAGCATTCTTTGTATCAGACTCGTGACCGGCCGAGTTTTCGTCGCATGTGTTTACTCGGTGTTATACAAAGCCTTTCGCAGGATAGAACCCGCGATGACGTCGTTTGTGCTTTTCTCTCTTTGGCTTCTGTGTTGCGTCGAGTGTTGTTTGTAGGCGCCTTATCTAGCTTCGAGATACCGTCTCTCGATTGATAATAGTACCGCGAATCTTGTCCCCCGCCTGCACTCACCTTTCTCCGCGCGAGAAAAATATCATGGTAGATCGATGAGAGAGGAGGCCACACAGGTGTTGCCTCCTCTCACACACAGAATCCTGCTTGGAGAAAATAATCGCAGATAATCGTTTACGGAAATTCAGCCGACTGCGAAGAAAGTTCCGCGCGTGCATAAAACTTCGCGATCGTCCGCGACGCGGAACGAAGACTCTCTCGTATAGTCGAGGAGGAAAAAGTGGGCTCAGGTGAACGTTATATATTTTGTGGAGGAAGAATTATGATATTATTAAAAATGACAAACTTGAAGACGAATAAATTAAAAAATTAAGATTTTAGACGAAATATTAGAAAATATTGAATTTTAGGCCAAATATTTTACAATTTATATTTATCTCCTCCGATCTTTTAGGCGAAATTTTCAGATAAATAGTCCGGGGGAGATAAATAAATTAAATTTAGGAGATGAAGCGTCTCTCTTTGAACATTCAGCTTCTTCTTGCGTAACGTGTTATCTTGATTATTATTCCTCTCGCCCCTTCAATCGATCATCGGGTATCGGGTATGTTCTCGAAAACACGGCGTATTTTCAGACTTTGCAAATTTGCGCTTCTGGGGTCTGCTCGTACGGGCTGCTTCACGAGCATCATAATTCGCGCACGCTTTCAGAGGCAGCAACCTCGTGTTTTATCGCCGGTGGTCCTTTGATGCCGCGAAGAGGGAAAAAGTGAGCACCCGGATAAATATCCACCCGCGACGAGCGCGCGTATCCGCGGAAACAGGACAAAAGACACGTCTCTAAAGTAATTGGCACTCCAAAGTGCGAATTTCTATGAAATTCACTCGGCATTCGTCTGTCCACAATTTGCTCATAGGGCAAACGAGACTCCTCGATAGAAAAGAAATCGACAATTCGCTTCATCAGCGCTCCCAAGAGTCCTGAATGTTCTGAATAGTCCTGAAATGGCGTATTGCTATCGTAATATATTTACGCTGTAATATTACAGAGATTTATTAGAGATACATTTGTATAACACCGATATATTGCAGAGATCATGACGCTAATTATAATTAATAATGAATATTAGAGAGTATAAATAGAGAGTATAATACAGAATGAAGCAGAGATCTGGTGGGAATCGCCGAACCCGATTATTGAGAGAAACGCGGTATCGCAGTACGTCCTCGTTGCGATGAAAAACAGTTTTAGACGCAACAATTTGTATTTTCAAGACCGACCGATGGTCCGTACGAGCGAACGCGAGAGCGCAGCTGGATTTATCCGCACTCGTCGATTTAATTTATCCCGCTCTTTGAGCGAGCTTCTGGATTTACGTTCTTCTCGTGTCCAGTTATAAATACGAGGTGTCGAGGTGTGTTTGTACCCGAGTACGCTCAAGTCCTCACACACGAGGGGAGTGTTCTCCTTCACCGCGCGGCTTCTGAAATCCCGCCGAACGTTTAGATCCACCACGATCTCGTGATCGTGTATGCAAAACACGCAACGACGGTACGCCTTGCGCCTTGCATGTGCCGCCTTTCACTCCTCTTAATTGCCGTCACGACGTAAGTACACGCCGCCGCGTGTGAAGATCGATCGGACGGGAGAGCGTGAATGTTGAATCCGCCGAGCGGAGCTCTGCATGACGAGAGGAAAACAAAAAGAGGAAGAAACGAGCGCCCAATTTGCGGCCCTGTAAACGCGTCGGCGCGCGAAACGCCGGTGATAATCACATATACCCCCCCCCCCTCTCTCTCTCTCTCTCTCTCTTCTCTCTCTCTCTCGCCCTCGGCCATGAGTTATCCGCGATTATGCCCAATTACCCGGGATTCTCCACGACGTGGACCGACGACGTTTATTTCCAGAGGCTCAATTATTCCCGCGAGCCGCGACGGGGATCGCCCTTATTTTCCGGCCGCAAAGCTGCTCATTAAGCGATGCGTTCGAGTTGCGCGAACTTCGAGCAAGAGAGAGAGAGAGAGAGAGAGAGAGAGAGAGAGAGAGAACAGCGGCCCTAAACTTTGCATACACGGCGATACGGTCTCACACCACAGCTACTAGCTATGCGGCCATTGCCATAAATCGCAAGTTGGCGCCCGGCCATCGGTGTAATAATTCAGAGACATGTGTGGTGCGCTCCGTGAAAGGACTCGCATTCTGCTGATAGCGTTGTGTCTCGATACTCGCTCCTTCTCTGTCCCTCCCTCTCTCCGCCGACACGCGGCGGGATCGTAGATTTTTGCAAACCGCGAGCCTGCGTCTCGCAATAATTACGACGCCGTAGACTGCGCGATGCAAGCGTTATGTAAGCCACGCGAGGATCGGCTCGCGTAGACGGCAAGGATTGCATCGTCGCGTCGAAATTGGATTTTGCGCTCGGCAAAATCGGCCGAGGAGGCGACGTTCTTCGTCTTTGGCGTCGCCGATTAATTTCGGGACGTCAGGACGTCGCGTCGGGTGCGACGACCATCGACTAATGTCCCAGCTTCGGGTCTAAACCAGTTTGCTCTGGAGCTCGTCGGGAGAGATTACGTCTCTTCATATATATCTTAATACGATCGCCATAAATCATTATCATGCATCGTTACAGCGAATGCGCGTTCATTCCGGTATTGTCTGAGCAACCCACTGCACGGCTGTCTCAAGCGCGCGGCGTGAACCGTCCGCGACGTTTAGTCGGTAATGCGACGGTATAACCTGGCGCGATTGTTACACCTCAGCCGCGACTGTTTCTCCCGCGCCGCGTTATTTGTCGCAATTTCGCGGGACGCAAGAAGTTTGCGACGTGACAGCGATGCTGCGGCAAGCTGCCGCGCCGTTTAATTCGACATGCACGTGGGAAACGGAGCTCTCGGCTCCGTGCGACTGAAAGCGCAGCTCCCGCACTGATAGAAAAATATAGTTGAATTAACTATAATCTCACTATATTTTATAGTTCATCTTGGCGTCAAGCATATTTTTATAGTTATATAGTATAGTGGAACCTGCAAAATATAGTAGAACAAACACACATATATAGTCAATGATTGTCTTAAATAATTGTTTAGTTACTTTTACCACATATATCGCGATTTCTCATTCGCAGATATAGTGAGCTTTAATATTCATATAGTTACATCTGTCATCGTTTAGCAAATATTCTGGTAACATTGACTATATAAAAGAGTTACTTTACCTACCATTTTATATTTGTATCCATACAATAATTTTAGTTTAACTTACTATAATTCTTAGTAAAAATATTATATGGATGGTTATACTATGTCTATATCATAATTATTACCGATATTATGGTAATATTTACTATGAATCTGTAAATATTTACTATAAATCATATTGTGGTAATATTTACTATAAATATGATATTTCGGACTATAATTTAGTTACTATATCATTATAGTTCCAAATATCATATACTTTTCTCTCATTTTCATGCTACTTACGGCATCGATATTCCGTCTAATTTAATACTCCGAAGCCTATATCGATCTGTCTTCACTCTATTTGATCTACAACTTCGCCGAGAGCTCTTCTTAGGAACCGGCAAGTTGCGAATTTTCTGCCGCTCATAGGCGCTGAGTGGGACTTCCATTTCCGGATTAATTAAACCTTCATTTGTCCAGAATTTATAAATGTCAGGCAATTCGGCTCGAGAAGGGTTCAGGCCCGAAATTTCGACCCAACCAGACGAAATTGTAGAAGAAGAAAAATTCCCGTGGGCGATTTCCACTCGGACAATCGTCCTCAATGATCTTAACACTTTGACTGCCGCGCTGATTGTGTCAATGCTCGACCCTAGGTTTAAATCAACAATTATGCGGTAAATCTGTGCGATGCGCGGTGAATTTTCCCACTTGTTTTATCTCGGGTCTCTTCGGTCGGTTATATGTTTAATTTGTTACACGCGAGTGGTTTTGTACTGGTAAATTGGCGAGACGCGATATTATAGCGTCAATGCGTTAACCGAACTTCAACGCAACCGAATGTTTATACGAATGTTTTCGGTCGTGCTAACAGAGATGTCACACAGAATTCTCGTTACCGTTCGGCTCCCATTCGGTAACACGAGCCAAGGATGATCGAGATACGTGCCCCAAGCGTTCAGATATTGATTTTACAGAGTGTGTACTTATACCTGCGTTTACATTACAAATAATATAAACGTTATGCAAGTGCGATCAGTAATTAGATCTGGCTCTTACGGCTTTGATGAGCTGAGGTTTCCTTACGAGTTCGCAATTTGGAGAATCGCGGTGATCCGCGAATGATAACGCGAAATTTATACGCGGATCCGAATACACTCGCTGTTGAGTATTCTCCGCGGTATTTCCTGGAGCATGGCGAACGTCACGCGTTCACGGGAAAAACAACAGCGTTGTCTGAACTTTCCGTCGTTTGAGACAAACAGGGAGTGGTCGGGAAATTCGGTCGCAGGAACGGGAAAATTTTCATACAAACTTTCCACCCGGGAATGTACCAACGAACGATGTTTCCTCGTCTGATCTCTATCAGTTACACAACCAACATTTTCCTTTTTCTCATACAGGACATTAAATTACGAGATGTCTGGAATTTTTCGGGCACGTTCAAAATTAAGTATATTTTTTTCCCGATTGCTCTCGCTGGCGAGAGTTTCCTTCCAAATTTGACCGTAGATATTCCGTCGGTGCAACCGAGTTTTCTGTTACCTGGCGATCAGACGAAAATTCGGCCGCAGGACAGACTACCTAATTGTAGAAGGGTTCCTTACCCGGTTAATTGCTCTCAATTAACTCGAGTGAGTTTCAGTGTAACCCAATTTTCAGACGAGTGTTTGCGGCACAGTAACACAGATTACACATTACTTCTCGCCTCGCTGAATTTTCGCGCTGCTCATGCGCGGTTACACGAGCCGAGATCTTTCTGTCGCCGCACAGCCGATTTGCGTGCTCTCGCCAGCGTCCGCGTATTATTAGAGTCGTCGTGCAGCCGCGTGCATTAGCGTGCGAGCGAACGCAGATAACGTGATGAGATTATGCGCCGTTACATCCTCGTCACGGCCGACATCAGTCGCATCGCATCGCGTCGCGCCGTTGTGTTGTTGACGGAATCCAATTCCTATATTCTGCGCCGCACGGCATCCCCAATTCCGCGCTCTTGTCATTCCCGTCGCGGAACAACCGGCGCGGTAAACTCGCCGGTCTCGGATGAAAGGACCGTAATTAATGTCCGCGCGGGCGAATGGCAGCCGCCGGAAAAGCGGCGGTCGGGCCCGGAACCGGGCGCGAAAGTAATTAGCGCCGGCGAGCTCGCGCCGTAAATTCGCGCAATTGTGTTTAATAATTTCATCGATCATCCGGCGCGCCGCCGCGCGTTCGCCGCCTCTCTCGCTCTCCCGGCTCAGTGCGCGCGGCTATGTATCGGATATTGATAAAAAAAGCTCACAGCGAGCTACGCGTTATCGTTTATCGCGCGCATCATAATGACGTAAACACGGAAACGGTTTTGAACGAAATTTACGAATATCACGTGTACGTTACGGAGCCTTTTATCGACGCCACGGGAATGCGCGCGGTGCAGATTTCTCGGCGCGCCTGTGCTCGCGCCGCTTTGTGCGTTATTGCAATTTAATGTGTCTTCATATTACACTCGCGCGCGCGCGCGCGAGAACGGATGTTTGCGATATTTCTAGGTAGGAATTCCGGCCGGAATCTGCGCGTGTTGTGCGCGTTGATAACGACGAGAGTCGAAATTACAGCTGTGAAAACGAACGTGCAAAAAAGAGAGAGAGAGAGAGAGAGAGAAAGAGGTAATGCTTGTTTGCACATCACCAGGAAAATGTAATAATAAATGAATTAATAGGAAGTCTCGATTATACACGAATAATTTATCGCCCATAAATTTCCGATCATGCATGTTTTATTATGATAAAACTTTCGATTCGATAATTTTTGATTTTAATATTAATAACACACCACCGACACCGAGAATTCCGATTTTCGCGCTAGAGAGGAGGAGGAGGAGGAGGAGGAGAAGAGCCGGGGGGATAGGGACGAATAAGTTATGCACGACGACGGGACTCGCGGGGAGCTCCTGTGACTTTTCGGTCCTTTCTCTTTCTTCCTTGTTTTCTTCCGTCTATTTAATCGCTCCGCAGAGAAAAGAGGGACACGAGGGGATATCGTGGAGCACGACGTCGCGGCACGACAGCCCTGTCTAAAGAATTTATATTTTTATATCTGCGATTTTGCGCACGCTCGAGTTGTCTCGTCTTCCGCTTCATTTCTGATACTCCAACAACAAACACAGAGCAACAACTACGACAACGACGTGATATCCTCTTGTAATACCAGCTGCGCTCGATGCAGACGACGACGACGACGACGACGACGACGACGATGACACGACGTGTCGCTAGAAATAACAATATCGGATTTTGCCGTCCTATAGCCGTCACGTGTAGCGTCTTCTGAACTAAATAATATTCTGAATTATAACCTGCCTTTCCTGGGGAGGATGTATCGTCCGTTGAAACGGCTATTTCTGGCGCGCCTTCTCTCTCTTCCTGTCTCTCTCTCTTCTTTCTTCGTCTACTCTGCTCTCCTTTTTTCTCGCGCGGCACGCCAAGAGCGTGTGTTGTATTCTTTCGCTCGGTGTGATAATTACGACCGTCTTTGCCGTATTAATATTGTCGCGCGCGCGAAGCTTCGCTGAAATTACACCGCAATATTTCACGGCCGATGAGTATTTCCATACGGTATATTAATACGCCCGCGCGCGGGCGGATATCTCGGGCGCGGAAATAAATTTCTCGAGGAGGAGGAGGAGGAGGAGGAGGAGGATGTCGAGCGCGAAACGCGGCGCGACGGAGGTCGCCCTCCGGCTCGCGTTTTCGCGCTGTTTATAATATTCACGGGGCACATGTGCGCACTCGAGTTCCGAGTAGCGCACGAGCGAGCGCCGCAGTCCCGCCCCGTGTGAATAAATCGCCATCCGCTTTCGCGGTTCATCCCGGAGGATCCGCCACTCGGAGATGCGAGAGATAACGCGTCGGTTTCGCGAACGCTCTCATCTCAGCGAGGATGCATCTTCTCTCGCTTCCAATCGGGAGCGAACCAGAGAGAGAGACAGAGAGAGAGAGAGAGAGGGGGGGAGGGGAGAAGCAAAAAGAGATTTTACTCGCAGATGATTAAAGGAGGGCACCGAGTATCTCGCACCACTTGACCCGTTACATAAGATGAACCGAATTCGCGCTTTCCTCATCGTAACTGCGACGGCGGCGGCGGCGGCGGCGGCGGCGGCGGCTTCGTAGAAGTGGCGCAAAGCGGCGTTAATTACAATGTACGAAGCGTTGCCGTTAATCACGTCAAGTACATACGCGAATCTGCGGCTACATGCCGCACGCACGCACGCACGCACGCACGTACGCACGCACGCATGCGACTGTGTGCAAACGGCCCGTGTGTGCGTTTGCCCATCAGATCGAGATTCTTCGTCGAGTTGGACGGCCGGAGCGCGCTTCGTTTTATCGGAGTGTCGCACGATCGATCTGCTATTTCGACGAGCTCCGCCGGAAAGTATTCCCGCGTGCAATATTCCGTCGTGCGCCGCGCGACACTCAATGTCCGTCGCGCGCCCAACCGCCGCGCGGCCGGAAGATCGATAAAACGTTGATTGTACGATCGCGGGAAATAAAAGAAGCGGAGAGAGGAACGCTCGCGCGATTAATAACTAGCGAAGCCTCGCGACGCGGTTGCGGGCGAGCACATCCGCGCGGCGGTGTAAAATATATTTGTGGAATAAAACGAATTATAAATATTTTTGAAAAATTTCTCACCCCACGCTCGTCCTCACTTCGAGCGCGCGCGATATTACATTTATCGCCGACTTCACCCGCGTTGCGGGACGGGTAAAAGCGCGTGTAACGCAATTTCCGCGCTTTCTCGCGAAAATGAAGATCGATCGGGCAAAATTCTTGTTTGCCGATCTTCGTCGGTGTGCGCTGTGTCTCATTAGCGAATATGTTTGCTCCCTGAGATATAATCGAAGTACATTTCTTCACTGAAATGTTGTGACTGATGGTTCATTTCGGAGTATAACGTTGCAACGCAGTAAAACTCGTTAAATTACCGACTTGGACAGAAAAAGAATTCAACAAGGAATAATTCCAATAAAAAAATGATTTTACTGGTACGCTTTAACCGAGTACATTAGTACTTTGTATTTCGAACGTACACAAACACACATACACGTACACAATTGGTCACACTCATCTCTGTCGTTAATAACGCAGCCGGAATTGACGGAATCGTTAATAACGCAGCAGTCGCGACGCTTCGCGCGGATTGCGGATTCGGAGGTAGCGTGAGTAATGTTTTCGCCAGGCTCTAATGCGGCGAAAGGAGCTTACCTCTGCAACGAGCAGCCTAATCGCAATCTTGTTAGCGAGTCAGGCAAGGAGAGAACTTGCACAGGTTGTCTAACGATACATACACAGCTTTCGTGTACGTGTTAGGTCGTATCGAGCAAAAAATTCCTTTGCTATTTTGCGAACGCAAAATGTTGCTATTTTATACGCAAAATGTTGAGTTTCCGATTAAAAAACAGATCGGTGAACGATCACATGCTGTGCGATAGATAAGCTATGACGACGATGCCTGTGGACGCGTGTCTGATTAGGTGTCCAGCTGTACAAGAAAGAAATAAAAAGAAAAAAAACAAACGCGTAAAAATTGAAGTACGCGATCAGTCGCCGATCTGCTTCGATGGGAAATTTGTCGATTAAATTGATCCCAAATTTTACGCAGTTGTTCGTAAAATGGCAGGGGACTTCCTCGTCCAGTTTGACCTGACCTGTGCACGTAGGCGAAAGCTTTATGCGTCACCAGGCAGCCTGACAGCCTGTACTCGCAGCGCCGCTTGTCAGGACACGTGATTAATTCGCGGGTAGGACACGTCTGACGACGACGACGACGGAAAGCGCAGCCAGTCGCCGTAATTTATGACGAATTCACGATGAAATCGATCGTGAACGAGCGGCAAGTGGCAAATGCCAGTCCATGTCACCGCGTGTGACAAATGTGACAGCTCGAGGGAGATCGTAAGCCGCGCGCGTCGATTCCGCGCTTTGTCGAACGCGCGGAAACGCGCAGGAGCACGTTCGGGCACACGTTCGGTTCAATAAATAACAAAACGCTATAACACGGCACGTGACTCCGGTTCCACCGGCGCGGCGTTATCTTAATTATTAGCTCGCGCGAGATAAGGACGAGCGAGGAGACGATATCTCTGTCGGCTTGCACTCGATATTGAATCGCGGGAGCACCCCGATTATCGCGCCCACCGGCAGCTTTCCGGCAGCTGTGCTCGCGCGGGCCGCGACGCTGATCCATCTCGCTTTTAAGGCTTTTAAGGCTTTTAAGGCTTTTAAGGCGCGCGTGGCTGGGCGGTTTCGTGCAACTGTCAAAATTTCAGCCGCCTGTTTTTGCCCACGTGCCCGCCCTCCCTCCTCCGGTCACTCGCTGCGCGTGAAGTTTAATCATATTATGCACGCGGCACGTGGGACTATCTCTCTGCGTGCTCCATTAATTCGAGATATACCTGGATCAATAGCTCGCGCTCTCGGAGTTGCGAGTCGCCGTGTGTGTCGCCGCGAAATGAAGCCACGCCGCGCCTGCCGACGTTTCTCGCGCGTTCAACGAGCAGCAGCTTCCTCCGTCGAACGATTACGAGGAAAACGCGCGCGAACAGTTTGAGGATAAAACCGCCGCCGCCGCCGCCGCGAAACGTCGGCGACCTGAGATCGAAATTCTAATCGTCAGGACAGGTACAGTGTGTGAAAATAGAGACAACCACGTGTGCAGGCGCGGCGCGATCGCGTGTATCGCGTACAGATTTCCTCGAGATATTTCCTTCTAAAATAAATCTCATCCAAGCAAAGCGAGAGAGAGAGAGAGAGAGAGAGAGGGAGAGAGAGAGAGAGAGAGAGCGTTCTCGTCTTGCGCGATGCTTTAGAGCCACCGGGCAAGACTGCGAGAGAGAGAGAGAGAGAGAGAGAGAGAGAGAGAGAGAGAGAGAGAGAGAGCCTGCCTGCGATATCGACCCGAACCCCGTCGTTGCTCTCCGCCTGGACCACTGCACTTATTTAACGATGGCTTGCCCGCAATATCGGCTTTGCACTGTCGAGATGCGAGAGCGGAGGTGTGGTCATTGTATCCCTATCACGCCGAAGTTTCGCGTATTATCGCGCTTAATATACTGATGTACACGCTTAATGTACTGATGATGCGATCGGAGCAGCGGCGGTAAAGAGAAAGAATGACAAGATAGAGAGGAGAAAGAGGAGGGAGATGGAGAGGCCGGAGGATGGAGGATAACGCGCGCGATAAACGAGCGAAAAATGTCTTATTTCGTATTATCGTAATATGACAATGCGCGATCGCGCTTGGTTGTTGCGAGATAAGCGCGGGTAGCCTCGGGACACGCGAGGTTGCGCGTCTCTCTCGAGAGGGCGTGATGTATTTGCTTAGTTCTGATTCCACAATAGGTGTGATGAGCTTCTAGCATTTCGCTCTAAGCGCGACGTGTGAAGTATGACACGTGATTTTCGGCTAAAAGCGCGTTCGCCGCTGCTGCCTGAAATCGTAATCCTTAAACTTTAAGCGAGCCGGCTGGCCAGATTCCAGCTGTTAGGCAACGCGGAAGGCGCATTTTATCAGAAATTATAGGACTTGAGAAGCAAAGTGCTACAGGCTTATTACACTCATTGTGGATCGGGACGCTCTAAAATACGTGGTAATTTTATGCGTCGGATCGGCTACGCCGATCTATGAGAAAATACAACGAGGAAAAGTGAAGGAAAAACGGTTGGTATTTGAGGCTGTAATTGCACTGAAATTGCAGTGAAAGGATTATGTTTAGAATCACCTAGCGCTAACGTTGGGTTGATAATAATAACGTTATACGGATATTTTTACTAATTTTTTTCTTAGGAAATGTTGGCGGAATTACGATTAAAATTTTGATAACAGCTACAATTACTATAACTTTGATGTAATTTTAAATTTTAAGAGATTATATTTAAATGATTGTGATACTAGTGAGATATATTAACCTTTTCCTCACAGTTTTTTTTTTTTTATGAAAAAGCGAAGGACACGAATGAGAAGGGAGAAAGTATAATGAAAATTTGGATAGTGTTTTATTCCCTGCAATCGAGCTGATATCATATATTGTTATTCTCGCGAATCTGTTCGCGTGTCGCATTACCCACTTGGTAATGTGTATATAATTGCTTCCAGGTTGGTCGACGACAGGTGTGTGGTATGTCCCGAAGCTGGAGACCTGTCGAACCCACCGAAGAAATTCAGAGGTAATTCACAATATTATAATTAATTTTCACTAACGAGGACATATCGCGGCGGAAAGTTGTCAGCGGCTCGGCGTGTAACTCTTGCAAAGCGACCTGCTATCGCGAAGTGTACCCAGCGGACGGGCATGATAAAGGTCTTGGACGATAGCGATCGTTGCTTCTTGTAGATTGCCTCTTCAAGATATGTCCTATGAACCGGTACTCCGCTCAAAAGCAGTTCTGGAAGGCGGCGAAACAAAGCGCGAGCTCCGGCACAGACGCCGTCCTGCTCAAGAGGCTCCACGTAAGTTGCAGAAACCGCCGTATTAATACCGTCGGTTTATCTCAGTTTAACTCAGAGAACACACTCGGTCTTCGCTTCCAACCGAAATCTCGTACGGTGTTTTATTCGTACGCGACACGCTCGACGAGCAATAAACGCGCATGATAACGCGTGTAATCGAATATCCACAGATAGGGGATATCAAACCGGTTCTTATGATGCGACCGGTCTACTGCTTTGATTATTCAGTCACAAACTTTTCGTCATGTACGAAGATCGCCTGATTATGTCTTCGGCGCAAAGCAACCTTCGAAATGACGAAAAGAACGAAAGGTCAACGAAGCGTGCTTGGCGCGCATCTCGGCGAAATCGAGTGAGCGTTTCGCGTTCGCTGCGATAGAGTTAAACCATCAGAGACATCGCGAATCTCTCAAAGCACTCTACCTTCGTCACTCGGGATACATTCCGATCGAGCCGGCGGCAAAAAAACCTGCGACACCCTTCCCCCCTTCGACGCGCTTTGAAATAGACGAGAATTGCTGGGGCGCGCGCGCGGACGGTCGGACGATTTTCAGTCGTTTTTGAAACTCGTCGAGTTGCAAAGTGTTGCGACTTCTTTGTCGCCGGCTGCGCAACGATGTCACCCTCGCGATCACGCACACGGCGATTCAATGTGGCTCGCTTTGATCGCAGCATGCGGCCGAGATCGAGAAGAAGCAAAATGAGACTGAAAACAAGAAACTACTCGGCAGCGTGGTGTCGTACGGCAACGTCGTGCAGGTAAGGAAAAATAATCCCTCGCTGCTCTTTGGAGAACAAAAAAGTTATTCTCCGAGTAGAGATTATTTATTAAAGTGTATCTTGAGCGTTTCTTCACGCCTGACCGCGTATTCTTCCAACGCAAAAGGGGCCGCGCGGTGTGTTGCAAATATAATAATAATAGATTCATCAATACCGCTTAGGGGAGCGCTCTTTACCCCCTTGACGCCCTTTTTTGCAAAGCGGCCATAAAAACTGTTTGGTTGATCGATCCATCGCCATGATCCATCTGGCTGCCTGTAGAGAACACGCAATAAAGGCCATCACACACAAACGAACTTAGGTAGTAAGACGTAAGTAGCAGGCAAATCGACCGATCGCAATCGAAATTTAAGGACGCCATTTTTAAACTTACGAGAATAATTGATTGCGATTGCGGTTAGTTTCTTTGCTGCTTACGTTCATTTGTGTGTGATGGCCTTAAGCCCTTGCTGAATTACCAACTCCTGCGCGAGACTTCACTCGAAGCTGCAGCGGAAATATCTCGCCACTCAAAATTATAATCCTGACGCCATGCGAGAGCGAAGTTACTTCTCTGACGGCGAAGTACGTTAGACCGAGTGGAAGGATTCGCACTCGGCACATTCGGAGCGGAGGATTCACCCTGACGTGAGTGAAAAGAGTCGCTCGAGTTCGAGCGACTCGGCTGCCGCGGCTGCTTTTCGAGCTGAAGTTTCGCTCGCAGAAGCGTTCAAGAGCGCGTTTCTTGCAAATCGCGTCGCCGGCCGCAGCGGCCGGTAACGCCGTCGGGCGTTCGATTAATTTCTGTTGCGATGTATTATTATATCGCCGATGCATTCTCACCTTTCACAAGGTCCAAGGCTCCTTGGTCGCTTGTGAAATGTGTCGCACGAGTTGCGTCGACTGCGATCGCAAGCCCGCCGTTAGCTGGGATCAAATATCGCACACCATACATTATCGAATACTCCGCTTAATTTGACTGATCATAGCTCGTAGAAATGGATTCGACGGGATAACGCGAGCCCGCCCGCCTGCGTGAATTACATGACTACATGAGGCGCAAGTGCATAATTCATTAAGGCAGGACCCAATAATGAGTGCGTGCTCCGTCGCACACATCTCCCCCTCGTCACGTCTATCCGCATTCCGTGCGGTTTCGCTTGCCCACGCTATGAATCTTTTTCTCCTCTCGCGTCGCAGTTGCTGCATCTCAAGTCCAACAAATTCCTGACGGTGAACAAGAGGCTGCCGGCCTTGCTGGAGAAGAACGCGATGCGGGTCTATCTGGACGCGAACGGCAACGAGGGCTCGTGGCTTTACATAATGCCGTTCTACAAGTTGCGCAGCGACGGCGACAGCGTGGTCGTCGGCGACAAGGTGATCATGGAGCCGGTGAACGCGGGTCGACAGGGTCTCCATGTGGCCGCCAACTATGAGCTGAGCGACAATCCCGGCTGCAAGGAGGTGAATGTCGTGAACTCGTCCACCTCGTGGAAGGTGACTCTCTTCATGGAGCACCGGGAGAATCAGGAGGAGATCCTCAAGGGTGGCGACGTCGTGCGGCTGTTCCACGCCGAGCAGGAGAAGTTCCTCACGATGGACGAGTACAAGAAGAAGCAGCACGTATTTCTGAGGACTACCGGCAGGACCAGCGCCACCGCCGCCACTAGCAGCAAGGCCCTGTGGGAAGTCGAGGTGATAACAAAGCTGGGGATTATGTTCGAAGCTTCGCAGTCTCGAATTTCCGGAGTTTCGAGGTGTTATATCGGATAACGTGGTTTCGAAGTGTGAATATTTTAACGTTCGAATATTCGAGCGATATTAATTCTGCTTCCTAAAATCCGTTTCATGAAAAGCTTCGACATTTCAGATCTTTGAATGGGAATCGTTTTCGCTTCTTCAGCTTTTCACGAGCAATTTCTTTCGATGGCAGGTGGTGCAACACGATCCGTGTAGAGGAGGTGCTGGCCATTGGAATTCACTCTTCAGATTTAAGCATTTAGCGACCGGCCAGTATCTCGCTGCTGAGATTGATACGGACGAGCCGCGGGAACCTGTAAAAGGCAAGCGCGGTATGGTATACAAATATGTGTTTCGGGATTAATTGTGCATGAAGCTCTCCAGAGCGAGGTTTTTTTTTTTTTCAAAATAATCTCATCTTGCGTTTCATCATTCAAGGTTGATTTTCTCCGCCAAGATTTAAGGCTTATCTTCCATATTCCAAAATTTATATTTTAATAGAAAACGCTTTTGTCTTACCACAAATTGGTGTTATGTTTGGTTTATTATTTAATATTACGCACGATTCTAATTGTATCATGAGGTGCGGTGTGGGTGTTTAACAGATCCACCTGGACCAGTCTACAGATTAGTATCGGTGCCACACAGCAACGAGATTAGCTCCCTGTTCGAATTAGACCCGACGACGTTGACGCGAGGCGACAGTCTCGTTCCGCAGTCGTCCTTTGTTAGATTACATCATATATGCACCAACACTTGGGTCCATTCGACGAGCGTGCCAATCGATAAGGACGACGAGAAGCCTGTGATGTCGAAGGTATCTATGTGCATCCATATGTGCATATTTGACGATCATAATTCACGTTAGAGATCGTAAAAGAGATTTATGAATCTGGAATAGCAGGTATATAAATTTTCTCTCTCGGACGTGCTCGATTGCTTCTTAAAGGTGGGCTGCGCGATCAGCAAGGAAGACAAAGAGGCCTTCGCCTTGAGGTCCGTGTCGCCAGTCGAAGTGCGCGATTTAGATTTCGCTAATGACGCCTGCAAGGTGCTGACGGCCATGAGCAGCAAGCTGGAGAAGGGAACGATCTCGCACAACGAGCGGAGGGCCGTCACTAGCTTGTTGCAGGACATCGTGTACTTCATAGCCGGCTTAGAGAACGAGCAGAACAAATCCGAAGCGTTGGAACTAGTCGTCGCGAATACCGTGAGGGACCGTCAGAAATTGTTGCGCGAGCAGTACATTCTCGGTCAATTGTTCAAGATATTGCAGGTACTGCAGTCAGTCACTGCCTCGACGACATTGGTGTAGAGCGCGCGATTTATCGTCGCACGATTTAAGACATCTTAATTGCGTAGGCTCCATTCTTGGAATCTGTCGAGGGTGAGGGACCATTTCTTAGGATAGAGGAGCTCAACGATCCGAGGCACGCGCCGTATAAATACATGTTCCGCTTGTGCTATCGAATACTCAGGCTTTCCCAGCAAGATTACAGAAAGAATCAGGTATTCGTCTCGCGGCGACGCCCCCAATCGGGGTTGTCATTATTTCTCTCTTTCATCTGCATTCTCATCGCGTGTTTTGCGTTGAAATTGTTGCGCGCGGTTCATTAGCGCGAAATACACGTGCGATCGATCTTTACGACAGGAATACATCGCCAAACATTTCGCATTTATGCAAAAACAAATCGGCTACGATATCCTAGCGGAGGACACGATCACCGCACTTCTGCACAATAACAGGAAGTTATTGGAGAAGCATATAACAGCCGCGGAGATAGAAACATTTGTGGGTCTTGTCAGGAAGAACATGCACAACTGGGAGTCGAGATTCCTCGATTACTTATCGGATCTGTGTATCTCCAATAAAAAGGCGATCGCCGTGACGCAGGAATTGATCTGCAAGAGCGTGCTCAGTGAAAAGAACAAGGACATTCTCATAGAAACGAAGTAAGTGCGATAAGCCACGCGCACGGACGCCCTTTAATATCTCTGATACGCCCGAATTTACTTTAGAATGGTGAAGACCCAGGTGGAAGTCGAGGACATCGATGAGAAGCAAGGAGAAAACGCTGAGCCGAGGATCACTGTGATCGAAGAGCTCGAGGTTGTGTTGGAATGGAACAATGGAACCGTGAGTAGCTAGTATATCTAGTGATAGTTCATCGAGAAATAATGCGCGTGTAAATTGTCGTAATATGACGTGTACCGCAGAAATCGATGTCCTTGAGTGAGCTGTCGCGAGGAGCGAAAATGGGAAATGTTCAGGATGCGGCGATACTGGATTATTACAGGCATCAGTTGAATCTGTTCAGTAACATGTGTCTCAACAGACAGTATTTAGCGCTGAACAATCTGTCGCCACATTTGGACATTGATCTTATACTTAAGTAAGTCGCACGCTCATCCGCCAGCCTTGAGAATTATTCTTAGATAATACACAACGCGCGAGTTATATAATACGTGATGCAACGTGACATTTCAGATGTATGGAGGATGAGACGGTGCCGTACGAATTGCGAGCGTCATTTTGCCGGCTTATGCTGCATCTTCACGTGGACAGGGATCCGCAGGAACAGGTGACGCCTGTGAAGTACGCCCGCCTCTGGTCGGAGATCCCGTCGAAGATGAGCATAAACGAGTACGTGGGCAAGCAGAACGCGCAACGAACACACAATCAGTGTCGTACGAAACGTCGAGGTTCATGTCTCGCAATTTTTCAGCTACGACACGAACAAAATGCCGGACCAAAATAAAGAGGCTGTACGCACCAAATTCAGCTCGACAATCATGTTCGTCGAAGATTATCTCTGTAACGTTGTCGCGAAAATGTGGTCGTTCGGAGATCAGGAGCAGAATAAGCTCACGTTCGAGGTGTGTGTGTGTGGAATCGCTTTTGCGCGTCGGTCCCGACGTACAAAATACATTGTACTCATCTTTTTCTGCTCTTTACATGTTGCTTGCAGGTCGTTAAGTTAGCGCGTGATCTAATATACTTTGGATTCTACAGCTTTAACGATCTATTAAGCTTAACAAAGACGTTGCTTAGTATCTTGGATTGCGTGTCGGAAAATGACTCCGCCGATGGGAAGATCCCCACGGGCGATATCGATTGTAAGTGTTGGTTGATCCACAATTACTGTATGAAACATATAATCTACATACTATTGTGTCCTGTATCGCTCGCCGACCAAAGCTCATAGGTCGATGAACCTCCAACTAAGCGATATTTTAGTAGTGAATCCACATTTTCAGCCATTTATACACATATATATTTATATTTATGCGCGCATGGTAGCAATCGTATAATCGCAGTAAAGTTGGACTTTATCTTGTCGCGCCATATCGATGTATCATATTGATATACAACGAGTTTTCCCCGGAGTCCCCTTCTTGCGAAAACGTATCGTACACAACAGTTACGTTCCTCATTCTGGTTTGAAGCGCAATATTCTCAGATACCTTGTACATAATGTTCTCTTCTTCATAGCGTTGTAACATATTAGTATTTATTATATGTGCCCCACGCTTCTCTCAGAGAGACCTCTTTGATCAAGTATTCTCGCGCGACTTTGGCAAATTATTTATAATATACAATAGGTAGATATAATTGAAATCACTAATCAACTTACTCTTGTAAATATTTCATCACAGCGGATTCAGTGGATTCTGAGGAGGCAGGTAATACTCCATTAGAAAGCTCATTGGAAACTCTAAACTGTGTGATATGTGTGCAATGTGTTAGCAAGATTCAGCATGCGATTTTATATGTTGTACAAAGTAGACCTACGAAGCTTCCAATTGCCCGAAATCTTTTCTCTTTTTGTTTTTGTCGAATTTTTGTTAGGAGTTGGTGTTTCTTTAAAATACAAAGATAAATATTACCTGTACAATGTATTTAATAATTAGATTTATACGGGCATTGGGTTTTACCTCAATGACGATTTTCAAGCAAGACGAATTTCTTGCAAGATTAAGTTATGACAAAAATAACTATACATTTTCTGTCTTTAAACGGTGATGTGTCAAGTCAAAAGGTTGCTCGTTAACGGATAATGGGATCAAACATTCACATATTAGTTATTTCACATATTAGTTAGTTTCTACATGTAAAACTCTGTCTTTAAACACGAATTAAATTTCTACTGCACTGTAACTGGTCTTTACGGTATGTGTAAACGGCGTTATTTATTATACGGCGTCTCAGTAAGAATGCACATCTTATGGTGTGTTGCAACAGCCGAAGGAGGTGTTCTTAGATGCATCGGTGACATGGGCGCTGTGATGACGAATTTAACACTGGGACCAGCCGGTCAAGTGCTAGCTAGTTCTTCGCCAAGACCAAAGCCGCTAATGAAGAAAGAATATCCACTGGTGATGGACACAAAGCTCAAGATAATCGAGATCTTGCAGTTTATCCTCGACGTTCGACTGGATTACAGGATCTCTTGCCTGCTGAGCATATTCAAGCAAGAATTCGATGAAACCGAGAGAGTTTCTTCCGGAGACGTGAATCTAGGACAAAAAGCCATCGATTTGGAATCGATCGGCACACAAGCGGAGGGGATATTCGGTAGCAGGTATATCAATTATTTTCACATATTTTTTGGCATATATATATATATATATATATATATATATATGATGTGAAATTAATATTTCACGGAAATATGCATTTCAGTGAGGAGTGTGCCGCGCTGGATTTAGACGGTCAAGGTGGTAGAACGTTCCTGCGCGTCCTGCTGCATTTAGCTATGCACGATTATCCTCCGTTAGTCTCGGGAGCTCTGCATTTATTATTCAGGCACTTCAGCCAGAGACAAGAAGTTCTACAGGCATTCAAGCAGGTTAGACTCTCCCTCGGGTGTTAAAATATATTGTCGGGAGACAGATTGATGATACGTGGGTGATGTATTAACAGGTGCAGCTTCTGGTTTCGGATAGCGACGTGGAGTCTTATAAACAGATCAAAGCAGACTTGGACGTTTTGCGTCAGTCTGTGGAGAAATCCGAGCTGTGGGTGTATAAATCCAAGGCGGCGGAAGAACACGGAAACAAGAAGAAAAAAAGTAAAGAGGAGGAGGACGACGGGGCAACTTCAGCCCCGACGGAGAAGCCGCCTTTGCTATCCATGTTGGATAAACAAGGTTCTTATCAATAGTTATTACATGACGCACGTTCTTCCCTCGCACAAGTGACTAGTGACAGGCTTTGATTAGTGCGAATTACAGAGTCTGCCATCGACTTGGACATCGGGCCACCCTTGCACGTTGAACAAGCTGAAGAGTACAAAAAGATTCAGCAGATACTGATAAGAATGAACAAACTTTGCATTCAAACAATGCTGGGTGGCCAAGTGAAGGCACGCAAACACGAGCAACGACTTTTGCGCAACGTCGGCGTGCACACTGTTGTTTTGGATCTGCTGCAAGTTCCATTCGACGCGAAAGAGGATGTCCGGATGAACGAACTGATGCGCCTGGCGCATGATTTTTTGCAAAACTTTTGCCTGGCTAATCAGCAGAACCAGGTTCTCTTGCACAAACAGCTGGACCTGTTCTTGAATCCCGGCATAAGAGAGGCGCAGACGGTGTGCAGCATTTTTCAAGATAACTCCGTCCTCTGTAACGAGGTCAACCCGAAGGTCATACAGCACTTTGTGCATTGCATAGAAACACACGGCAAGCATGTGCAATACTTGAAGTTCTTGCAAACTATAGTGAAGGCTGAGAATCAGTTTATCAGAAAATGCCAAGAGATGGTGATGCAGGAGGTGAGATTTCCCTTTTCACGCGTCACGTTCTACATCGTAAATGTAGAAGTCTCCTACGAGAGATCTGTTCGCTATTATTTTTTCCTTTCCAGTTAGTTCAAGCCGGAGAAGATGTCTTGGTCTTTTACAATGACAGAGCTTCTTTCAATCATTTCGTAGAGATGATGCGATGTGAAAGACATCGTATGGACGAGAGCAGCCCGCTTAAGTAAGTTATTTCTTTGTGTTTCTAAAGCAATACACTCACATATTTCATACAGTGTCATTGATCGTTTTATTTTAATATTCGAGAATTCGCTAAAAACATTCCGTGCTTTAGGTATCATGTAGAATTGGTCAAACTTCTGGCCTGTTGCACGATGGGCAAGAATGTCAATACCGAGATTAAATGTCACAGTCTCTTACCATTAGATGATATTGTCGTCATGGTATCACATCAGGACTGTATACCAGAGGTAAATCACCTATCGAAGTTTTGAATATCTAGCTACCTAATATCTTTACTGTGTTTAACATTTACATTGAGATATTGCGAGGGCAAAAAGGGGAATTATTGACTTCTTGTGGCATGTTTATGCGTTTTAGGTGAAAGAGGCGTATATAAATTTCCTCAATCACTGTTACATCGACACGGAAGTCGAAATGAAGGAGATTTATACGTCGAATCATATGTGGTCTCTGTTTGAAAAGTCCTTTATAGTTGACATGGGTTTGATTGCATCGTCTACTCACGATCGAAAGCACGCGGATACAGCTTTAGAGACTTACGTGACGAGTTGTCTAATGAACATTATATCCACGTTTTTCAGCAGCCCGTTTTCCGATCAAAGCACCACTGTGCAGGTAACGTCTTATTCGTCGCATTATAAGAGAAAAATATTACTGATTATCTTCAATGGTATATATTTATATATATATAAACACATATAAACACATATCTATATCTTCCTCTTTTCTAATTAACTGATCTACGTGTTACAATATTTTATTGGTATATTTATTTCCTCGGCAAATTTAATGTGACGGTGCAGTATTTCAATACTTCATTTAGCATTGAATAAGTGACCGGTTTATTCACATTGAACGGAATATGGAAATCACGCTTTTTAAGTATCCAAAATTAATGTTGATAATGAGATTTATGTGATGTCATTTTAGCACTTTACTCTTGGTGAAAATATCGCACAAATATCGTTTATACAAGAATGGATCGATTCATTTCTACTCATTTGAATTATGACACAGTGTTCTACGAGAAGGAAACAATATATACATTGACACACAATAAACATTCAATAAAACGATCTTTACCTTTTGCTTAAAAAAAAAAAAAAATAACTAGAGAGAACAAATGGCACAAAACAATAGACATATATTCTAATCACACATAACATATGCAGAATACATCTACATTCACTATCTATATTTAATAACTTCTCGCTTTGCATGAGAACACAAAATTAAGTTCACTTACTAACCAAGTACACGTCACACACACATGTATAAAGAGAAACTTCGATTCATTTTTCAAGTAACATATTGCGCGGTGAATTATATTAACTCTTTCAGTAGGAATCTTAGAGTGTAGATTAAGTTTCAACGAACATGGTGTTGAGTTAGTGCGCAGTACTCTGTATTACTAGATTATTAGATCAAATAGTTATTAATTCTGTTATAATTTATACATAATTTTTCTTTTGTACGATTTATACATGACCGTTTAGAGAGCAATAAGCTAGAGATACAATTGATACTATTGTGTTAAACATATATCGTATGATGTGTGCTTGGTCATTGCTGATTGCATCAGCGGCATGTTCTGTGTTTTTGGCATGCAACACCCGGTCTTCTTTGAACCAACGACATTGGTTTACTGGGTCTCTGGGTACTATATGGGTCTATATGGTGGTGGGTTGGTTTACTAATAGAAACATCTGCACGAGGCTAGACTCTATTGGAACATCAAGGAGTGCGATCGGAATACAGATAATAATCTTTCTGACTATGTGAGTATTGAATGCTAGAGTCTGCTCTTAATTTTGGGTAAATATGATAAAGAAGAAACAAATAAAAGGATGTAATATGTCTCTTACGGAAAGACATTATGAATTACAATGAGTATATGAAAATATGTGAAATGAAAGATATCCTTTTTTTTATCCGCGGTTACACATGTACGATGAGCATCTATTTTTGCGAGATATACAAGTTTTCTGATTGTACATTCCACTCGTAAATTATCATCATTGGCTACTAGAGATGCTTCAGCAGCACAGGGCAACTGACATTGTAAATATAAGCTGCATTCTCTTTCTTACGTACGCCTGTGCACCACATGTCTCTGCATAACTAAATTAACACATTCATTGTCATCGTTGGATGCAATCACTCTTGTAAGCTACGTCCGTCGATGCTAACCATGAGTATCCCCTTTTACCCTCAAGATGGTTTCTTTTATACTCTGTCTATGTGTTTCCCAAATTGTTCTAACTTACAAAGGAAAGTTTGCAATTTTCATATAGCATGTATATGATATTTTTCTATTCAGACTGCCTGGCAATGAGTGTGTTACACTTTATGCAAGACAACGTTGTAAAATGTAAGGGTGGTTTTATGTGTAAATAAAATGTAAGGAAGAAAATTATAAGATATAATTGCACTAATAATATAATATATTGCTCTGAATATGTATAAGGTTCTGAGATATATATATATATATTTTTTTTTTTTTAAATAAGATTATAGATAGATAGCTTCTATATATATATATAAGTAGCTCAACCAGTACTATTTCCTTTTTCTTTTGCTATCATAACACGGACAATTTTAATTGATTTTCGCATTTACTTTTTCATGGGACAGACAAGACAACCTATATTTGTTCAGTTGCTTCATGCAGCTTTTAAGGTATCACAATGTGCATGGTTAAACTCTGGACAAAGATTTAACGTCGAGAATTGCATACGGACACTGTCAGATGTAGGTAAGTATCCCGCCGATTCATGGGAGACTGTCATTTACTCGAGTATAGTAATATACTTATCCATTTGGACTTAAATAACGTATGAACTCCTCTCTCTCTTTTAATTTTAGCTAAAGGAAGAGGTATTGCCATACCGACTGATCTGGAAAGTCAAGTAGCTGCCATGTTCAACAAAGCAGCCATGCTCAGTAGACAGACCAACAAGTGGTTACAAGCAGCTAAGCAACCGAAGATTGAGCGTAGTCAAAGCCAGGTAAATTGCAACGACAATTCTATACATAATACATCAGTGTGATTATACTACTCTCCGTTCACGTGCGAGCAAATGTGTAATAAATTTGCTTAAATATATAGAGTGACCTATCTTGTATGGAAGACTCTGACAATGAGGTAAAGGTCACTCGCGGAAACGTAGAACTTCGTGCACTAGTTTAGTGATGCTATGTAGTGCGGTTGCTGATATTAGTTAGGCTGTTGTGTATACAAATCACGCGGAGTTAATATTTTCACTGAAAACGTTGATTAGTTGTGTCATGACTACATACATACTCACTCACGCACATATGTAAAAACTTTATACATATCATATACGTATATGTAATGAAATATTTTACTGCATTTTAGTTCGTGTGAATTACATATGAGCAGAATTGGAAATATGTCTCTCTTTAAACATTTAATGAAGTATTAAATATCAAACATGTATAGAATATTCGGTGCTTTATATATTGTGATACATATTTAACCTTAATTGAATTTATAATTAGTTTATCGTAGCGTAGTACGAAAGCACTCTTTTGTACATACAAATCTTTATTATTAAAGAAAGAAAAAATGACGTAGCTGTTAATACTCTTCAATTTGGTCTAGTTGATGCGTCTAGATCGAAGTATAATAGAAGGTCTGCAGGACATAGTGTCTTTATTAGAGGAACAATTGAAACCTTTGGTACAGTCAGAATTATCCTTGTTGGTGGATATTCTCTATCGACCCGAATTGCTATTTCCCGCAGCGACCGACGCCAGAAAGAGATGCGAAAACGGTGGCTTTATCAAGAGGTAAGATTTTTATTCGCGAGTGGCTTAGTGGAACCGATAGTGCCGAATTGATTTATGTATCTTCGCTTTACAGATTAATTAAACACACCGAAAAATTGTTAGAAGAGACGGAAGAGAAATTATGCGTAAAGGTGTTGAGAACACTCCGGGAGATGATGGCCATCGATCCTGAATATGGAGAAAAGGTGAGTGTCGTCAAGTTACATCTTGCATGGAGTTACATGAATCATTTATCATACAAGGAAGATAACACAGCATCGCGGAGAAGGGCATTCAGCTCTCTCGTTTGTACAGGCTCAGTGGCAGAGAAAATATATGAAAGTATCGTGATGTAGATAAAAGTATCGTTGCAGAAGATGATTAAAAAAGTTTTCACGTTAAAAACCCTACTAATCCCACTTTGCACCAAATACTTGTTTCGAACTTTCAACTCCTCGCGCTAAAGCTGAATGCCCGATCGCTCACAGCACATTAGACGATTAATGCGCGATGAAATATTTATTTGGCTTGCCGCATAATTACGAAAGTAAAGCGTAAAAGAGTTAATAAGTTTTCTCAATATATAAGCCGCAAAGCGTTAGCGTCGGGTGAGTAGATCTCGTAGAATAGATCTGTAGGTTAAAGATGTTTTCATGCTGCGAATGAAGAACGAAGGTATCTCGGAACAGAAGGAGTCAGAAACGAAGGGCGAGTCACAAGTCGGGACAGATTCCAATGATCAGTCTGAGAATCGACAAATGACTCAGCAAGATCCGGTAAAAATTAAAGTAGATAGAACAAGAATAATGGGCACAACGTATATGAGAGCAAAATTATCGCGTTATAAAGAGATGTCTCGCGGTGAATCGCGCGATGTGATTTAGGAGTCGCGCAAATACGCCGCCTTGTAACTCCGCATCGCGACATTACGTGCTGTTGCATCGTCGAAAAATAGAGAAACTTACACCTACAGGCCTTACCTCACCAGAATCTAACTTGGATACATTCGAGACTTCCGATCTTCAAATTTCACGATCATAACTTAATGTTTCACTTTAGAAGGCTAACACAAGCAATTGACATAAGTTGCTAATCGTAGTTGATTAATTGTGTAATCAAGATGTTGAAGTGATTGTCCGTGATATGTTAAATGTACACACATCAGATCGTAAATGGTGTGGTGAAATTCCGTAAAGTAGAGAATATACAATGTACGTTGTGTAGAGACTTCATGCATGTCGCTTATTTAATTTATGCACGTTTATTTATCTTCGTTTTTTACTATAAGTATCCATTTCTCCCTATCATTTTCATCTCGTTCCCGATACGTTCTTTGCGTTAAAGAAGTTATCTTTATCTTTGTAGAGATAACTTCGTTTTGAGAATATATATATATATATATGTGTGTGTGTGTGTGTGTATGTGTGTGTGTGTGTGTGTATATATATATATTACTATAATACACGGTATATATAAGAATTGTGATTTTACGTGTGAAAGTGATTTTGATTCACGGTAACAAATAATGAAAATGCACGTGGAAAAAACACTCGACTGTAGCATTGTATGCAAATTATGCTAGGAAGTCGGCGCATTATTCTGCAACATATTTACCGTGTGTCGAAGACTTTTACTCTATCCACCTTCTTAAAATTATTATTTATTGAAAATATTATTGTCCAACAAGACTTACATATATATGTATGATATACTTCAATATTATTACAAAGAAGGATAGAAATTAACGGAGAAAAGCTTTTATAGATAGATATAAATGTATATATATTATGTAGTAAGATGTACCAATACAATGATAGATTCTATATATTTTAACGATATTATATATTGATTAATATAATTATAATATACATATTATTACACTTTTTATATTCTCTTTTAACAATATTAGACTGGAGTCATGTACTCTGTGAATGTGAAGACTTATTTTTATTAGTCCCTTGCTCCAATAACATGAATGTTATTGCTAGATAGTTGAATATTCTTGACGTACACGTACACTTTAAATCGATTAACATCGATATGCTAAAGATATTATCACATGTGCGTAATATCCAGAATATGTGTGTTACCATTGTTCATTCTTACGTGTTTTACCATAAGATCACATTGTTATATTACGATTTGGCACCTTTTTATACAGATATTAACTCATATTTTTGTAATTTTATAAGTATTACCGTTTACTGAAATTTTCAATTTGGTATCTTCACCAGTCTAAACATGTGAATGCTGTTTGCAATTACATTTTAACTTCACCCTCGTCTCTTCTTTTTTGTACGTTGCACCTTACTCGTGTATTTCGCCTCGAGTCGCAGAAGTTTTACATCAGTGATACAATGCGGATTTATACACGCATCCCAAATTGCACAGATAGTTTTACAACACCTTTAAGCACATAAAGCACCGACTGTGTAAATATACGATTGAAATATACGTGTGTGTATATACATCCACACATATACACATCTATATGATAGAATTTGTGAATATACATGAAGGGTATATCTTTAACGTACATTACACCTTTTTTATTAATGTTGTGCATTGTGTATTGGTACATCGTTCTATCATTTCGAACATATAGTGGAATGCTGACATAAAATACTCTTTTTTTCCGCAGGGAGATGCATTGAGAACTAATCTTTTGACGCGTTATTTTGGCAAGAGCTTTTTGCAAAAACCGGAGAATGTAGACATCGGTGTATCACGTAGCGCGACTATCACTCATGGTCCGGGGGGTGAGTATATATACGACTTGGAGAAAATAAATGATTATATATAAATTTCGTCTCTGTATACAGTCATACGTAATTGGATATGTCCGTGATGTTAATTGAATAGAACTATTTTTTTTTCGTGTATATACTGAGAAAATCCGTAATATCCGAGATATCCGAAATATCCGATTGTTAATTTCGTTATCCGATCAAATATCCGGTGTATTTAATCGGATACATATAATTATTTTTTCGCAGAATATTAGTGAATCTTTTGTACCTCTCGTATAAAACCAATTGTTTACTTTTACAGCGAAGATACTAAGTCGAGCCGGTAGAACATTGCACGACGTGCAGACGCATCTCGACCGCGAAGGTGCTTCGGATTTAGTGGTAGAATTGGTGATCAAGAGCGTGCATTCGCCAAGCATATTCGTGGAAGCTGTAGAATTGGGTATCGCTCTCCTGGAAGGCGGTAATCCCATTATACAGAAAAGTGTGTTTAATAAATTAATGGGCGGCGACTTGAGCCAATCGTTCTTCAAGGTACGTAACATTCGCGTCGCGCGTCATGGGATATATGGGAGACGCGCTCACTAATTATTCCCCCTCTCCTCTCTCGCACAGGTGTTCTATGATAAAATGAAAGATGCCCAGCAAGAGATCAAGTCCACTGTGACAGTAAATACGTCTGACATGGCAGCCAAAGCGCACGAGGATAAGGAGCAGGGTAAAGAAGTAGATAAGTTATCGCGGAAACGTGCATCAGGTATAAGATAAAATAGACACTGTCCACCAAGACAGCAATTTTAATTTTATGCATATTACTATGAGCATCCAGAATAAATCGCCTTTCGCGATGAAAATCAAGCGGCCCGTTGCATTTGCGCAGGAAAGCCTAATGGAATCGTTATAACTGACGAGCTACACGAAGAACTGAATCAGGCCGCAGCATCGAACGGACAGGCATATGTGAACATGAGGAGTCTTTCGTCTAGCGAAGACGCGGCGAATAACGCGGCGCTCGGATGCACGTTGGAGGAAATAGGCGAGAAATTGGATCGGCACAACAAGAGCGGCGCTGCTTCCGGTGGCGAGAGGGACGAGGGTCAATTGAGCCCTAAAGTCCTGGTGATGCAGCCAATTCTACGCTTCTTGCAGTTGCTCTGCGAGAATCACAATAGAGAGCTGCAGGTAATATTGAAACTCTTTATTATAGTCATGTGTATGTCTTTCTCTTTCGGTATTATTAGATAGAGATATTAAACATTGCGAACCGGAGATGTGAAATGACGTCTTTAGTTTCTGAAGTGTTGAGAACCGAAAATATTTAGTCACTTCTTCAAGGAGCTGAAACGCGATGCATTTCTAAATGTTGTTTGATACTCTTGCATAAGAAACAATGTCCCAATGAATATCTGATGCTGAGAAAGTTTACTATACCGATTAACTTTGTGTTTTATATTTGAGCGGAAGGTTGCAACTATATATTTGACCTCGATAATATATATATATATATATATATATACATATCAATCGATAATCCTCGTTCTCGTAGAATTTCCTGCGAAATCAGAATAACAAGACGAATTTCAACTTGGTCTCGGAGACGCTCATGTTTCTGGATTGTATCTGCGGCTCAACCACCGGTGGACTGGGTCTCCTTGGTCTCTATATTAACGAATACAACGTAGCGCTGATTAATCAAACTCTAGAAACGTTGACGGAGTACTGTCAAGGACCATGTCATGATAATCAAAATTGCATCGCGACGCACGAATCCAACGGTCTGGACATTATAACAGCGTTGATACTCAACGACATCAATCCTTTGGGTAAGAGCAGAATGGATCTAGTACTGGAGCTGAAGAATAACGCCAGCAAGTTACTGTTGGCGATAATGGAGAGCAGAGGCGATAGCGAGAACGCTGAGAGGATAATGTACAACATGAATCCGAAGCAACTCGTTGACGTGGCCTGCAAGGCTTTTCATCAGGAGTCGCTGGACGAGAGCACCGATGTCGACGATTCGTCGACTAACGGAGAGGAAGGAGTGTCGCCTAAAGAAGTAAGCTGTGCAATAAGTTAATTAATTTTCGATTAATTATTTGAAAATTAACGGTTGAAGAAAATTTAGCAGGTTAAGTAAATTTGGCAGGTGAGTTAATTCATTTTTAATTGTCTCGACAAGAATGTACTTGCGTATTGTGACTGCTTTAGTTTCTTCTGCGTTTTTCGTCAATGCGTATCACTTTATCAATTTTATCGATTTGGGTCGCAGGTTGGGCATAATATATACATTTTGTGTCACCAATTGGCGCAACACAACAGGGAGTTGGCGGTGATACTGAAACCGTCTGAACAGAACAACGCGGACCCGAAGATTAATAAAGCATTGCAATATTATGCGTCTCACACGGCTCAGATAGAGGTACTGTGATTTCCGACAGACTATTCTCGGGAAGATTTGCCACAGATACATTTGTTCATTTCAGATCGTGAGGCACGATCGAACGCTTGAACAAATTGTCTTCCCGATCCCTGAGATTTGTGAGCTTATAACCATGGACACAAAAATAAGGGTGCTCAACACCACGGAGCGGGACGATCAAGGCTCGAAGGTTTCCGACTTCTTCGAGAGAACGGAAGATATGTTCAACGAAATGAAGTGGCAGAAGAAGCTTAGAGGTACATTAGTCGTGTGTTAATAAACCGATTGCAATCGATACTGATAATTTCGATGGCATACGAGTCAATTTCCCCCTTTATCATTCGCAGGGCAACCGGTATTGTTCTGGATGAGCAGTTATATGTCATTGTGGAGTAATATTTTATTCAATTGCGCCGTTCTGATAAATCTTATCGTAGCGTTTTTCTATCCGTTTGTGGATTTTGTGCCTAGTGAGTCTTTTATTAATAATTAAGATTTGGGATCTCTTAGCACACTCTTCTAACTTGACCGACATTTCTGTGTTCTCCCGCAGAATTTAATTCTCACATATCAGCTCTAATTTGGACGGTTATGTTTGCATCTGCCGCTATCGTTATTACGTTACCGAGAGAGTCTGGTATACGCGTGTTAGTCGCGTCAACGATACTGCGATTGATTATATCTATAGGTCCAGAACCGACATTGTGGTTGCTCGGTTTCCTCACGGTAAAAAAAGTTTCCTCTCTAAGCACTCTCTACATCTTATTCTGTATCGTATAATGAAATTGTACTTTATATTTGGCCTATTTTATTCACGTTTAATTGTATACATGTTGCAGATCGTATTAAAAGTTGTACATCTTATAAGTATTATAGGTAATCAGGGTACCCTGACTAAAAGTATAGAGCAAATAATAACCAATATCGAACTTTTGTATCACATATCGTATTTAATATTCTGCGTTCTGGGGATTTTTTTGCATCCATTTTTCTACTCAGTTTTAGTAAGTATCGCGGTCAATTGTCCCCATATTCGCGACATGAGATGCGCAGATCATAACGTTATCGTCGCTTTCAGCTTCTCGATGTGGTTTATCGCGAAGAGACTTTGCTCAATGTAATAAAATCTGTTACTCGCAATGGAAGATCTATTATACTCACTGCTGTCCTGGCTCTGATCCTGGTTTACATGTTTTCCCTTATCGGCTTTATATTCTTCAAAGACGACTTCCTGGTTAGTGTGGACGAAGAAGTTATATGTAAGTTCGGTTTTTCGTTTCTCATGTTTATATTCATATACAATCGCATTTGATTTTATAAACTGTCACTCTCATTCCATTTGTTTAAATTTCAGCTTACATTAAACAATCCGCGGATACCTGCAGCGCCGGAGACAAAGAGAAATGTGAAGCAACAGAGACAGTGTCGCAGTATGCTCGCGAAGGTCCATATTTGATAATATACTTCGCTTTATTTAAACATAG
The DNA here is from genome assembly GCF_003227715.2 of Harpegnathos saltator. Taxonomy (NCBI): domain Eukaryota; kingdom Metazoa; phylum Arthropoda; class Insecta; order Hymenoptera; family Formicidae; genus Harpegnathos; species Harpegnathos saltator. The sequence goes on along the minus strand of NW_020230724.1, from coordinate 1,296,943 downwards.
AAATGATATACGATGGTGTTAAGACAAAATGTCTTATGTCACAGAAAACGAACGAGTGAACAAACCCGAGGTGAGCAGTATCGGCGGTGAATTGAAAGAACGATCGTGCGATTCACTGCTCATGTGTATCGTTACTACGTTGAATCAGGGTCTCAGGAATGGTGGCGGCATCGGAGATATTCTACGAGCGCCCAGCAGTGACGTAAGTAATAAAAACAATGAGATTACAGCAGCTAATAACTTATCTCTTACATTAAAACTGTTCTACCATTTCAGGAATCACTGTTTTTTGCAAGAGTTGTATATGACTTACTGTTCTTCTTCATCGTGATAATTATAGTTTTGAATCTCATTTTTGGTGTGATCATTGACACTTTTGCGGATCTTAGATCGGAGAAGCAGCAGAAGGAATTGATTTTGAAAAATACTTGTTTCATTTGCGGTAAGTATTTGCTAAAATCGACATACCGCATATTAGTATGTTTTCATTTCACACGAAAAGAGACATAATTATGTTTGTTATATTTTATAATTTTATTGAAGCATTATATATAATTCGCAGGCTTGAATAGATCAGCCTTCGACAACAAAACAGTTTCCTTCGAGGAGCACGTGAAACACGAGCATAATATGTGGCATTACCTCTACTTTATCGTTTTGGTGAAGGTGAAGGACCCGACCGAATTCACGGGCCCCGAATCCTACGTTTACGCGATGGTCAAGGTAATAGTTCATAGAGCTTGAAAAACTTGAGCGATGCTTATACCTTTAAGCTCTATGTACTTTCACAGGACAGAAATTTGGAATGGTTCCCGAGGCTGCGAGCCAAGTCGTTAGCTGCGGACGAGGGTGAAGGGGAACAAGTGGAATTAAGAAGTTTGCAGACGCAATTGGAATCTACGCAGCAATTAGTGAGATGTTTGTCCCAGCAACTCACGGAGCTTCGTGATCAGGTACTGCATAAAGTGAGACTGCTAAGTTGTTTGCACAGAAATCGTATATAAAACTCCTCTTGCCTTCTCTTTCTCTCTTACAGATGACGGAGCAACGAAAGCAGAAACAGCGGCTAGGCCTTCTGAATTCTGCCACTCAGTTCTTGCATAACGTATCCACGTAAACTTAAGGCGCGCTCTTGCGTAGTTCCCTTGTTATCGTGGACGAATCTCAGTTTGATACTCCAAGATAGTATATTTGTAACGATATTCGTGTGTTCTTAACAGGCATTTAAAGACACGAGAATATATCGAGCGGGTAGCCCGAGGAGTTTTTTTACGGTTTTGTTCCTAATTTTAATGAAAGTAAAATACACCTAGGGGCATTAACGCTATCATTCTTACATTTTTCTTTTTCTTTTTTATTATTATTATTATTACGAAGGCTCTCAACTCCCAGTTTGATCAATCCGTCGTCAAAGACCAGTGGATTGCATTGTTTACTAGTGTATAAATATTGTTATACATATAAAGAAGCTAAGAATATCCATTGATAGAGAATAGAACAGATATAATTTACGTAAAACTTCCGGTTACATAGCGAAATGTTACAAGGTAATATTCTGTGGCTATTATAGAATATTCTCCTTTTTATGTGATCAATCCATTACGTTTTAACTTTGTCATTATAATATTTATAACTTCCATAAAAGATATTGGATACGTCAAAATAAAGATTATAGCTTCACCGTTTTATAACAATTGTGAGAATTTTATATTCTGTTCTCTGTGTATTATTAAAGCTATATGGTTGTGTTATTCTAATATAAATATATCGATTAATCATTTTTGTAGGATCATAAAAATATTCCTCAACGTTAAGGGATTATCATTAAAATTGCATTTGTAAAATTGTACAGGTTTATTATGTCGTATTATGTATTTAATTGTCATTTATACGAAGATTATCCGTTTGTTCAAGAACTGCATGATCTTTCTTGTTGATATATTGCATTGTTTATAATCGATTAATTTTCACTTTGTACATGTGAATAGGTTCGATGCAATATAGTGCATATACGCTAGTGAAAGTACATATTTTAATTTGTTTCTTTTCTTTTCTTTTTTCTTTTTTTTTTTAATAACGACACGCTTAACTTGACCTGTTTCGTAACGACCGTTGAAGTTCATAGTATGCGATATCTGTGTCGATAACATTGTTAATGATGAATTATGATGTGATTAGAAGTCGTTTGTGCGACTGTGAATTTAAAATTCATTTTCATCTGTAGATGAGAGGAGATCGTCGTTTGTTTTAGTCGTTCGTAAAGACGATCGTAATCGCGCAAGCGTAGCGCAATGTCATCAATATAATTAACGAAAGAATAGTAATTAATAGGGAACAATCGACTTTATAATAATAAGTATAGGCAATGGAATTTAAACAATTTGCGTAATTGTTTTTTGAAATTTCAGATATATTATGATAGGACGAGTCCTATAGAACATCTATTGATGTCCAAATCGTTCATTGTTAATATGAACTGTCGTTTATATATTATAAATTTTAATCAAACTATGTTAAACACTCAGAACGACTATTGTGCTACAATGTGTATAGATGCATCACACCTGAACCTGAAGATCCCGTGCTACAGCGATGTTATTATGGAATTTAGGCTTCACTTGTATTTTTAAAATAATACTTGAGATTTGTGTCTACAAGGATATGTAATATATATATATATATATATATATATATATATATATATATATACACATTCCATTTTTGATTGTGCTATTTAGAATTGAACGTATTGAAATAAAAATTCACGTGCCTCAAGTACATCTCGGTTAAATCGTCAGGAGAAAGTCAAGAGCTGTTGCACGACTTTCAAAAGAAAAGAAAATAAAAAACGAGAAAGAGGAAAGAAGAAGAAGGAGAAGGACACCTCGCACAAATAGTGTGTTTCATTTTACTTTATTTAGACTTTATATGAAACAATTGACTATTTATTGTGATTTATATATTTATATATACGCGGCTAATACATGTAACACGTATTTCTTTTTCGTAGGTCGCACGTGTTTCTCGTGTAAAACCGGTACGCTTCTCGGATGAAAAGCAACCCTCTATAAATGTTCGTAATAATGATCGAACGCAACTTCTACAAACACGCAAATATCAAACGTAAGGGGCGTTTAGCGTTTATCGCAGATTTGGCTATAAAAAATGAGCTTCTCAAAATTTCTCAGATATTCTCTACTTTTCGTACTTCTCTCACATACGGAGTGTTGTACATAATTACAGAGTGGGCTTCAACTGTCCAACAGGACTTGCAGAAATTAGACAAAATTGCCCCGATAAGTCTAAAGTCGTGCTCTGAATTTCGCTCGCTCGAGATACCTCTTTATTTCGCGTTTTTACATCGTACTTCATCCGCGAGCTGTCTTTTAAAGCGCTCTAAAATTATACCCGCCTCGCCCTCGACACGAATAAACTTTTTCTCAACGAATAATTTTTTAAGAAGTGCTCGAGTTATTCTCTACAGGCCGATAAACTTGATACAAACATTTGTGTTCCTCCTGCAGTTATTTATGTTCTTGCTTCTATTGTTATCTGATTTAATGAAATTTCCGAGCGCCCCAGAGGATTTCCGGAGGAAGCGACCTCTCTTGTAATGCCCACTTGCGGCAATCAGGAGAATTTTAATCAAGAGTATCGCCGACTCCGGTGAACGTATGATCGAACGCTGGCGCGCTGTGTTCGAGAGCTCCCGGCTTTTAAAGCCGCACTGCGCATGCGCAGCCGACGGTCAGCTGATCGCGTGGGAGTGAGAGCAGGTCCGCGTTCCAACGGTGACGTAACGCCGTTACACGGTGGAATGCGGACCTACTATCGCTAAAAGCTGTGCGTTCATTCATGTTTCTTGAGAACGCGCGTCGCCACCAGCGGACAAGCGCGGTGCGCCGCACAATTTCGGAGAGCCGTAACTCGCGAACGAATCGACGTAGAGACGCGAAATAAAGAGCGATTTTCTCAGCGTGCGATCCCGAACACGCCTATGTCGTTTTTCCTTTTGCGCGGAGACCGCCGAGCGCGGGCTGCTGAAGCCACGTTCCGCCCACGTCTGCCCAGTTTTGTTTGTTTCATGCGAGCGTCCACGCGTTGTTTCAGTCTGAGAATCCAAAAGTTCCTGGTGTTCACGTTGTGTGTTCGAAACGCGGCTTCTGAACATCGCGATTTAACCCATTTGTATCAGAAGCGGATTTGCGTTTGTTCGATTCGCTCATTTCGTTGTTGATCCGCTTTTATTACGCTTGACGATTTAAAGAGAAAAATATTCAGTGATGTTTCTCAAGTCTTCCGGTGATTTAAATCCGGTGGAGAAACTCGTGAACATCTCTCTCTGTTTCGAGCGCGACGGGGTTCTTTAGATTTTTCCCTTGATGCCTTTCGTCGGTAAGAGACTCAACAATAACGGGACCGACGTTTACGGCAGATCGAAGAGAATAATCGGCTTACGGAGAACGTGGCTTAGAAAATAAGAAGCTGAATATTTGGAGAAACCGCGTCGGCTCTCGCGGAGCCGACTGTGTTAAACCGAGAATTCTTTTCTCTCGCGAGTCCTGTCAGAGCCGGTCGGTATTCTTGCATCTGTAATTATGAAACACTCTGTACGAAGTACAAGGCGAAATACTGTTGAGCGACGATTTCGTTCTCATCATGTAACATCAGTCGATTTTTGCGATAATTAAGTAGATAGGGACTTTCATCTCTGTTTTGACGAGGTTCTCGATGAATACAGTTCGCGAATGATCGCGCTTCGTATTTGCTTACATTACGAATTACACAACGTAAGGTATTACAATATAATTTTCTTTCCTCGCGTTTTACATCGCTAGGTACGAGAGTTCGGTTGCGTTCTAGGAAACGATGCGTGAAGCGTGAAGGTGCGCATGTGTGAAGGGTCATGCAATCTGTGACAACAACCAGCACTCGAAAGCTCAATTAAAATCGCCGAGTCGATGAGAGTGATAGCTCCGAAACGGAAGCTTCGGAGACACGAATGTTCGCAGAAACGAAATTCGACGGAATTCTCGTGCCGTCTTCGTCATACATCCAGAACGCATCTGTGATTCAGCAGCCGTTTTCGCGATACAGGTACAGGATAATCCGAAATTATTCACAAAACCGCTGCAATTACCCGCTAAAAATAATGCCCTCAATTGCGCAACGAAGTATCGTCTAATTTATTACATAGCCCAGCGTCGGAACGCCCAGAGGAGTACGGTCGATTTCGTTTGAGAGATGATACTTGCTTTCGCCCTAGGAAAATGCGACGAACAACGACGGTACTCGAAGATGTAACACGAATGATGCTCGTCGCGACATCACCTAACAAAACGGCGCGACGATAAATCATGAATTTTTAACACTAGAAGCACCGACGATTAACCGACCTGCTTTCCCGCCGGAGCGGAAGGTCAAAACGACGAGTTTCTGAGAAAAAAGAACACGTAATGCAACAGAGGGAGTGTATATTAAGTTTTTAGTTACTTAGTTTTACTTCTTGGATATATGATGTGCCATCTATTTTTTCAGTTTCACTCGACACCGATGATCAGTATGTGGATGCGTCGTTTCACAGGTTCGAGCAAATGTCTGCGAAACCACTCTCGTTTCGACCGCTTCGGTGATTCCAGTGGGCGTTCCGCCGTTAACAACACGCTCTCGGCATCGGAAAAGCGTCACGGCGGCGTGCGCGTGGAAATCTTCCAAACAAGAGCGAACACGCTTGCGTGTTCTTTTTGCCAAACGAGAATGCGAACTGACACGCGAGATATGTGAGCCGCGCGCGGAAAGTAATCTCGGGTGTCGCGTGGCTTGAGACGTCTCGGGTGTGCGAAGATGCTCTCGGCGGGAGGGTACACGGGAACGACTTACACTTAGGCCCGCGTATCGCGCGTCGCGCACCTGGTGCGCGCGCGCGGACCGCCTCGCGTGTGTACGATGCATAGGCGTGTAGAAAAACGAAAGACGACGGACAAGAGGTGAATGACGTGTCGCGACTTTGCGGAGGCGCTCGATATAAAACCAATGGAAAAGTCTCGTAGAAACGCTCGCTCATACACCGCTGTACAATCGGCGGCACCATGATCCGCGGCTCGCTTCTCTACCGGCTGTGGCGTTTAGCAGTAAGTACGTACATTAGATATTTACGACCTAGAGTTTATTTCTCCACCTTTTCTCTCTCTCTCTCTCTCTCTCTCTCTCTCTCTCTCTCTCTCTCTCTCTCTCTCTCTCTCTTTCTCTCTCTCTCTCTCTCCGACAATAATAATCAATTGCGCGCGCGTTCGACGGCGGATCGGCGCGTCCTGTCCCGCGGAGGATCCCGAGGGCCTCCTCTCGAGGGCGAGTCCTCGCGGAAGAAAGAGGACGATGTCCTCCAGAGGCACGGGCAGCTCCCGTTCGGCCGCGGAACCGCGCGTGTAACAATATTAAATCGCGCGCGTGCACGCGGGGCACGCGAAGCTCGTTCGTTAAAACACACACACATACACACACTCTCTCACTCTCTCACTCTCTCTCTCTCTCTCTCTCTCCCTTTCTCTCTCTTGGTAAATTTTGCGCGCACTTCTCGCGCGTCTCGTGTCCCCCTTTCTCTCTCTCTCTCTCTTTCTCTCTCTCTCTCTCTCTCTCTCTCTCTCTCTCTCTCTCTCTCTTAGAGCCGCGATTGACCGTGATTAATTACTGTTAAATTATCCTTATCATTTACTTTACAGTAATCTTCGCGGGCTTAGGGTAAATAGTTAGTCGTGTTCTGTACAAATGCTATCCAAACGCCGCTACATATGTACACATCCGCTATCGCGATCCTTTTATACGTGTAATTTGGCAATCGCGTGACAGAGCGGGAGAGATAGAGGTGACGTATGACTTATGACTTTGTTTCTTCTTTTCTCTCTCTCTCTCTCTCTCTCTCTCTCTCTCTCTCTCTCTCTCTCTCTCTCTCTCTCTCTCTCTCATTTTCTTCTTCTTTCGTTCTACTCTTCAAATCCGTGCATCGCGTTCTGCATATGTGTTTAATTTCTTCTTCATATATGTATAATATATACACGTGCGCCACTCTCCCTGGGCCCTCCTTCCCAAGTCCTTAAAGCGATTGTGATCGTGAAAACGCGCCGAGAAGCCACTCTCCTCCCACGTTATCATTATTTCGTCGTCTGGTGAAATGATCAGTCAATCGCGATCTCGGTGTGACAATTTTTGTACATGTTTATCAATAGGATTCCGTGAGACCATATGTATGTGTATATATATATATATATATATATATGTATATATATATATATAGATTTATAAAAACGTTTTGGAAAATATGTGTGACGACTGAATTCTACGTTGGACTGAATGAGACACCACGGTGAAACAGTAATGAGTAGAAGGATGAGGTGTGTTGAAACGGATGACTGTCAACGTGCGTAAACATTCGTGCGAAACGTGATAAAAATCGTAAATCTCAAATTAGACGACGGACATGCAACTCTCCTCGTACGAAACTTTCGTTTCCGTTACTTCTGAGCCGTAGCAGACTTTACGAGGTAATCGCGCTTACTCAGACGCGCGATCGTCCTCCCTGAATCCCGACGTGCACGAATGTGTATGTGATGAACACGTGATGTCAGTATGTATATACCCAGACAGCAGGGACTTTTAAAAGACCGTCTAAGCTCAGTAAACGCCAATAACAGCACACGTCATATAACGTCAATGTCATAATTTCTCACTCGACGATACAAGTGCGATGTGCAACTCGTGTGACAATTGTATCGCCAAGTGGGAAATTAAAACATTTTGGTGTAACAAGATCGCTTGATGTTTCTTCCGGGGAGACGTCTCTTAGAAGTCCGCGTTGTCTGGTGCGCGATCCAGAAGCGGCAATCCGCTCCGTCTCGTTCAAGCCCTCCGTCCAAGTAACCGCGAAGAAAATCCAGTCGTACGTAGAGTGAAAAATATAGTGCGTGAATCAGTTAAAATTTGTCCTCGATATCGTTCCTTGTACGTGTATGTACGTGTACATGTGCGTGCGTGGGTGAGTCTCTCTCGCGGGCGCTTCGCACGCGTAAAATATTTCTCTCTTGCAGATTACACAGCATGTGGTTAACGAACCCAGCCGGCTGAACACCTCGGCTCTCTCGATCGATAGCAGTGCTGTTTCGTGGAGCATTTTACATCGAGCGATGTAAAATGAGGACCGACTCCTCCGAGTCCTCACCGCTTATGTACACGGGATTACTAACTTAGGCTCGTTCGATTAACAGGAACGTACGTGTGTACGCGTGTATAATTGTGTGAGCGAGTATCTTTGTATGTAGATGCGGTTTCATCGCGAGCTCATGTTCTCAACAACCGTACGAGCATGCGAGCAGAATCGCGAACGTCACGAGGATGACTCTCCCTCGCGGTTCGCCTCTACTCGAGCCGCCCAACACGTGGTTCGGCGCAGGGGATGGTCCGCTTTTGCGAGTGTTGGCCGTCGCCATGTGACTCCTCCATCTCATGGTGTACTGCGGTGCGGTCCTACCGAGAGCTTGTAGCCTGGAAAACGCATTAAATTTTATTCAGGCGCACGAAAATTAGTATTCACGATTTCACGCAAATACTATATTTTGCCTATGTTTCGCATAACAGAGAGGAGTGCGTCTGACCATTCGTTGAGACATACCACTTGAGAAATATACGTGGTTTCCGCTTGGTCACTATTACGACTCCGAATTCTTTTTTTTTGTTTTTAATACAAGTTTATACGGCAAAACTACGACCTCGATTCTTCGATACTGATGGTGGCTTGCAGCGGAGACTTTGGAACTGAGAGTTAATGCACCTACTCAAGACTCGAACCTTTTATAAGCAACATTTATTGGCTACTTACTCGAGCTTAAACGTTACTTGGAAATAAATTATTACTCGATATACCAATAGATGGCGCCAAGGACGTCATTGCCACCCGCGCACCTTGTCATGGCGGGCGGGCTGAGTAGTAATTTAGCAGAGGTAAAAGGAAGTTATTGCAGAAGATTAGTTTTGGAGGCTAAAAAGACCTTTGACTCAACGACAAGACTTGAAGAGACAACAACTGAACTAATCAGTGACTAATCAGACGCTTTTCATCTTCAAATTTCAACGATTCAGCAGTAAGTCAGGTCTTTCGTTTGAATAATATAGTGCAACGGTGAATCGAGTCGTTTTTATGTTTACTTCTATTAAGATGAATTATTATTTATTATTAAACTAAAATTTACAAAGTAGAGGTGAATTTTCCTCAAATGTGAAAGATAGACGAATTACGACGAGCTGTAGTTGTTGCAAAAATTGTGATACCTCGAGATGATTCGAGAAATATTTTAAAGAGGTTAGAGCTTCCACTTTCCAGATATATTAAATTTATAATATTATCGTTTATCGTTAAGATATATTGAATTAAATAAGAAGTGGCGTTTGTTCAATTTCATCTTCCAATTAAGTTTTTATATCGAAAAAATTATATTTATTAAACTAAATTATAATATGAATGCATTCGAAAGAGAGAATTTTAACCTCTTTATTCATTTTTAATTTTAACGGACAATTCATTCGTTTATCATTCATTCGTTCATCGAACGGGTATCAAATGAAAGGATAGTTTTTATTTCAACAGTGAACAACTGAAAAAGACCACCGCGTACTAAAATATGCGCATATGCAAGTTACAGAGGAAAGTTTATGCTTTCAAATAATATAAATTATGTCTCTGATTTTCCGCTCATGCAAAGTAATTTGACGAACTTCATAAAAAATGTTAACATTCCACGGATTCCGATTTATATTTGCGTAATTTCGTAAAAATTGAAATTTACATTACGAAACTATATTTCGTAATTAACAATTTCACGCTGTAATATGCTATTTATGCGAAAGTTTCAGCTCGATGAATTTTACCTATTTTTCATAAATGAAAAAAAATTGAATAAAATTTAACGCGTTTTCTTCTAATTTTTGCGCGCTCTATGCGATATTTCTTTTTCGGTTGCAAATTTGACCTCGGATATTCAAAGTCAGCCGTAATTAACATCGATTATTCATCTTAGGTCGGAAGATTTTTTATCTCTCGAAAATGTATGATATAATTTAATGACATGACAGAGAAGTTCCTTTTCGAGCGGTACAAATTAACAATGGAGCTTTTACTCTTTATTATCACGACATATAAATGTTTGTCTTTATTTGTCAACGAGAAGTTGACAATCTTTCTGATCCGATAAATCCGACAATAAATTATGGAGAAATGAAAAAATATATATACGAGCGAGCCATATCTGCCTCTTCGAATGTATCGATGTATATTTAATGATATATTGGCGTTACGGATTACGAGCGTCTTCATGTATATTTCCTCCCTCCGACCGTAAAGGGAAAGATATGTTCGTTTATCCGGAAATACCATAAGAATGACTCTGTCGTTCTTTGATTTAACTGTATCCACCATCGCGTCGCGGACGAGAGAATCTTTCTTCCTTTCTTCGTTTCAGCACATTTTTCTTTATATCTGGCAGATTACAGAACGACGAGTGGTGCCGGCGCCGATCGTAACGCCGGAATTGACGTCGTAAGGAGCGATGAACGATGGCCGATTGTTAATCAGCGGATTAACGGGAATTTCTTCCCGCGAGACGACAGTTACGGATCGCGCCGGCATCAATCGTCGGTTTTATGCGAGCGCACGCTCGGCCTACTCCGATCCTTCGCCTCGCCCTCGTCCTCGTCATCGCGCAAAACGGCGCTTATGTTTCAACGGACCGTGTCATAATCTCCCGTCGAAACTGTCGTGAAACTGTCGTTAACCGTAGCTAATAGACAAGATCGCGGCGGAAACTTTCGCCGGGTCTTAATCGGTCCCGCCGGTTAAGAAACTCACCTAACCACCGCGGTATTCATCTTCCACGGCAGGGTGAAATTCTTGTGCGTGTCCCTCGAGCAGAACGTGTGCAGTCTGGGGCCGGCCGGGTCCCCGTCCTTCCGGTACTCGTGAATCGTGAGGTTCCACGCCGTGCAGGGTCCTGTTAGGCAGAAGAAGCGCCGCAATGAACGGACATGATCGCGACCGATAATAATTTTGCCTTATTGTGCGCGCTTATTCTATGATTTTTAACATCACAGTTCAACATTGCCGTTGAATGTCGTTACGCTATCATGCAAGCGTCACGGTTGCGCGTTAAGAAGTTGCAAAACAAGTATCTCGATTTCGCGACGATCCGATTCGAGTCACGCGCGGCGAATTCGAACACGACGGAGCGCGCTGTGTTTGAATATTCAAAAGAACATTCGAGATTTAATTCGTTAGAAGGTGGTTCTCGTGAGATTCGTGCTGACGAAGTCCCGCTAAGTGCGAAAAGACGTTGTCAGCGCACGTCGTGAAATTCTCGGCGACGTCTTTCTTCGAAATCTCGATTTCAGACTGACTCGCGCAAGATGCTCGACTCGCAAAAAGACCCTCATTTAGGTATTCTCGATTTCATTTACTGCAATTTCCCCTCGCTTAACGTCTGCTCGGTTTCTTTCGTTTTCCGATGTTCTTCTTTCGAGCTCGCATGTGACTTAATTGAACGTATTAATTTCTACTCCATACACAATTTGACTGCTTGCTCGACGTTCATTCGACTCGACGTCGTGGCTCTCGAGAATTGACTGCCGGCGTTAAGCGACGTTAAGCGACGAAAGATCGTGCTTAATGTCGCCGTTCAAATGTTAGTTTACGGTTCGTTACACCGGGACCGCGGCCGGGCCGAGATATTTCCCTCGTTTTTACATTCCGCAACGTTCCGCAAGAAACAATGACGCACGCGGGCGGGCGCGCGCGCACACAAGTGGGTTAATTGTAAGAATGCTCATTGCCGGGATTCTTGTTGTCCGTGAATGCGGTGAACCTGTTATGCCGGAAAATGCGGCGCTCGACGACAAAATTTCGCAAGAAGAGCGACTCTCTCGACACCGCGGAGCGGCAGAAGGGCGGGTGAAGACGGCGGGGGAAACGTGGAGGAAACGAGAGAGAAAGGGAGAGAATGAGGGGTATATTAAAGCCATTTCCGGTGGCAGCGTTTGCGGGGCTTTGGTTACGGTTCCGACTCCGCTCATAATGTCCCGTAAGGTGGCGAGGAGGAAGAAAATGAAAAAGGCGCAGGCACAGGGAAACGAGCAGACGAGGGAGCCGGCGCACGGCTAGTCGGCGATTTCCATAGGCGAGCTTGCGGAAGGGCTGCCGTCGTCGGAGTAATTCGATTCGCCGAAGCTTCTCGTGTTCAAAGTGAGAATACTTTTAACACGGGATCCTTCGCCAAGTCCCGGCCAAGTTAATTCATCTGATAATGCGACTCGTTTCCGCATTGTCCTTGACAGGACAGTTAACACCGCGAGCGCGATCGTTGTTCGAGACGGGACGGGGCGGGGAAGCGCGTTTCGCTTTACGCGCGAAAACTCTTCGTATCATCCGCGCGTCCAAGCCGCCGCATAAATCCCAAGTTTCCGCGTGCGTCGCGGCGATTTCAATATCTCGCTCTTCTTCTTAGTTAATATTCCTAAGTGCTGCATCCCCCGCGATGGCCCGGCGTTACCGGCGTGGCCGTGCTCCTCTCGCCTTGTTCGTATCTCCATCATCTATTCGTGACTCAGGGTGGGGAGGGGGGTAACCGATAAAACCACCTCTCCTCTTGAAACATCGCAGAGAGTGTTCTGATACAGAGAGCGGCGCGCTGCCATGTGTATGTTCGCGTATGTACGTAGGAACGGGTCACTGCATCACCGCATATGTACATGCATCTCGCAGCATCGATCGCTCGCGCCACTCGCCGTTGAAGGCTTCAGGAGACAACAAGAGCGTGGAATATTAGTAACATATCGAGTGGCTTTGCGAATCGCGCGCGAGCGATGACAAAAATCGCGGGCCGTTCCATTAGTCTTGAGAAAAAGCTTGATTGCTCTGAGAAAAATATTATATATATATATATGATTATATAAAAGGTTCAAATGTTATATATGATACTTACATATGAATTTTGTTTTTATTCGACTACATATATAATTATATAAATTCAATGAAAAAAAAAAATAGTTGAATGGTTTCAGCCAATTAAATTTCGACATCACAAGCTGGCACAAATATAAGTAACAATTTCAGTACTAGGACAATATCGTTTTTCCTTATGTATTGTATATATATATATATATATATATATAATTATATGTGATTATATCGAGTTGATTTTAGAAAATTCCTCTGAATTTTTTGATAAAAATGGAAGGCGAAGATACCGATCAATTCAATATATAGGCATATATAGACAAAATTCATATATAATTCATACACAATCATTTTTTCCTGGCCGTTTTATCTTCTCTTGTGGTCGGAAAAAAATAACGCATCACGCGTAAGCGAAGGTAACATCTGCATATGTGTGTGTACGCATGTGTATCGCATGCGCGTTCCATGACGAAGGATACAATATCCCTCACACTTTATTTTTATTCACTTCATGAAGATTCGATATCGTGATATTCCCGCATTCAAATATTCGAAATATACGCGCGCGGCGTCGGCGACGCGGAAGTGGCGGCGCTGTCGTCGCGCTGGCGAAACGATCGCCGAACGCGAAGGAAAGCGCGCCTTTCTACGACGGACGGAACAGAGCGGAGGAAGAAATGCCGAGGTAAGAGAAAAAGGGTGAGGGAGGACAATGATTTCCACACGGTGGAGTTCTAGTTCTCTTTCTCTGTCTGTCGCAGTCTCGCGGTAAATCCTATGGTCTCTTTAATCTCGCGACCCGCTGCCGTTCGTTTCGCCGTCGTCCCTCGTCGTGCCGCGGCGACTAGGTTACGACGTGTCCTCTCCCTTCGACTTCTATTCTCTGGAACTTTCGCGTTCTATCGCGACTACGACTGCGACGAGGACGAGACGGAATCAATGGCGCGGACGGAAATTCCGACGGCCTCGCGAAGAAAAGCAATCGAAAGGAGATTTCTCTTTCTCTCTATCTCCCTCTCTCTCGTGTCTCTCTGCCTTGTCCGCCGCCATCGTCGACAGAGACGGCGTGCGCGCGCGTCGTTCCGAAGATGATCTATCTCTGTTTTTCTCATGGCCGCAGATCCCGAGACTAGGATTGGAATAGAATTCCTCTCGTATCCGCGCCAGAGAGACGTCGCGCCAGAGAGACTTCGAATAGAATTCGCGCTTATGAAAATAAAAGTCTGACGGCGGTAGAAGAAAGAAAACGTCGTTAGGAGCAACGATAAATCGAGAAAGGTATGTTGTTTTTTTTCCTTTCTCTCTCTCTCTCTCTCTCTCTCTCTCTCTATATCTAATATATATATAGATCTAACAAACGAGATATACTATGCACGCATACATTAATTCGCGGGAAACTGCTCGCTTCTGTTTTCTTTTAATACTCGTTTGAATTGTGTCCGAAGGGGATGTTCTTTGATATACAAGTGAACGGCATTTTTTGTATATCAAAACGAGTTGTTTGTCTGTAAGCAACAACTCTTCGTTAGATAGAGAGAATCTTTCGGAACGATTGCATATTTCAGGTTAGGAGTTACGATCGAGATAATTCCGTTTTTCTTGAGAAATTATATAACGTATAATATTAGTCCGTAAATTAATTATGTAAAGCGATGTACGAGAATTGCTCGTAGAATTGCAGAAGGTATTTCATATGATTGTTAGGTTAGGTTGAATCTACAAAAATTCTGCGACATATATTTACGTCACGTTGAAGCGGTTTTATTGCAACTATCAACAGGTTTGTTATGGCGAGGAAATTAATTGCATTGTAGCAACATGGGATTCTTAATGTCTGAGATCCACGAGAGAGATACGCCGCTTCGGCACGCAGCTGCTTTCTGTTTTCTTTTAATATCGCTCGAAGATAAATCGTCCGCGAAACGTTCCCGTGGGAGACGTAGATAGGTCCGCCTAGATAAATCATTTTCGTACTCTTAAATGGTCCCCAGTTTTCCTCGCGAGACATGAAATCGCGAGCTAACAAATTCATGAAAGATGGCTTATTACTTTCTTTCCGACTAGAAGAAACGGAGCAAGAAACTTCGCAAACGTAATAAACATGAAGCTGCAAAATGGCGAGTACAATCGTTAGCGAATCATATGACGAATATATTTGCGCGGTTGCGCAAATTTCTGGCTATTATACACGCAATGTAATATGATAAGTAACAATTAGATCTGCAAATTGTGCGTCTATTAAACTCGAACGAATGGGAATCGTGTTTCAAATTCGGAATATCGATTCGTGCTCTGGAATTACCGTGACGTTCAATGCGGCAAAAAAAAAAAAGGAAAAAAAATCAAACAAAGGTTGCGAAGCGTGATGGAATTTTCGGTTCCCGCAGGAAAAAGCGGGATATCTACGGCTACGAAGTAAAAGGAGACAAATCCGCGAGTAGATTTCGCCGGTGTAATTTACAGCATAGGCTGTAGACACGTGCTGTGCTGCTTACGGCTCTGAGTGGACTTGACTTCGATGACGAGCTGCCGATCGATCGGCGAGTCCAGGATCCAGGTGCATTTCTGCTGGTAATACTGATTCAGCTTCAACCCCGCGCTCGCCAGATCACCGCCATTGACCTCGCCTTCCGGTTCCGCCGTTGTGTGATCGCCGCAGTAAGTGTCATTGACAAACTTGTAGGCCGCGTGGAAATTGAGGCCCGCTCTCGACGATCTCGACCACTCGATGTAGACCGGAGTCCAGCTACGGATGCCCACCGGAAGCCAGTCCTGCGCGATAATAGGCTCCGTTAGACGGATGAAATGAAGGCGGAGAGGGATATCGCGTGGAAAATGGCAGCAGGTAGCGACCGAAGGAGACTAAAAGACGCGACGGGAAGTAAGAAGAGCGAGCGCCCGGCGATAAGAAAAAAGCTGAAACGAAGATCGCCGATGAAAATCGGCTGTGGGCGATAAGGGAGGAAAGGGAGCGACTCGTCATCGAATCTCGTTAAGGTCGCGTCGTTTCCTGAAAAAAAGAATGAGCGCTATACGTTCCTCTTCGGGCAGACGCGCGCGCTTAAATATTATATCGCAGTCGCGGACGTTGCGTTTAATTCTGCAGTACAGTGCAATTATACAGATTCGGTCGGCTATTTACATTGCAGTTCGCGCGATAGCCCTCAATTGTGCTGAAATAACGAGCGTTTGAATATGAAACGATGATCCCAGAATCGAAATTGTATTAGCGTTTATAGAGTCGTTATAACGATTACGCTCTATTGGGTAATCTGATAATATGCCTATTAATAATCATCATGTGGATACAGTCAAAGTCAGGCATGTCGGTTTATGGCATGTGTGCGAGGTTTGCGGCTAACATATTTCGCGTTGAATAAATTATCTAGCGTTGACGGCTCCTACGGCTCTCACTTCGTCGCTCTCAGCATGAAGACTCCTCGGGTAAACCGACAAAACGTAATGCAACGCCACTGTTAAATCGCGCGAACGGATTTTCCATCTCGTGACGACATCCGTTCTGCATTTCGCGGTTTCATTTCTTTGTACGCGCATCGATCCGACGATAATCGCGATCGGGTCACATTATTGACATTATCGCGCGGGTATCTTAAAAATAATGTTGCATGTACCGCTTTGAATTAATCTTCCGAAACAATCTTTTCCCTGCGTAAGAAACTGATTTATGAGACTTCACTTTATTGACGACGCCGACGCCGACGACGACGACGACGATGATGTAGCTCGGATTTTTAAGACGTCGCGCGCGCACAATGAGAATTTTCTTTGAAAGAAAGACCCGTCTCCCCCGCTAAGAACGATATAACGAGCACAAAGAGAATAACAGCTACTCGTGCGCGGAAAATTGCGTATATCGCGAGCGATATATTTTAACGACATTGCTGGCGTGTTCGCATGACAATGCAGAGATATAAAAGTCGCGGTAGTAACGATCGCTTTTATCTCGCCGCATTCAGGAAGCTAGAGAGAAGGCGAGAGAAAGACAGTATTGGCGTAAGACGTCGCGCGTTATTCGGATGCTCATTCGGCGGCACTAGCGCAGCTCTTGCCATCTCGTACGTTTACCTGGTAATTTCCGCAGAGACAGGTAACAATGTGACCGGTCTCGGAGACGAGCAGAAGGTGGTCCATATTCTCGAGGGACTTGCTGACGCAGTGGCAGCCACTGTCGCCGCACTTGGTCTCGCATGGATTATTCGGGGTCTGTTTCGTGCTACCTTTTACCTGCGAATAAAGACACAGGTGGTCTAACACTGCAGATAAAAATCTGCAGGAGCAGAAGGGGCCGGGGAGAGAATGGCGGAAACGAAACGAGGTGGAAAGGAAAGGAATTCGAAAGAAACTTTGCATCTCACAGTTGGGTTTATCTGTATGTTAGGTACGACGTGAAACAATGTTAAATTCTTTTCGAGCTATGTAATTCGAAATTTGGCTTCTACATTAAGCCTGTAATCGACCTTGTAGGGCCGATAAAATCATAATTAATACTTTGTCTCAAAATTAAGAAATAATTAAATGTAGAATATTAAAATAATTGAATATTAAATAATTCGGGAATAGATTTTTCTTTAAGCTTCAATATGGGAAACGCGGTAGTAGGTAATGATAATTTGTGATATCGAAAAATAAGAGAGTAGTGTGCATAATATATCTTGAGATTGACTTCGCAAGTTCAACGGAATTTGCAGGATTAATGCGGAAACAAAATTGCGACTCGAGATGCGCCATTTATTGCTCGTTTCAATTTTTAGATGAGAACTGGAATTTCGTAATTACTAGATTTTAATAATCGATGGCTGTACAGCGTATAAAAATATGGGTCAAATTCCACCGGAACGTGTATTAAAAGATTAGTAATAGTACTAATAATACCATCAATATTTTGCGGAATAGTAATAGTAAAATATAGTAAAATAAAAGCAACAGTAAAATAATGCGGAATAGTATCTATAATATTAATACTGAAATATTAGCGTTTTGATATCATATAAAATATTAGTGTTAATATTAAAATAGTATTTACCTACAACATTACAGTGTTTACTTCAACATTAATATTATTATAGGTATACACGTACACGCACATATCGCATGTGTGGAATGGTAAATAATGAAACAAGTCAAGCGTTCGGTCGAGCGAGTCACGCTCTGATGTAAACAGTCTTGGTCGCGCGCTCAGGGGTCACGTAGCACGACGCAAGAGAAACAGTTGCAAATAGTGTTTCTACGGATACGGATGCTGTACCGGAGGATCCGGTTCGGGTTGGACAAAGGCGGCTCGAAGGTAAAATCATAGACTCTTTATATTATTTAACTATTTAGTTTGTAGTTTTCGGCTCGGTACCTCATCCATCATGGCTTTATTTGCGACGTTTCGTAAGCATTCCAGTTTATTTCTTCAAGGAGAACAACTAGAGAAGATTGTTTACGAAACGTCGGAAATAAAATCTACGATGGACACGATATCAATCCGGACATCCAAATTAAATATTTCTCTACATCGCGAAAGTATAAAACATCATATTTAATTATTTATCATTCTGTTTAACTCTTTACAGCAGCAGCAGTTTTCTCGATGGCGTTCCTGTGAATGCGAGTGCTGTACCGGAGGATCCGGTTCGGGCCAAACAAGGCTGGCACGAAGGTAAACTTATAAGCATTTTGTATTAATTAATTATTTAACTATTCTCTACACCGCAAAAGTCTCTGAAACTATTTGAAATTAGATTTAATTGTTTATCATTCTATTGAATTCTTTGTAATCGAATATTGAAATAAAATTCTAGAAATAATCCGTTGAATTACGATCGAAAGAGCTAACATGCGCCTAATTTTTCTTTTAATTTTGCCGAGTTTATTTTCATCGAGTCGAGTTTTAATCTGCGATGTTTATATTTTTTATTACAGAACGACGTAGCAGAACGTGGCCAGCCTTAAATCGGTGAGTCAAAAAGAATAATAATTCAGAGATGATAGAAATGTGGTAGAGGTCTTTGTAATATTTCGCAAAAGTCAATGCAATTTACCTTGTTCATATATTTTGCAAGACGGGGTTTTCTGTGTTTGTGTATTGTTGAACGAAACACTGCTCGATACAATCAGGGAATAATTTCTTGAATTATATTTTCTTTTCAATACATACTTAAAATTTTAACTTATTTCTTACATATGTATTAACATTTGCCAAGGATTTTTATCCTTTATTATAAATCAGTCAACTATATATTATTCAACTATTCATTGACTATAATTCCCTAATTGATTTGAGCTGCATATATGATGCACACTAAAATTGCGCTACCACACGAGAAATTTACGTATTTTCTTCGCGGATTTTAATTTCATAGTTTTCATTAACAATTGTTTACACGCAATCTGCGCCGCGCGACACGTGTTTGAAGTGACATAGTAACTCGTCATCGCCAATATATTTTGAATTCGATATGTCTATTTGTCGTTTTTTTTTACAAAATTGAAAATCTCGCAGAACGATAATCCTGTTTGTCAACAATTGTAATCGTCCACGAAATTGAGTGCTTCCTCATTTTTTTTCGTTTTGTCCGAAAGATAGTGTCGCGATCTGCAGTCCGTAGATTTTCATATGCGATTTGCGAGTTTCCTCAAAGCGCTGGAATTTCATAAAATACCGCAGAAATCGTTATCACAAATATACTCGCTGAATTAAATAAAAAGAAATTTATCGTTTATTTAAAAATTCGAAAATCTCCCGAGACGAAAATCGCGTTTGTTGACAATTATACTCGTCGGCTAACAAAACGGAATGTTTTTTCCGTTTCTGTAGATATTCCAAAGATAATATCTGAATGACTTCCAGTTCACGATATTTTCACATACGGTTCGCTTATATTTTTATAAATACCGGAATTTAAAACAGGGTAGTAAAATCACTAAATGTTCGTTAAAATTTGAACTGCCGTTTTAAAGTGATCGCGGTCGCGAGTATTACAAAGTGAGTGAAGTAAAATCAACGTGGGACGTTCAATGACGCTGAGAATGCTGATGGTTGCTGAACGGATGCAGCGACGGGTTTCGACGGTGGGCCTAACTCTGGATATCGTCGAATTTCTACATGAAATGGTGAGCGTGCCATTTAGACGCTCACAAAGCGTCACGTTATTATATAATGCATGCACGCAAATTGCATTGACTTTTGGCGAAAGAAGTAAAAGCAGTTATACACTGCTCCTAATAGCGTATTCTGCAGCTTGATCGGAATAGAATATCTTTATATATTTATATATAAAAATTATTAAATAAATAAAATATAAAGATAAATAAAAAATGAAAATCTTTAATTCCGCGGTTTTCGTTATCAATTGTTTACACATGATTCCTGCGTGATGACCGCGCAACACATTTATATTACAGTGGAATTGTAATCAACGGTGATCAACGGTTGATTAATTTTAATCTTTTATAACTCGAAACTATATGATGAATTCGATAATTTCGTCGAGGATTCTCGGATTTTCAACTCTATCGAGCAGCAGAATATGTTATCAAAGTATCCCGAGTCGACATTTAAAATATATATCGCAAATACTGGTAAAAAGTAATGCGCCTCTAATAACTTGGGGCAACGAATTCTGTCTTGAATTTGCTAACGTCTCTCTTTCATTTCTCCTTACTCTTGTTGTTGCATTGAAGAGAAATTTAAATCTCTCTTGACGTTTCTCGAAATACGAATACGCCGCCTTTGCCTTTGCAATTTCTTCCGCGTTTTATCTTTTTTAAATCTGCCAATTCTAGTGAAATTTTAAACTTTAACAGCAAAGGAGATCATGAAAAGAAATATTCCTTTTATTTATGAATTAATCTCGATTGTATTACTTAATGTTTGTGAAATTTTCGCGTAGAACCAGAATCTCGACTCGGAATCGTACGACTGATTTGCGAGAGATCCTGAGATATTATTGCGAGGACAATTTATGTGAGAGCAACACGAGGGATTAAAGTCGCGCGACGAATTCGTAACGCGCATGCGACGGGTATCGCTCAGCACGGGATTACAGCCGGTGTGCTTCCGCGAGGAATTCAATCGTTGGATTTAGTCGTTTTCGGGAGAGTTGCTGGAAACTCGCTGAACGTCGGGCCGTTGTTTCGCCTTCGTGGGCCGTCTGATCCCACGGAATATTATTTAAACGTGGATTAAACGGCGGACGAGCTGGAGGGGTGAGACGGGGGAATTTTTGCACTCGCGCCGCGCGCCGAACGTAGATTAAAAGTTTTAGTTTTCGGACGAAAGGCGGAATAAAATCCCTGCTCGCGTATCCGACGGGTGTTCACCAACGTGGCGTTCTCTTCTTTAGCCGAGTGACTCTAATGCGAAAGTTTTTATCCATGGTCGCGCGCGCGCGCGCGCGCGCGGTCCTTAACACCTCTCCCTCACCGAGCAAATTCACGGATTCAATCCACGTGACCGATTAAATGCGCGACACAGATTAAACATTTCGCCGAGAACTCACAGTAATGACCACCGACTGGTTGGGCGCCGGTATAAAGTGCTGCCTGCACTTCACCGGACCTTCCATGGCGAATAATCGGTGCGGTTCCGGATGCACCACCGAACCCTCCACCGGTGACGTCAGTCCATAATATTCGACGTCGCACACGCTGGCCGGTTGCTGAGTGCCACCCTCGCGTTCTGTAGCATCAGACGAAAATACGTTGTTTATGGAGGTGTCGGGACAAGCGTCGCCTCGTGCAATTTACATCTTGCAACTTACATCTCGCAATAATCGAACAGGAGATCTAGTCGATACGCGCGAAAGAGCGCCATATAGGTTTCTTGACATTTCATCTTGATATATTTGCCATGATATGAATTATTGATATATTTATCATGATATTGCGATATACGCTTATTACGATAATTCTTGATATGTTTATTATGACATTATCACATTATGAATTTGATGTGATATTTGGATATGATATGATTTGATATCATATTTGATATGTTTTTTATGATAAGTTGTATAAGTGTAACAAATACGTATCACGAATCCGGCAAGTCTAAGCTAATAAGTTATGAGGAAAGAAACATAAAAAATCTGACGTAACAAGCACGCGGCTTACTGCTCTATATCTGTATTAGTCCGAAGATCTCAACCGAGGAGATCGTTGCTCGAGAATTTATCAGATGACGATCTCTTAAGTATTTAAGATACTTCTCATTTTATCATCGCGACTTCCGCCCACCGAAACTCCCATGAAACTCGTAACATTCTCTTTCTGTGCCTTTTGGAATAATTCTTCTACGTGAGAGACTGAGTTCTCCTCGAACATATAGCGAGACACACACACACACACACACACACACACACACACACACACACACACACACACACACACACACACACACACACACACACACACACACACATACATACATCTCTGCGAGTTATAGACGGATCAGCGCCTACGGGCACTTTTATTTCGCCAAAGTTCACCGGGCGCAGACGGAATTTCCTCATTCCGTTTCTTACACGGCAATTTCACATGATTATTCGCCGCGGTTCGAGGTCGACCGGGCTGAATTCGACCCTTCCCGTCGTAGGAAATCGGTCTCTCCGGATCGCATAAAGTTTTATGTTCCAGCGGATCGTACTCACGAGCGCGCGAGATAAGGTAGGCTCGGGAATTCCGAGAGACCGAAAACGTCCGATCTCTCCGTATTCAATGGTCGCCGAGGTGCTCTATAAAAAAATAAAAAAAAAAGAAGCGCACAGCCGCGCGACGGGGGGAAACGACGAGTGGGGGGGAGAGGGGGGTAGCTTTGTCAGGATAACGCCGGTACGGACGCGGAATAAAAGAGCCGACGGGGACAAAGTCGAGGTCGATTCAGACGCGCGCGGTCGTTTTATTTATCGCTTAAAAATACGACGTTGTTATTTAAGAGGCCGAACAGCCTCCCCATCTCGAACAACTGTCCTTTTATCGATCGATCGCTCCGCGCGAACGAGATATCGCGCACACGCGCGCGTACGTAACATGTGTAACGCGTGTAAATGTAATAACGTCGCGCACCGGTCACTCGTCAATCACCGTCCAATCGACGTCGGCAGTTTGTCGTCGTCGCGCGCGCGCACGCATGCACGCACGCACGCACGCACGCACGCACGCCCGGACGCGGCGACTTTTGATTCTCCCGTCATTTACGCCTTTTTTTAATAACAGTGCGCGACTGAATCCGCGCGTGTCGCTCGCTTGTACGATCGGTGTAGCCCCGAGTCGATGTTACGGCGCGGCGGCGCCGCGCCGTGACCGTTTTATAGGCAGCGTAAAAAAATGCCCGCCCCCGAACGGGAATGTGATGTCGATATGATGCGCCGTAAAATTCGACCGACGTTTAAAATCTCATCGATATCAAAATTCAATTATTGTTGCTCGTTCGTGTTTTTGTTTTCGCCCACTAAAATTTTATTTCCCGCGCTATTAGCTCGCTCGGGGGAACGCTCGCGCGCTTGTACGCGAGAGGTCGATATTAATTTCCAATTTTTGGTGGCATGTAAATTTGCGCGGGAAGACGACAGGGCGGAAATATTGCGCTCGTTTGAACAAATTGTAAATCTCTTGAACAGTAACGCCAAACCGAAGGCAATTATTTCGCGGACACTCGCGGGAATCTCGCATAGGGGTAGTTTGCGTTGAAAATTTGCCACAAACACGCGTTGCTTGTCCGATCTCTCGATTTGGAAAATTTGGGTTTCGTGTTCGCCACGCGGCCGCTCTATCGAGCCTTTCGTTTGTGATAGTCTGGTTTTACGCAACAAAATAGTCGTAACGGTCGCGAGAGAACTATGCGCGGCCGCGAATAATTACGAGTAATCCAACGTGAGCGTAATGTAACCGGGCTCCCATTTTAATCTCCAGAATTGCCCGGCCAAGGAGGGTCTCTCTCTCTCTCTCTCTCTCTCTCTCTCGGTAGCTACTTAATCGGGGTTAAATCTAATCTTTGAAACGGGATTAAACACGACCGCTGTGTTTTTGCGGCGACGCGCGTCGATATTGCGAATGTGTCCTCCGGCGGCCAACCGGAGGATCCTCGGCCGAGTGCCAAGCGAATTTCGGGATTACCAGTCCGGACGTGCCTATGTTCATCCGATTAAGGGGCACCGAGGCTTTGACATCGATATGCCGAGGCGTATTTACGGTAATTAGTTACTCGTAATTAGCGGTTTGGTCGCGTCGCAGTCGACCGCTCGAAAAGCTGCGGGCAAAAACGCCAATTCGACCGATCGAATGTCGGCGGCCGAGGTGAACGCAAATTGTGCCGATTATGAAGATGATACCAATGCTATCATCATAGCCTGTGACAATCGAACGCGCTCGATAGAGAACTCCCGTTCTCTGCGCGCGTGCGTTTTGCACAGAGGGGATTATCGCAAACGTTGGTAGGTTCTAAAATCGGATCGGAACGCTTCGGGTGCCACGTACGTGACTCATGAAACATTCGTCTAATTAAAATACTTGAATAATTCAAATATTTATTTGTGATTAATTTAAATATTTGGAGATCAGAATTTTTTATAAGAATGCCCAGCTTGCCTTGATATTTCATGGAATGGAGAGACATAATGCGCTTGGACAATCGCTTGGAAAAGAATCGAATCTTTTATCATCCGCTATACACAAGCTCTCTTCTCTACTATCCGAGGAATCTCCGGTGCTTAGGGAAGACACCGAATTATACATAAATCACACTGCGCGATCTTTTTTAAGCCCTCCGCTCAGGGGCATAAAATGAGGAAGCTTCTCGGGGGCGCGTAAAGAACGCGATTGCGCTCGTAACTCGTAACGGCGAACAAAAAGCAAGCTGTACCCGGCGATGGAGTGCCGCGCGAAAAAGTTGACGAGCTTTTTGCGATTTCGCGGCGTTTACACGCGGGCTTGATTGTGGGACCGCGCGGCGGATGCGCCTTATAATACAATTTCTAGCGTGCAACCTTCCTTCTATTTTTCTCCGAGTCCGCGCGCGGTAACTGCGGCACGCTTTCGCGACGCGACTCCGTCGACGTTTCGTCGTCCGTCGACGGCGCTCTTTTTACGAGCACAGGGACGCGCGACGTATAGCTTACCGTCGTGGAAGTAGTACGAGACCTCCATATACTCCTCGTCGGTGGGGCTGTTGGAGGCGCGTCTTAAAACCACCGTCATGTCCCGGCCGTTGGACGAGTAGCGCTTCGGCTCGGTGTACCTGGAAGAAACGCGAACAGGGAACGTCATTTACGCGGGCGTCGTGAGTGCCGGTGATCCGCTGAGCGAGGGGCGGTTTTCCCACGCTCTCTCAGCGCGCGGGAGAGCCGTCCCCGTTCCGGACTGGAAGTGGATATAAATCGAACACGGCGGCCGCCAAGTGCGTCGTAAGCAGCGACGACGCGGACGTGGCTGATGAACAGGGCGGGCGATGTGTTAATCTCCACGTCCCGTTGCCGGATGTTGTGTTCTTACTATTAAAACGTCGTCTCTTACTTCTAAACCGTCTTCTGGGGGGCATGTTTAACTCGCGATCGCAACGCGAAGCTAAGTCGCTAAAAATTGGCAGGATATACGGCTGTTCGAGATATTCCGTAAATTGATCGACATTTCTTAGGACCGCGTTGGCACACGCGTGGCAGTGACAATTTTTCTTTTTAAGAACTTACTCTCTAAAAGTCAGCGATTATGCACTGATTGACTGAGTGACTTTCACTGATTCACTTTTGGAGAGTAAGACTACAAATACCGGCCTGTGTTTGTGTTTTACATAATTGTCTGAAACAGCACAAATATGAGGTTTGTGGGGAAGGTGGCCCGACTAACTATGGTGCATCTTAATAATCGTAAGAAACGGTCCCTCGTGGAGCGATCTTATCTGATGAAAATTCACCCATCTCCAATGTTGTTGCCGAGCTGGGCGATGTATGTTGCCGAGCAAGTGTTAAGACGGTGGTTTTGCCCGGCGCGCTCGTGCACTCAGCGGAGAGAAACAAAGCCGGCGTTACGTCCGCCCGGATCGCGCTATGAATAATGATCGATTCGATTCTCGCTCGCTAGTTACACCGCGCAAGATCCGTGACACTTTTCACATGGGACATTTGGGGCATGCGGGGAGAACTTCGACGGGAATTATTAATTCACGACCATTATGCGCGGGGGCGTGTATGACGCGCGCGGGCGCCGCCCGCACGAAAGGGTGCTTCCGCAAGTTACACGAACGGCAGTGTTGGGACAAAGCAGGATGTAAATCTTGCACGTAAGACTCTATTTTCCCCGGGCAAAGTTGTAAATGGACGTCTTGGGAGCCGCCCTCGATAGTCCGTGCGAGAGAATTGCCTATGAGTTAGTTTTGCAAGATAAATTGGGTCGCCTGCTGTCTCTCTCGTCGCTTCGCTCTCTCTTTCTCCCTCTCTCCCTCTCTCTCTCTCTCTCTCTCTCTCTCTCCCTCTCCCTCCCTCTCTCTCTCTCTCTCTCTGTCTCTCTCTCTCTCTCTCTCGCCTTTTGTCGCTCGAATGAGTGCGTTACATCGCCGACTTTCTAACACAGCGGCAACTTTTCTGTGTGACGAACGACACGCGTAGCGTTTGGCAACTGGGTGACGCTGTAACTTGGCGAACTTGACGTTCGACTCGAACTTGACGACCTCACTCGGATACCTCTGTTAGAATCTTGCTCTTCGGGAGAGTCGTCTCGCGCGAAATCCTTAGGCCACTTTTTCGTTTGTATCGTTAACCTAACCTAACCTAACCTAACACCCGCGCTTGTTAAGTCACGTTGAGGAATTACATCCGTATGATCCATTTGAGAATTCACGCGCGAGGCTGAAGAGTTTCCACGCCGCAGTGCAGAGATGATCGTTCTGCCGCGGAAGAGTACGCGAGTTCCGAGTTCCCGTCTGTTTGTAAACTGTATTACAAACCTGCATGGTTATATCCAAAATGGACCACGATACCTCCTGCACGAATGATGTTTTACTTTATCAGCGCTAGACAAAGCAACAAGGCTCGGTGCGTTTGATCTGTGTCGGTTCATTGGCTGCCCCCGACAGACAGGCGCAGCAGGGGTTGCAGCTTTTAGTTGGACATGGCGTGTGTGAAGATTAAATTACTTGATGGCTGTCCCGGATTGATCCTCAGTGTATCTCTCGTACGAGCGGAGATTAAATAGAGCGCGCCTCCGCACTCCGCGCGACTCACTTGGATAATAGCGATGTCGCTAGACCTTTGTTCCAGTTTGCCATCAGCGGTACCGCGCGGTAAACGAAAGTTCAATTGTTCCTTTCAGCCGTATCCTTCGCCCTATCTCGCGCCGACACGTTAAGCGATCCGCTTCTCCCGTTAAGTTCGGCTTCTCTTATGATCACTCGCATTTTACATTCGTAAAATTAACACTCTCGTGATCCCGCATTTGTCACGGAAGAATTTCCGCCTGCCCATGGCGGGCCTCGAGAGGTCACCCAGACCTCCCAGAGTCCCATCCAAAAGGGCCGAATACTCTCTAAATTCCTTGGAGTGGAATCTCGAAACGACGATTTTCGAGTGGCGGTATTTTCACTCGAAGCGACAATGAAAATACCGCCACTTGGGAACGCAAGAGTGAGTGCTTCACCCGATCTCACAGCGGATTCTGACTCCATATCCGGGCGAATGTTTCAATCGATTAGAGTGAATGTGTTCCTCCGAGGGTGGAGTGCGTCGGGTTCACTCTTCGATTTCCGAATGAAAGTATTCACTCGACCATTCATAGCGGGGAGATTCGTCCTCTATGAGTGAAGGATCATTCGAATTCGATTTGCTGGTCACTCTGCTTTCTGAGTGAAATCTCACTCGGAGAAATCTAGAGACTCTTTTCTTCGTGTATGAGCTTATAAATTTACTTGTACGTGCCTCGTGTGATATTACAATTACATATGTAGAGCCTGTTATATATATATATATACATATGTCGAAAATATCTCTTTACAAAGCGGTAACCGATGGCAGAGTGAAGGTTACGTATTCGCGACGACTTCGACGGCCGTCAGAGTGTTGAGAGAGTGAAAATGTCGATCCTCTCCTTAGAGTTACGGACTCTGCGGCGTACCCTTTGCATCTTTCAACACGGCCGGCTTTCTGAAGTTCACCTTCTCGGCTTCGAATCGAGTTTTTCGATTAGATCGCCTTTTAAATCCCTTTGTTATCTTGAATCATTTGATGAAACTGATGTCATTTAGGAAAGAGGTAGAGGCGGGGAGTATCGCGCCAAGCAAGGCAGCGGCGGGCGGAAATTCGGCGGGTCGGGGCGGGGCGCGGGCGATGGGAAACGTGCCCGGCGAGCGACGGTGTGCGGGGGCGCGCGGAGAACGTGCGAGGCGGATGAAGCATGGGCGTTATTTCGCATGAATTTTTACGAGATTAGCCGACATAAAACACGCGGCAGTCCCATAGGCACGTACGTACGCTGCATCCGGGTGGGCTGCTGCCGCCGCCGTGCGGCCGCCGTTGCCGGCGCTGCTGCTAAGCATAAATCGTCGCGAAGCCGGCTGGCGCAACGTTAGAAATTAAAATAGATTAAAAAGTGCCAGAGTGGCGTCAGCAAGGCGCGCACGGCCGCCGAATATCGCTCTCGCCGCGCCGGAAAGCGGAAACGATCCACCCTCGTTTTACGGCCGAACGGAAGCCCGCGGACGTCTGCGGGCTACAGCCCCCGCGATTTCCGCTGGCACCGCCGTGCACGATGTAGCGTGTGATTCCCCCGCAATCTCGAGCTCTCGAGCCCGAGGGCGATCTCTACCCGCGCTACTCGGCGCACTAGTCTTTGTACAGACACGCATTTGTACGTGCGCACTTGGAGATCGCCGGCTTGGGGTTTTACGCGCCGGCAGAAGACGAGCCATAACCGTTTCACAGCGACACTCCCCACACACCGTCCGTCCAATATCTTTACGGGACCGTGTGAAACATCTATGAGGGCCTCGCTGATTCATCAAACGACCGGGCGCGTTACGTGACGCGGACTGGCATTTTCGCCGCGAGACCCACCCCTAAATCGAAGTAACGCGCCGTTCAGCCTCTTCTCTTCCTCTCTCACCGCTCCCTGCCGGAGCGGTTCATTTTCCGGGAAGCCGCTTAGTTAGAGTTACCCGATCTCGAGACATCTGTGCGAGAGGCGGCGTTATCGCAATATTTCAGGCTTTTTACCGCGCGTATCCGCGGATCGAAGAGCGAAGCCGGGCGTAAGCCCGGCGAATCGATCGTGTTCTATCGGGGAGCCGACGATGGTGGTGGCGGAGGAGGCGACGTCGGTGGCGACAGCGCCACTCGAAATCTCTTCTGGGAAATCTCTTAGCCCTCCCGCGCATCGTTCGTTTGGCCGTTCGTCGGTCGGCTCGTCCTTTTTGCACCGGCCGCATCAAGTTCATCCCCGATGCGGCGGCCGAGCGGGAGGGGGGCATCGGGTTACACCCGCGACAGACATTTCGCGTCCGTCCATTTCCCACGGCTTGCATAATGCATGCGGCCGCGACTCTGACGACGACGACGACGACGACGACGACGACGACGACGACGACGACGACGACGACGACGACGACGACGACGACGACGACGACGACGATGTCGCTAGCTCGAAAGTCCCCTTTGCACTTATCCCCGTCCCTTTCCGAGGTCGGTCGGCCGGCTAGTCTGACGAATGAGCGAATTCTGCTTCGCGGGTCACCGCCGCCGCTTCCAACCTCCCGAGGAATCACCTTTGTTTGCCGTTGCTCGATCCTCCCCGGACGCCGCGCTGTTTCCACGGCCGATTGGTCAACCTCGTCTCCGGAGGCTCGGGCATTTCAGGCTCCCGCTGGCGTTGTCCCACGTGCAGCGATAGGGATAGGGGAATCCTTTCCCTGGGAAGTGTGTCAGCTCCGCTCGCGCGTTCTTCTTCGTTTTCTCATAATTTGCAAACGTGTATTCGCTCTTGCGTCACCGGAATCTATCGCTCCGGTCGCGTTTCACGTCGTTCGACGGCGCTTGTGTAACCTGGTGCGTGTTGAATGCTGATGAAAAGACAGAGTTGCGAAATTCGACGAAAAAACGGCCGAAGTAAGGATCCGCAGGGAGTCGAGAATTTTGGGATGCAATCCACTCGGTTCGCGTATACTACGTCGCTGCTCAATATATATGGCTAAAAATCTTCTCTCAAATATCTTTCTCGTCACGTTTTTCATTTGATATGACCTCCATTCTATCTCCCTTGAATTCTTATCAAGCATCTCATTCTTACATCGATATCTCGGCTTTGCCGGCGAGAGAGGGAGCGCGTATTATGAATTCAAAATTTACGCCGCGATAATTTATCACTTAATGACGGACGCGACGAAACGCGACGATATCGCGTTTTACATCGCTCTCGATGACGTTTTATTTCCTTCGTTTGCACATCACATCGGTTATTTGTCGCTTCGAGAGTATTTATTCTTGTCAGCCGGGCATTTAATTGTATTACCGTTTCCCTCGTACGCAGCTAATTTCTGTAAAACGCTTATTTATCGTCGAATGCGAGTTTTAATCCTCCGAATTTTTATCCCTTCGCACTCGCTCGTTGTGCGTAATTTCTTCATGAATTTTGCGATCAAATGCTGCAAGTCATAAATTGCAAAGCGGGAGGGGGATTAAACGGATTAACCGGTATTCTATCAACGCCCCAGCACGCGCTCGTATTTATTATTATTCGCACCAGTAAATCGATCGGCATTAAATGTTTACGACGCTGAAAGAACCGCGTCTATAAAACGCACGTTTCGCGCGTGGTAACTTCGGCTGAACATACACAAGGATTTGTATCGTAAATGATACGTGAACGAACGATAAAGAGAAAATAGGAAAGAAAGTGAGGGGGGGGGAGAGAAAGGAAGGAAGAGAGAAAGGGGCACCACATTTCTTGTAGGTGGAAACAAGCGTATGGGACGGCGAAACCGCACGATTTAAAAATTCGTATCACATACAATTACGCAGAGTTAAATGTTTACGATGTCATTGAAGAAACCACGCTCGTTAAACCGATACCTCAATACTGACGGCGCGCGGTAAACCGGCGTATGTATTCGTTAACGAGCACATATCGTGTATGTGCGCTTCATTTTTAGAGGCAGGATATCGCGCACTTTGCGCGAAACAAAAAACAAAAAGTCAGACGAAGATGCGAACACGTACGGACTTGGTGAATATAAAACACAGCCGCTCGCTTTTTTCTTTTTTTTTTCCCCGCAAAACGCTAATGTTCGCGTAAAGTCAACGCGCGTTTCATGCGCGCATTTCGAAAATTATTTTTCGCGGGATTTAATCAACGTAAAACGAGTTTGCTGTGTAATCGAAGGATTCCCCTCGTAAAAATCACGCTATCACGGGAACGTTATGAGCGAGACAACACTGCGTGCGCAGCCAGCTGTTCCAGTTTACGTCCATAAATTTTTGTTACGCTTTTTTATGGATATACGTCTTGCGACAGTACAGCGGAATTATACATAACTGGAAACAGCTGAGGAAAAATGGAATAAGTAGTTAGAGCCTTACGATTCCCCGTCCGTGCTGTTATCGACGCGCGAGAGAGCGCCATGATCGTAAAATATACATTTCGATACAGCACCAATTCGACACCGACGCGCATAAAAGACGACCTTTTTCATCGTGCAGCCTGAGAAAGGACCGAATTAAAAAACAAGAAGGAAGAAGAGGGAATTACGATTTGTCGAGATAATTCAGAATTGAAAATGGACGCTTTTCTCGAGAAACGGTCGAAAGATCGCGGATGCGTGTGTGTGTGTGTGTGTGTGTGTGTGTACGAGAATGATAAAACCTCCTCTCTGCGGAATTAATACGCTATTAAAGCTAAATTAAACGGTCGCCGCATGAATAGGCCGCCGAATTCTCGTCGGGGAGTTCTCGCGGCAGAGTTTCCGACTCGAAGAATCGAGAGGCATCGCCTCTGGAATAACTTTGCATGAATTATTGCGCCGGAGGAAGCTTCCGCGTTGCGCCGGGTAACGGACTCAACGATTTCAGATAATTACCATCCGCGTCCTCTGACGTTTCTTCTCATTCGAACATGCAGGTCGTCCGGTATAAACGCACACGTATACGCGGCGAAATGCAGCGCGCGCGCGCGCGCGCGAGAGAGAGAGAGAGAGAAAGAGAGCACAGAGTCATCTTTCATTCCTTGACTTTTCCGGCGAGACAGGCGTGTGAGGTATATCGCATTGCGTGTCGTGTCTAACTCTCGAACGGAGAGACCGATGATGGATCTGCCGGAGCTGTGTTTTACGATTACGTACCGGCGATCTTTCGCCGTCCCTTCGCGACACGAAGATCAGGAATACATCGGTTGCCATTCCGCGCGTTAGCCGATAAGACTGGATTCGCACAATGTGTCTAGACGACGGCAGACAGGATTCCGTCGATCCTCCGTCAAAATGTTCCCCAACGCCTTCGCACTGGAGTATTCACGGTACACGGATAAAAATATTATCCCATTCTGCCGCCGTCTAGACGGATGATGATGAGAATCCAGACTAACACCGCGCTCGCGATATAACGACCACGCTTCTCAAAGACGTGTGCGGAAAAAAGGCTACTGGCGTGCTAATAATAAAGTACATGGGATAAAAAAAAGTATACATCCCCGCCGGGACCCGCGTTGTTCGCCGTAGGACTGGTCGCATCGTTAACTGACTTGCACCGCTGCGAGCAGTTAGAAACTAATCTCCATTTTGATGCAGTTTCTAAGGAGACTTAACCAGTTTCGGTTTAAGCCGCGTCGCGCCGCATCACATCGCGCCGCATCGCGTCGCATCGCATCGCGAGTTGGAGGAATCCTTGAATTTGCCAACTTACGATTACAATGCATCACCAATAAACCATGCGATACTGTATACACACACACACACACACACACACACACACACATATGTATATATCTATACATATATGTATCTCTTCACAGTCACTATAATAACCGGAGAATCCACTTACTTATCCTGACCCGCGAATTCCCGCGGGAGCCACTGCGCAGGGCTGCAGATCCTCCCCAAGGTGGTGGCGGTATCGAGCACCCCGCTTTCCGGCGAGCCGTCGAATATCTCGATCGCCGATTGGCAGGACTGCGCGCTGCAGAATCGATAACACGAGAACATATCCATCAGTCGATTTCACGATAATACCCGCGCGCTCTCGGAAATTCGGTCGCTCGGTCGCCGCGAGGAAATTTCACGCCGATATCTCAGCCGCGTGTTTTCCCGCGAGGGGTTTAAAGAGCTCAGCGCAATAGCGAGATCTAACGTGCTCCTTGCGAGGAATCCGAAGTAATCGCGCGCCAAGTTTCAACAATCGCCGGATTAATTCGAGCAAACTCTGCGGAGAAGAAAGAGCAAAGGGAAAGGCGAGCGCGATCGTCATCGCTGCACCCCGACTTGTCCATTTCTCCTCTCTCTCTTTGTTTAATTTCTCGAAAAAAATTGTCCGCCATCGCGCGAAATAATCCGCGATCGAGAGAAAGTCTGCAAATCTGACACGAATGTTGCCATTACGCGGTCACCCGTGCCGCAAACGCGAGCAAAGAAAGGAGGATGAAACGCACGGAGGCGTCAGGCTGGCGAGAGGGGACACGCGCGCGATATTCTCCAGTGTTCAGAGAAGCGGATACTTTCTCGGTTCACCTGGCGCTTGGATTTACAATATTCCGTTCAAAATTCATGCTGCATCTTCAACGGAGTCCTTTCCGCTCTACGTCTCTCGTCTCGCGTCTGCAGTTTGTATCAACTCGCATATCCGCGCTCTCTTGGAACCGATAGCGCGGCGTGTTCGCGCGATGTCGGGGGCGGAGGGGTAGTTTGTCGGGGGTTACTAGTAGTCGTCGACGTCGGCAGTGGCTCCGGGCTGATTTCACCCCTCCCGCGCGGCGTGTTCCGTCTCTCAACGCGAACACATCTCCGAAGGCGTGGATACGCGTCCCACGTGTCGCCGGCATTGTGCATGATAATTGAAAATCCCCGGGATACACCACGCACGCGGACGTGTTTCCCCTGCGTGATTTAATGCCAGACTGCGCGAGCCTCCGCGAAAGAGAGAGAGAGAGAGAGAGAGAGAGAGAGAGAGAGAGAGAGAGAGAGAGAGAGAGAGAGAGAGAGAGAGAGAGAGATCCTCGCCGGCGCCGTTCCGATAAGGTACGCGAGACCCCGCTAACGGTGAAATAAGAGTTTCGCGGGCGGAACACAGCGCGTGATCGGGGAACATCAGCGCGGCCGCGCGTACGCGGTCGTCGTGGACAGGAAGGATGCCCGTAATTTTTCGCGTGTGTTTTAGAACGCATCCGTCATGTCCAACGGGAGAATCCTCCCAGGGAAAAACAAATTCTCCTATTGGACTGGACAGATACATTCCGAAGCGCAAGTTTCACGGATGACTTTTCTGTCTCACGAGTGTATCGCGGGTGCCGTCAAATGGGCGTTACGTTCTCGTTCGGGGCTTGCGCGTCTCGACTGAATTTGACTGAGATGTATCTAACTGTATCGCCACGTTTTAACGATATCTCGTATCATTGATGTTTTTTTATGATTTTGTATTATTTACGTCATATTATATTATTTCATATTTTTTACACACACGTAACATACATGTATGTTATAAAAAAAATTTTAGTTTAAAGATTGCGAAAGTCACTCCGGAACGTCGGCCGGAAGGGTTAATTAACATTATTGTTATTTTGGATTGTTTGTTCCCTCTCTCTCTCTCTCTCTCTCTCTCTCTCTCTCTCTCTCTCTCTCTCTCTCTCTCTTTTGTTCCCTCTTTCTCGTGTTCATCGACGTTGTTCCAAACAACGAGAGCGCTTACGGTCGATGCAAACAGCGAAACTTATGACACCCGCATGACCGGCACATTAATCAACGGCACAAACCACCGACTATTTTTACAACGCGTCACGACACGAGTAAGTTACGATCGTAACCCGCCGCGGATTCGCGGACATCGGGAGGCGCGATTGAAAACAGTAAACAAATGCGAAATGCAATTTCGCACCGATTCGTTGCCACGCTCGTCGTTTACGTGAGTGCGTTTTTTCGTTCGCTGCTGGTGAGTCCTCGAGTCGATAGGCCAATCGGGGGCAACACCGTGTCGATGTGCAGGGGGTGCGAGAAAGAACAAAGGGTTTACCGCTTCCTTGCCACCGGTCGATCGCGATCGCACGTGCGTCTCGGGCTCGTGCGAATCGAAGATCCGAAGCGCGAAGGCGAGCGGCGTTACCTGAGGTTGTAACTGGCCAGGGAAACGTGTCCGGTATCGTAAGCGCGACCACGCAGCACGAGCCTGCACGTCGTGGACTTGGGCTTGCCCCGGGTGTCGTGGTGGCCCGCTCGGACCTTCTCGCCGCTCACCTCGAGGTCACAGCTGTTGGTCACGGCGCCTTGGTCCTTGCGGTGCTCATGGAGGTCGCGATTGTTGTACCGCACGTTGTAGCTGCCGGCGGACTTCATCATTTCGACTGGAAAGTGCCAAAGGCGAACGGCGCGAGAGGGAGAGAGGGAGAGAGGGAGAGAGAGAGAGAGAGAGAGAGAGAGAGAGAGAGAGAGAGAGAGAGAGAGAGAGAGAGAGAGAGAAAGAGAGAGAGTGAGTGAACGTTGATATATAATAACTGTCATTAGCATATCTCTGGCATAGCTCTCGTGTGTCGTTCGATGTCAAGACATCGTGTCGACGAGAAACAGGCGAGATAGGATAGAAACTTCGTGGATTGAATCTCGTGGAAGTTATACGACGCGAGAGAAGGTTTGTTTTGAGATACTAATATTAGTCTTGGACAATTAGTTTCTACACGGAGGAAATATTGCAGTGAGAATTCCAACAAAATTTTTTTAAATCTTGTACCACAAAGAAATTTGACGAAAACTTACAAGTATTTGTATAAAAATGTTGTGCACGTTTGACTTTTTATTACACGATATTGCGATTACTTGGGCGTTTCGTTTCTCCTTGTTTATTATATTTCTACGGTAATTCACATCGGTATAGTCCAGTTTTACAAAAGTATTGTAAAAGATATATTTTAACGTAATTTCTACTGCAGTGTTTTTTTTTGTGTATTATTGTTCTTGATTAACTTAAAACGCGTGAAACACGAGAGTTAGTCGATAAACAGTGGTTGGCTTCGGAAATGCGGAAGCGAACTCGCCGACTTTCTCATTACTTACGACTTTTATTCGTGCTGTCGACGGTGACCGTCGTCGGTGCTTCCGTCGTTATTTCTATAAAACTCAGCGTCGCGACGAAGCCATTGTAATCAAAAGGCGGTACCTCCGGGCCGGTTCTGTAAAATAATATAAACTTTCCGACGGGTGCACGGGACGGCGAGCCATCTCCAACTTGAGTCGACGCAAGAGAGAGGCCGAGAATAATTGATTCTTTGAGTCCCGATAAATCGCGTTGAATAAATTTCCAACCTGAATTCGACGAGGAGTTCTTGGCCGTCATATATTAGCGACGTCTTCTCCTTGCCGCAGAGCATCTTCAGCAACGGGCTCGACGTCGTTGGGCCCGAATACACGGCGATGTAGTCGCTGGTGCAGTGGCTGTAACGAGGGTGGAAATATTTTCGTGTAAGCTGGTAGTATACATTTTGCGCGCGCGTTTCAAGAGACTTTGCTGGTGCAGTCTCTTCGTCCTTTGCGTCGGGACGAAAGCGTGCGGGGGTGGATGGAGAAAATGGGAAGCGGCAGGATAGTGCGCGGGATATGGGTGGGATGGTCTATCGAAGCGGTCGAGAATCGTGTACCGATTTATCAGGGAGTTCATGAGGATGAACTGGATTCGGGTGCCGTGGAAGTTTCGCCATTAAGAAAATATCCAATATTACCGGTAAGGCAGAAGCGGCTGTGCCGAATTACCGCGACGGGGACGGCGTGATTTATTTTACGAGGGAACTTCATCGCCGTTCGCTCGCAGGGACGATCCCTCACAGCTGGGATCACGAAAATGCGATTTTAATAATGTGGCCAATTAGGGGTCATCGCGGCTTTCCGGAGGAGCTCGGTCGTACCCGGTGATTACCGTGTAGACGAACGGTGATTAAAAGTGGTCCCTTTCGTGGTTCCCAATCCCTACCTTGGCCCCTTTTTCCTCCGCCTTTGCAATTATCGCCGATGGTGTATTACGTCGTGCTCCATTATTGATAGACTCTGAGGTAAAGATCATTGCTGTCGCTCTATAAACTTCGTAAACTCCGCGATGATGCACGCAATATTGGCAGGTGGCACACTTTTCGATTAGAAGGAACACAACTCGGAAGATGCGTCGGGGTTAAGCAACAAGCAACTTCGGAAGAATTGTATGTATAGAGAAATATTAATTCTCAATTTCGCCCCGTCGCTCGGTTATTTAAGCCGTATTTCAGAATATTACTCGGCGAGAGCGTAAAATGAGATAACTTCTCGAAAGTTTCAGTTTTGTGTAACGTTTGAGCGCGGTAGTTGATAAATTTTACGCCGGATATCAGCCGGAATATATTTCTCGGGCTGTCGTCGATGATATTACGGTCGAGTTGATGCCAGGCGCGCGTGCGTGCATACGTCGATGTAAAATATCGGTGCGTGATGTCCGTCAAGATCCTGAAGAAACCGTGTTCTAAACACGTAACAGGTGCTCCGCGAACTTTCCTCATAATTCTAATTAATTACCTCCAAGTACGAGCGTGAAGAAATTAATGGGGAAACTTTGTTGCCCAGCGTTCGATTTTGCTGTCTGAATTTTGCAGTTAAAATGAAATTCCATACCTCAAGTTTCGCTATCTCGTCGCGGATACACGGCGCCCGACTATGTTAATCGACGATACGCACGATAATTAGCATTAATCGCGCGAGATGTAGATCGCGATGGGAGCTAATTGCAACATCCCACTCTCTCTCTCTCTCTCTCTCTCTCTCTCTCTCTCTCGTTCGATCTCGGCCTAACAACTGAGAGCTGATTCATCTTTTACGTCATCCCGCTCATCATCCCTTCGCGTCACACCCTCTCGCGATCGTCTCGTCCCGTCTCGCCTCGTCAGCTTTTCCTTATCAGGCTTATTTCTCACATCGTTTCGTGTTTTCAGTAGCTTATCTCAAAGCACATATGCCATTTCCCGCGGTGGTATTAAAACCGTACTTTTCTCATCTCCTTGTTTCTTTTTGTCCTTTTCTAAACGCGTTCTCGCGTGAGCTTATCGTCTCCGATAAATTAGATCTCACCCCTTGAATTCGCGTGAACAATGAACAGGCCGTAATTATTTCCATTAGGAGAACCGGGAGGGAAAAAGGGGCATGTCAGTAGAGGGTTGGATCGCCTCCGCGGAAATAGTTCTGTACGTCATTTTCTGCCCGAGCGGCTTGAACACCAGAAAATCGGATTCCTCCGGCTCCATTTCGCGCGAGCTTCGCGTCGCTTGGCCGTGGAGCAGAAAGGAAAGCGAGTGAAGAAGAGGGCGGAGGGGCAGGGGGAGGGACGGGCGAGCTTCCATCCATCCATCCATCCATTTTACGGCGCGGTACCGGCATTGTACCGTCGACAACGCTCGTTACAAAATGCACCGAGATAACGCGCTCCGCCGGCGCAAATCCGCCGGAGTAAATTAAAAATTTCCCACTTGAATCCACCCTGGTCCCGTCGGCTGCCACCGGGGCGCGTCGTTGTCTCTCGCGTGTGATTTCCACCTCACTCCCCCCACGCATCATCCGACTTGAACACCGAGAGCGGGCTTTATGCAAACCAGATTTTCGGCTGAGTCGCGCGTCGCGCAAATATTCTCTCGTTTGCAAAAATTAGTCCTCGCGCGCGATCTCTCTTGCGCGTCACGCTGCGGCCGCTAAATAACTTTCGAGATCGTCGATACGAGCGCGACGATTTTGACGGGTACGCGGTACTCTGCAGAGCGATGGTGAGAAGAGCAGTGTGGGTGGACAGTCGACACAGAGAGGGAGGGAGAGAGAGAGAGAGAGAGAGAGAGAGAGAGAGGGAGGGGGGGAAACGAGAAATGAAAAAAGGTGGTACGACGCGCGGCGGAAAAATACATTGTTCCGAAGCTTCATCATTCTGAAATATCGTTCCTCCACAATATCCGAGGCAGTGTAAAGTCCCGACGAATCGCAATATTGAAATCGGATGAATGGTCGGATGAAAATGTATGTATAATCCTGAATTTTCATTTTTTTCGCCTCACCCTCGTGCACGCGAATATATATGATTTTCCCTTGTGCTTGCCCATATGTTTTCGGGATATTTTCCCCATTCTTCGTTTTGACACCGCGAGCTTTCGGGATTCCGCGTGTCCTCCGATTTACCGGAAAAATATGATATTTCCGCGTTATCTCGTACTCCCTCGGTTCCTGGATTATGATTTTTCGGGACTTTGTGCGTCCATTATGATTCACGCGTCCGTAACGATGAAAAGTTAGAGAGAGAGAGAGAGAGAGAGAGAGAGAGAGAGAGAGAGAGAGAGAGAGAGATGGGTAGAAGGATATCCCCCGATCGGGAAACAGTAAATAGAGGCCGAGTATATTCTTCAGTGGCGCAGCATCGTGGAGTGGCATAAATAGTTCTCGTGGAACATTTTATCCTCATTAACGAGCGCCTTTGAAAACACAATAGCGGTTCCGCTGGAAGCCGCTTTCGCTGCTCGCCTTGGCCTCCTCGACGTACTGATTATAAAGTGATTAAGGGTGAAATCCGGGTAAACGGTCTAACGGGTAGCGAGCTGTTCATACGGTTGTTAGCAAAAGACCGGTGATTAGGATGATTGTATTAATTAAATGTGGCCGCGCGGTCACGCGGACGCAGACGCTTTATATAGTCGATATGACGCCATCCTCCGTGCGCGCGCGATACAATGAAAAAAAGACTATTGCTGGGGAGAGGCGTGTAATACCTGTGAGATCTTATATATTCAGTCGTTAATGAGCAAAGTATAATGCGCTGTCGATTACGACGATTATAATGAAAATTCGCGAAAATGCAAATTACTCGCGAGCACAATCCGACCGGAATATCGTTGCGATTCTTCGTTATCCTATTCTTTATTATCGCGCGCGGTGTTACGCGCGTCTACCAATTATCCCGTTAATTATGCGTAGCGTATCAGATCGTCGCACTTGTTCGCTCGTAGCGGTGGCAATCCTCTCGCCGGGGAATATGTATGTTAGCTTTCTTTGTCGCGCGTCTTTCGCATAAAGGAGTGACATTATTATGCGAGATGTACAAGTATATCCGAGACGCGACGAGGAAGTCCATTGTCGAACGACTGAGAAACGCTCTTGAAGGAACATCGCCGTGGTTCATTATACAACTCGGATTCGTCTTTCGACGACGGCTACGACGAATACGACGAATACGACAACGTCGTTTACTACGGCGACAACGACGACGACGACGACGTTAGGGGACGAAAAAGTCCGGCAATCGCAAAGACCCGTTTCTTACGGGCAGACTCTCTCTCTCTCTCTCTCTCTCTCTCTCTCTCTCTCTCTCTCTCTCTCTCTCTCTCTCTCTCTCTCTCTCTCTCTCTTAGTTTTATTCATTTCACGACCTTGCTCTCCACAGTCCATCAGCCCGGCAGCTTCTTTCTCCTCGTGGAATCTAAGGTGCGTGGACGGATTCACGGATAGTCGGGTATATGTTAATCCGGTTGAGATTACATCGTCGTAGAGGCGTCGGACCGTAATTCCGTTTCCGCGGTAGGATAGTATGAGAGCGCTCTGAAAGCGGCCTTTATGCGAAGGTCGCCGTCGCGACGATTCTTCAGCAACTTACTTCGCCATATTGAATTGCGACGGGAGAAAGGCGAACCCGATCTCGTCCGCCCGGGTCGTGATATTTCTGCGATTCGCGCCACCTTCCACGGGGATAATTAAGGCGCCGTAATGAACATTAATAAATTACCATGATGTTACAAAGGGCAGGTGTGCGAGAAGTTAAATGTCAAAGTGGCTGCTGTTGCGTCGTTAATCATCGCGCGCCGGGAGAAGAGAGAAATGCAGTGCGAAGATTAATACGCCCGTTTAATTAAGATTCGCAGCGGACGATTTATCGCGACAAATGTATTTAGGGGAAGCATCTTGTTGCGTGATACTCCCACGGTTTTACGGATATACATTGGCTGATCTAGGAGAATAATTTGCGCGCGTGCGCGCCGCACGTTGTTAATATCCGGATTATTTGAGTCGTTATATCTTTATACATTTTTTTATCAACCACTCTATATATATATATATATATTTATACATTTATTTATTTATTTATTAAATCGTTCTCCTTACATTAGTGAATAATTTTTCAGACGGTTCGCACATATCTCTAAATTCAATCTCGTTATATTATTAAAAATATATTAATTGATTCTTCAAAAATATCATTACGTCAAAGAGACTTTCTCAGACGTTCGCTAGTCACAAAGTCACGCGCGTGCAACACGACTTCTAACAATTATGCGTGTCGTAAGTAAGCGAATACGGGTGCATCGGTATATTAAAGACTAGACATCGTCGAAACGATTACACGGGGAGTCGTAACAAACGCAATTATGGTAATAATCCCGTAGAAGGTAATAACACGGTACACGCAGATGCATTAGATGTGGCGGCACGCCGGCGACTGCCACGTTTATATTACGCAATCAGAGCAGCGCCAGCAGATATCGTATGTAACTGCGTGTAACTAATGCAGTACTATATGCGCTATGCGA
Organism: Harpegnathos saltator; assembly: GCF_003227715.2. NCBI lineage: Eukaryota > Metazoa > Arthropoda > Insecta > Hymenoptera > Formicidae > Harpegnathos > Harpegnathos saltator. The sequence goes on along the minus strand of NW_020230724.1, from coordinate 1,255,209 downwards.
TATTAATGCACCGCCAGATCCAATTTACTGCTATTAATGCGGCATAGATATGTCGCCGTTGCGCGACCATCTTGGCCGCGATGAAATCTGAAATCAAGTATTAGACATACTTCAGCCGGCGCGACGCGGCGCGGCGCGGCGCGACGCGACGCGGCAGGTAATTACGGTAAAATGTGGTTGCGAATCCATTAACCATGTTGATTGGAGACGATTGTGCATCGCGCGCCGTTCCTATGTGTGATGCGCGCGTAATCCACATATGCGTCTACCATAACCGTATTTTCCTGAAAATGGCAGATAGTTACGCGAGTTCTATTCTATTTCATTATCTGCCATTTACAGGAAAATACGGCTCGATTGTTAAATACATTCTAACTGCGCTTAATTGTTCTGCCGTTTACAGGAAAATATTGCTCGTCGACTCGCGCCGTGATCGCATAAATCGGCAAGCAATTCACGCGTTTGCGGGGTAACTTGCAAAAAGTACGTTGTCCAAACGTTGTCGATGAATGTCGGCCTCGTTATTTTTCTCTCCCTTCCTCAGTCCGTTTATGGCACTGTCTATAAAAAAGAAAAAAAAAAATCGCGAGCACGCCGTTACAGCTGATAGAAGAGAGCGCGAGTGAGCAACATAAAGAAGATAAGGTATGTCACAACACGAAAGCGAGGGACGTGACTTACAGAATGCGTGTCCGTAAAATCGACGGATACTCGAAATTACATAGCGTGAATATCTCCGCGAGCGCTTTCGGGACGCGATCGATAGACAGAAAGACAGAAAAAAAAAGGTACGTTCGTTCCAGCAGACAGACCGATAATTCCACGGCTCAAAACTCCTATGACACGGCTCGTTGCTTTATCAGCCCTTCGCCTTCTCTCGTTCTTCGCAATCCCAGCGGAGTGTAACTCGCAGGAATTGGTTGTTCCGTAATAATACGCTTTTTGTAATCTGCGATAAGAGCGGAAAGAAGGAACGGTGGAGGGAGTCTGTGTGTCATCTGTGTTCTGGAAAATAGGCGTGTTCGCCTATTATCCAAATTAGCATTATTCCCCTTTTACCGTTACCATAAAAATCGCGTCGAGTTCCTTTGCATTATCGAGTCGATGTTGCGAGAAACCAGAAACGACGCTCGCCTTCCACTTGCCTCAACGTGTTCGCGGCTCGCGCGGAGAATTTATCCGCCAAGTGGATTCGATCGAGTCGCGTATTTCTAAAAATAGACGCGCGGTCGGACCGGATTCGTCGCGAGTGCACGTACGAACGTAACAAAATTACCGAAAAAGAAAAGAAGAAATTATAGAATTACAAAAGATTAACAAAATTACCGATAAAAAGACGCAACACCGAACGTATCAGGATGTGCAACGCCGAATTTTTATTTTTTTATCAGGGGATGCACGGTGTCTCTCTCCGCGAGGAAAGGAATTTATTCGTTAACTGATGCCGCGGAAAAGATCGGGAATGCGACACACACACACACACACACATTTTTCCTTCTTTTTTTCACACATATATAAACACACAGTGCGGCGCTTGAGCGTTGACGCATTAGATGTAGATTCAATTTTCGTCGCTTCATTTAATAAACTGTCGACACTGTGTGCGTGTGTGTGTGTGTGTGGCATTTGCGTGCGTGTGCCTGCACGCGCGCCGGCAACGTCGGATGTGCCCGCATTACTTTTGTCGAACGGAGATGCAACCGTCCATTGTTCTAAGGGCCCCTAAGCCCCGGGGCGTGGTTATGACTAGCTTGGCATTTAATCCTGTCGTCGTTGTCGCCGGCTCCGTCACGGTGGTGAAATAGAGCCGGCGCCTCGTTGTAAATTCACCCCTGATTGCGAGCGGTCTTCGTCCGCACTACCGTTCATCCCCGGTGCAAATGCATTGTTATATGAGACCGCTTTCGCGAAATCATGGAACGATAGCTTGGCACCGGCTGCTAGCAACGCTGTGGCGCCAGAAATACACTCTCTTCGCGCGTAAACGCGCCTCTCGTACTCGCCCCGGGAAAATCTGAGAATTTCAGCGAACGTAGGCGGAGCTGCGCGTGTGTCAAAACGACGAATCTTTCGTCTTGACGTAGTCGTATATATCGGCTTTTGTTTGATTTTATACTTGTAATTAATCTCGCTTTTCCAAGAGAAAAACTGGACGAGACTACACTGCAAACCCGAGTGTGTTATTTTGACACGTATAAGCTGAAGCTTTCTTCACGCGTTTCTTGTCGTCTGACAAATCACGTCATTTGATGCATTTATCGATATATCACTTAACGCGTCAAAATAACACACTCGGGTTTGCAGTGTATACGTGAAGCAAGGTACAAGATGTCGTCTCTTTGAGAGATTTGGCTGAGATTTAGTTGAGATTTAGTCGATTTAAGTTACTCGCTGAAATTTAAATTCTGAGTAACCGCTGTTTATTATCAATTACGTCAACATGATTTATGCCAAGTAACATTTGCGGGAATATCAAGCGGTATCAGACTCCGGATATTAACATCTTAGTTACCCGAAGGAACGCCGGTCGAAAATAGTCCGATGCTCGTCTTATCAGGAATGAGGAACTACTAAATAAGTTGAGGAACTACTAAATTAAATCGCCCACCTTCGAGGAATCCGTCGCGTTTCTCCCCTCCTCGCTACGGTAGTCACTCATTAAATATTAGGAAGAAAAATATTTATGAAAACATTTCTCGAGGCAACGTAGCCAGCCGCCCCTTTGCATCACTGCTGCTATTGCAGTTAGTTTAAAATCTTATTCCTGTCCCGGAAAGCTTAAAGGTTCTCTCAATCCAATTAATTAAGCTCTTCGCCATTCCAATTAGAACATTCTTGGCTTCCTACGAATTGCCATCGTAGTCCCTTCCCATTTTTCTCTCTCTCTCTCTCTCTCCCTCCCTTTCTCTCTTCCTCTCTGCCTCTCTGCCTCTCTTTCCCTCTCTTTCTCATCGCTTCACGAAGCCAAATGATTAAAAGATCTCCGTTCGGCTGCACAAAGCGACCGCTGCGTTGAATTAAATAATTTTAGCTCGAAGAAGTTCTCGCGTCCGTAGCGTAAATTGTGAATGCGCGATAGAATTTTAAAGGTGTAACGATTCTCATCGCTTCAACCCGTAAAACTGCAGACGCCGAGAGCCGCGTGAAAATGTTCGGTGAAAAATTCATCCTGATATTATGAAGCGGTTAAACGTTCATTGTGTATTCTATTTAAGTACACTCGTGCAGCAAATACAGTTGTAGTGGGGAATCCAGTCGATTACGTTAGTGTGTATAACGTTGTAACGTTCAATTCCCTGTCTTACGGTTCGCAATTTTTGGCGGTTATTTCCCACCAGATGAGAACGTAATATCTGCACTGGTGAGTGCGACGAAAACGCTCTCTCACGGTCCTCCCCGCACTTCGGTTTATTTTATAAACTACTATATCCTCGTCGTTGTGTGTGTGTGTGTGCGCTATCCAGGGATATCAGGGTGCTTCGTGAACATTGTGCGGCACAATGTTATCAAATTCAAAGACGCTCCGCATTATCCCGGTAATAACAACGATAATAATACCGGTGATACGAAGGGCAGTAACAGTAAGAAACGGCCAGTGGCAAGTCGCGGGGAGTCGAAATCGCTTGAAAAGCGATCGTGATTCGGCAGAAAAAGGGAGAGAGAGAGAGAGAGAGAGAGAGAGAGAGAGAGAGAGAGAGAGAGAGAGAGAGAGACAGGGACTTGATCTCGTTGCCTTATTCTCGTTAACATATTCTCATTATTTTCATTATTGCACGTACGCATTATCGATCGTAGGATATTATCTTGGAAAACAAGTGCTGCGAAAGAAGAAAGAGATACACATACATAAATTCGACTTAGATATAGAAATATTTAAAAATGTTACATCAATTCCAAAGGCACACGATTAGGGTTCTGTTGCAAGCGACGTGTTAATCTGCCCATCGATTCAAACGCGCAATTTGGTCAACGCCCATGGTACATAGTTGTTTCTGGAAACAATTCGGTGTTTCTGGAGGATTCACTGAGGGTAGTCATCCGGTCACCGCGGCCGGATCTGTCGGGAAATGTTGCTCCTGAGGTTCCCAGGGTAACAGGCGAGGGATGAAACGGAGGCTATGGTTGATGTCGGGTCGAGGAGCTGCCGCAGGGATAGAGGTATGCTTTATTTCGGAGCTTTACACTCTATTACGTTTATTAAAAGCACCCGCGGAAGGCGTCTTCGTGCTCGAAGACGTTGACACACAGGAGTAAAAATGAGAGCGCTTCTTTTACGATATTTTTTCCTCCTTCGAAGAAGCGCCTTTGGGTCTATCGAGAAGATAATATCGTGCCAGGCCGCGCCCTCATCGCCATCGTCCTTTCCTCGGTTCGATATCTCGGCGAAAATTAGATGTTCAATTAGACGCGTTCCTCGCGCGATACTTTTTTCATCGTTATCTTACGTTTTGCCCGTCGCAACGTCGATCGAACAGTCTTCGGTTTTCGGCGGAGTTACTGTCGCGGTAAATGCTTAGACGGAAAGTACACTCCGTCTCTGCGAGACGTAAATTCCGGTTGCTTGCAACATCAAGATACTTGGATGTGGCGCGAGTTTGTTAGACGCAGTTTCGTCAAGACGATCGTATTGACTCGGGAGCGTTTTGCTTTTGCGCTCGTGAGATACGAGTGACGATTATCGTAGCACAATACCGTTCCGTCCCAGATACTCAATGAGTCACTCCTTAATGGAGCTCGAGCTGCAAGAGCTCCTTTGTTACCTCCCTTCATTTTGTATTTCGCTCTGATTTCACGACAGGGAAACGTTGTTACCCATTGAGAATGCTTGCCGTCTCGTACAGAGCGCTTTACAAATTTTGCGGATCGCGGACAAGTCCTCTCGTCGCAGAGCGCGCGCTGCCGCGGAATACCGTTCGTCGACATTTCCGAAACACCCCGGCCGTAACTATCTCGAGTCTCGCGGAATTCGTGCGTCGGGCCTTGACTAAAATTTCCCGCAAACTTTCATGTCGCTTAAATTCTTCCTCGGACCGTCTCTGCGTCGCAGAGAGCGGAGGAAGGAAAACTTATTTCGTTATCGTCTCGACGTGTCGTTCGTTGTGCCGCGGTTTATAATCGCGGCGTTTCGCGCCAAACGTATTCAACGATTTGCAACTCGATTTCGATCGCCCGAGCGGCGCGGCGCCGACCGAATGTTTAAGCAAACGTGTAGTAACGTCGTCATTCTTTCTCCTTCTCTCTCTCTCTCTCTCTCTCTCACACACTTCCTTCTTTTGTGCCTTTCGCTCGCGGCCCTGGTTCGGTAATTAAATTCAGCAATTCGGCGATCGCCAGAAATTCCCGGGGCCGCGGCGCGCCTATTGTGAAGAGACTTCCTTACGACGTTATCGTCCGTGCGGAAGTTTCGTGCGACGCATTATGCGCTTGTCACAACATTTCATTAAAAAGTTTTCGCCGCGACGCGGATAAGACGACCCGAGCCGGCTTTGGCGTTGAGATATAGCCGCGATGTTCGCGATGAAAGGATTTTTTGCGCACTATTTCACGGCTATCCGTACTTTCCGCCGCGCGGTATTCTCCCGCGGCGCGGCTCTTGTTCTCGCCGCGTGTAACTTTCGACCAGGGTGTTCGCTGCTTGCGCTGGCATTTTCGCAAGGTAATCGGCTGCGTTTAGAATCCCGGCACTTTGTACGGTAGGTTTACGCGCAGAGTCCCCCCCCCCCCTCCGTCACCGTCTATCGTGCGTTCTGTCGCGCGAAAATCGCTCGTTGCGAGACGTCACCGCAGATATTAATTCGATTACAAAAAGTTTAATTGGAACTGCACACATCTCCCCGTCGCGCGAGTTCTTGATAGAAGAGACACGAAGTTCGCGCGTATCAGGAGATCGGAGGTCAGAATCGGATGGTTTTGATTGATGATATCCCTGGTTATTTGCGAGTTTGCAATTTAGCGCGGAGAATGTGCCCTCACGATAGCCGGCGGGAAGAGAACTCGAGTCTCATCTAGATCGTTTACGAGATTATGTTGTCACGACCTGGTTGTAGACCAAAGTTTGCTTCTTCAGGGTTAAGTCATAACGCGGCAGGCGAGTGGGAGAGGAGTAGATGGAGGAGGCGGAGGCGGAGGCGGAGGCGGAGGGAGGGGAAAGTCTCTTGAAATTCGCGGAAAAATAATCGCCTGAGATAGCGCGGCCTGGTTCGCCGTAAAGTCGGTCGCGCTCGAATTAAAGTAACTTTCGGTCGGAAAGTTTTCGGTTGACGGTTCGCTTCCCGGCGGCCGCACTTCGGCTTTTCGCCTCATCTGCATCGATATTGATTCGTTTATCGTGCGCGGATTTAAATTTATAAACATGACCCGCGGGGGAGTGACATTGGCAGGTTCGGCTCGTTACTCAAATATGCTCCGCAAACACGCGGAAGGAAGCGTATGAATAAAAGTAAGCGTATAAATAAAAATGAGACATCGAAAGTGTTAAAAATGTAACGAGAGTCTCGCACGCGAACGCGACAGTTTCGCAATTGAAATTAACATCCTTACAGTTACACAGTTTTCGATATATGAGGATGTGTCGTTCGATGTAGTCATGTTTTCCATAACAACGAGTCATGTTATAATATCGCGATAGAGAGAGGATAGAGAGAGAGAAAGAGAGAGAGAGAGAGAGAGAGAGAGAGAGAAAGAGAGAGAAAGAGAGGAAGTGGGAGAGAGAAAGAGAGGTCGTACGAAAATTTTGCTCGTTCGCATGTGCATCGTTTCGCGCGTTTGAGACCCGATTTCGGAAAAATTGGCGATAAAGTGTTACGGAGTCGCAGTTGCGCATCGCAATTCCTTCCTTATTTCCGTTTAACATAAAAATTGTTCCTAAAGGAGACGCAATCTCCCGCTTTTACTGCGTCTGTTTCCTCGCGGTAGCACTCGCTACTCCGTGCGCACACGAATTGAAAGGTAGCCCTTGATTGCCAATCCTAGAATTTATAGCTCCGTCGTTCGACACCACCGACTCGTCGTTCGTCGTCGCTCGTCGTCGCCGTCGCCGTCGCCGTCGCCGTCGCCGTCGTCGTCGCTGTCGCCGTCGCCGTCGTCGTCGCCGTCGCCGTCGCCGTCGCCGTCGCCGTCGGCGTTGATGACGAAACGAACTTCCGCGTTAGTCCGAACGGCGCACCTTTCACGCAGCGCGCGTAACATCTCGATTTCTTGAGAAAAAAGAAAAGGAGAAAAAGGCAGACAGACAGAGAGAGGGGGAGAGAGAGAGAGAGAGAGAGAGAGAGAGAACGTGAGGAGGGAGATAAAAAGGATCACTGTCACAGAAGTCAATTTCGGCCGATCGAACATAGCTGTTTCAGAGTGGAAACGCGGAGGACTCTGAGACACAATATCCTGTCGCGCGTCGCCGTGTCCTTGCTTCAAGCGCGTCTCCTTTTCCAGCCTTTCGTGTCCTTTTACCCTTCTTTTCTTGCTTCTCTCTCCTTCTCTCTTTCTCTCTCTGCACTCCGCGTCTCTACGGCTGTTCCTCTCGCATTGGATAAAATTCAGAAAATTCGCGGCATTCCCGGCCGCTCGTCTCGCGCGAGGCGAAGGTGAAGGGAAGAACGGGCGAAGAAAAGGTCTTGTAGCTTCGACCGAGTCGAGGTCGCCAGTCGCCTGCGAGGCTCTCGTATAAGAGGGCGAATAAATTCCTGACAGTCCGCGCTCGCGTCGCGAGACGTTCTATTTCTCGCGACGGTCATCCGACTGTGCTCGCAGGATTCGCTCGCAGGACCGCCGGCGAGATGAACGTTCGGGGATCTCGCCGGAGCGGAGGAAGATAAGTCCTCGACGGCGTTTTGTATTTCGTATAACGAGATGACGTATGGCGCGACACGATAACGCAGCGGGAAATAATTTTGCAATGTCACTGGGGTGGACTAATCCGACGCGATATGACTCGCAGTGTTCCTCTCAGAGACGGTTCTTTGGGCGCGGTTTGTGCGGGCGGAGGAGGAGCGCAATTGTCGTCGAGGAAATTAAAAGCCATCATCGCGTGACGGATTTGGTATTTTCTGATAATCGCATAATTAGAGAGAACGCCAGTCCACGCACGCACGCACGCACGCACGCGGCGCAAGTGAAATCGCACGAACGGTTTCTCTTCGGACACGATGGAGATTATCTCGCGAGTCTAATAAATTTCCGACACTTTACACTTTCCACGTGACATTCCATTTCCCGCGACGGTCATCCCGTCTTCCGGCCGACAACGGCGACGACGACGGCGACGACAACGACGACGACGGGCAGATAAACGCGGGACCTTTCCCCAGGTGCGGACGATATGTCTTGAGAACAATTCGATATTTCGTTCAGCGGACGTCTAGGATCGGTTCGCGATCACCGATTCACTCGGTCTCCGCGGACCGGGTATAATGCAACGTCCGGACGTGACGTGTGGAAATCACTTTTATTCGGAAAAGTGCGCGATACGGTCGCCCGTCACACACTCCGCGTGTTTCGTATCCAGACGAAATAAATTTTTCCCTAAATATCGGGCGAAATACGCGATATTACGTTCATGAAGTAGCGATGACGGACAAGCGTTGAACCGATATTTCAACATTCATTCTAATTGACGTGTTTCTTTTTCATCGCATCGGCGTATCTATATTTTCCGTGCAATCGCGCGATATGTGTGTGCGCGTGGGGGATGAGGGGCGAGGGAACGTATGCGTGTAGCGGGTATCGTGATGCGCGGTTCGCAACGGCGCAGATATATATGTATATATAATGGGGAGAATTTAATATTTATTTTTAAAACTGCCAGATGTGTCGATTTACGGCCGTCGAACTTGACCCGCGTTTTCGTTTAATTTTGCGCAGAGAGCTTCCCCGCAAATATTTAACCGCTGCAATAATGGCTGTGAATGCTGCAGGCAGAGATTTTTCACTTGTTTATCTATCTGTTAAAATGATATTTTTCTTTATCGATGCGTTTCGCCATAAAATCGAAATTGAGCTCTGTGTCCGTGTACGCTCAGAGGGAACGACGTGCATACCGAAACGGAAAAAGAAAAGAGGAAAGCGAAAATTGATTATCCCTTCCATCGAATCGTGTAAATCTTATTAAAATGTCAAAGAGAGGTTGACGTAAAAACGAGATCATCGCGTGCACGACTGTCACGTATTTTCAGTAACAATGTTAAGCACGGAGAGGAAGATAAAGAGATAGAGAGATGGAGAGAGACGGAGAAAGAGAGAGAGAGAGAGAGAGAGAGAGAGAGAGAGAGAGAGAGAGAGAGAGAGAAAGTGAGCAGAACGATGGTCGCTTTTTGCGCGTATAAACGAGCTTGCCGTATGTGAAGAGCAGAAATCCTCAAGTGGACTATATGATTGTTCCCGTTAGGACGAAAGATTCGTCGATTTAGAAGTTTTATTCGCACACAAAACATTATCTACACGAGTCCTCGTCGTCGAGGAGAACGAAAATGCAGACTCGCGGCTGCGATGACGACGACGACGACTTGAAACTGCACCCTAGCAGCGGTCGCGGTAATAATGGAACTTTTGCGGCACCCTGGGAGATACTTAAGATAGTCAGAGTATGACCAAGGAAGTGTCTCGGGAAAGGCGGGACGAGGCTCGCGGGAAGGGTAGCGCGGATGTATTTCTTACGATTTTACTCGCAGTAAAGTTTTATTGCGATTGCGACGATTATTTTATACGACATCGCCGCGACATTGGGTTGATGCTTTTAGTAGCAATGAGATTTCAATGTGGCGCACCCGCGGACCTTGTTATTCGTGCTTCTTCTCTCTCTCTCTCTCTCTCTCTCTCTCTCTCTCTCTCTCTCGCTCTCTCCCCCCCTCTCTCCCTCTCTTTCTCTGTATCCCTCGGAAACTCTCGATCATTGATCACGGCGGTAATTAAATCCCGACGTGGTATTCGGTCAATTTAACCGGCGAATTAATGTACGGCTGTGAGGAAAAGTTGCTCCTCTTCTTCGCGCTGATGGCGATTGTTGCTACGCAATTTACACGAGTATCGAGAAACGGCAAAAGCCGTGATATTTCTTCTCCCTGTTCTTCGGCAGTTCCGACACAGAGGCGCGAGAAACTCCTTCCATTGTTCGCGATCGTATTCACCCTAACAGGAACGGCATCTCGCGCCCGACAACAAATCAATGATAAAATCCTCTTCGCGTTTCGCGTTCCCGCGTTGCAAGGAAACTACTTGCGGTCGTGTCTGTCGTTATTTCCAATATCTCAGGATAACATAAGCTCGCCTATTCCACCGTCGGCTTTCCCAATTCCGGGAATTCCGTTCGTGAAATAAAGCGAGCAAAATGGGGAGAAAGGAAATCACGCGGGGAGTGTCGAGCCTGCGATTCGTTGACTCGTAACTCGCGCGGCCGGGCGAGCGAGCGAGCGAAGTGGCGGGTAAGATCGATCGTACAACAATGGGCGACTCTGTTCAGCGTTTGCATTTCGAAGGAAGGCATAATGCGACCCGACCGGTCAACGGGGCGTATGCCCGATGAACACTTGACCCTGGCGGGCGAAGGTAGAGAGAACGGTGGTGTTGGGTCGTCTCAACGGTTGCCGGATGAAACGTTCGAGGTGACGCGCGATCGCGCAGAAAGTGCAGTAATGGATCCGCTCATCCATTTTCTATCATTTTTCTTTTCTTTTCTACTCTTTTCTTTTATTTGTATCAGAGAGACGATGATATCCCCGATGGCGCGTCCAAATTATACGTGCGAGACAAGTCAGTGTGTGTAGCATTGGTAATCGGGAGGAGTTTCCGGTTTATTTCCGGAATATATCTTATTATAAAATATAACCGGATTATACAGGGTGCTAAATTTCAAACGTAACAGGTAAAACATCTCGAAAACTATGAAAGATATTAAGAAAAGCCAGGTAACTTTTTCAACATTTAACTTACGATATCTCGCTAATTATTCGTCGAAAGAAAAAATAGTATTAGACATTTTTACTTTATTTACTATCAAGAATATATAACTATAATGGTGCCTTAACTTTTGTTAATTTAATAATTTTGAAATTTCCAAAGGTCGATAAGTTAACAAAAGTTAGAGCATTATTATAGTAATATATTCTTGATGGTAAATAAAGTAAAAAAGTCCAATACTATTTCTTCTTTCGCCGAATAGTTAGCGAGATATCGTAAGTTAAATGTTGAAAAAGTTACCAAGTTTTCCTGAAATATTTCACAAAATATTAGGCAAATGAAAAAATATTTCAGACAAAAGTTGTTCAAATTAATTGACAGAAAAAGAAGATATAATAAAAAATTGGGCTTTCTATTTTAAAAAATTAAGTTGACCTTCAACTGACCTTGAAAATGCCCTCCAAATAAAAAACTGATAGTGCCCCGTTTGAAATTCAGCACCCTGTATAACGTAATCGCGAAAATGGTAAGAAAACGAAGAAATACCGGGAAGGTGCCACGCGAGCTACGGTACTCGTATCTGATAGAGCCCAGAGGTAGTGCCGACATCCCAGCGTCGTAATTGGAGGATCGAAGAACGTAATAATTCGCGTCTCGGGAAAATAAGAAATGTGCGCTCGGCGTAGCTATTCCTCTCTCGATACGGATATCCGCCTCGCGCTGCGTAACAACGCGCTCCGCATCTTCGAGAGGTGGCAAATGAGATACGCGGGCGGACGTGAATCGCGAATGATGACCCCATTATAAAGGAACTCGTCTCGCATTTACGTGTTAGACGCGCGTCCTCTAATACGAGGAGAGAGGCACGCTCGGCAATATCCGGCAATAATTACCTTCCCGCCGGCGGCGCGGGCAAGAATTGGCCGGACGATTCCGTCGCGTACAATATAGAAACGCGAGAGAAATACAGTGTAAAGTAAACCGTGAAACCGTACACGATCCACGTCGGCACGGCTGGCAGCCAAGAAATTTCGACCCAATTCGCCTGTCCCCTGTCACGGCGTACAGCGATGTTATTTGATCTCGGTGTGACTGAGAGAGAATATCAGCGGTATTACCGCGGAGTGGTAGAGAGAAGAGACATAATTATGACGGAGAAAAAGACGGTAACTGCTGCTGCTGCTGCTGCTGCTGCTGCACTGCAGCGCTCATAATGGAAAATCCGAGAACTGACTCGATCCTCTTGTGACACAACTGACTATTCATACTGGTTTTTCTTCCTTCGGAATTCTCTTTCACGGGATTTGCGTTTCGAAAAAAGCCCGTCGACGACGGTGACACGACTCGCGCGCGATTTAGATTAAATTTCTGAGAAAGTATCGTCGAGTCGCGCGTGACTTTGGAATGATACGAAGAAAAGAATTATTCGAACGTCAGAAAATATCGCGTCATGCTTAGATCGCTCGTCGCGTCTTTTTCCTCGGCACTCTCCTTTTATGAGGTGCGATCAACGTGGTGCGAAAGAGGTTCCCCGTGCATCGACCCCGCGCGCGCGCGCGCGCGATTCCCGGCGAATTATTTACGAGTTATCCCGCGAGATAATTCCCGCGAATTGTTGTCGCGTGTTGTCTTGCGTTCTGCGTCGCTCCGCCGGCATCCATTAATCACGAGTGCTTCAGATCGCGCGACGTCTACCACCCTCGACGATCATTCCCTTCGCTCCGGCGCCCTACGAAGTGCTGTCGTAGGACGTGCTTATTAGTTAATTACGAACCACCTTCGAACAATCCAGCCATTAATGCAGCAACTCATCTATAACGTCTGCGGATGCTCCTTCTTGGTGTTGTCGAGAGACAGAATCGAGGGTGCTTCGGGCTTGCCTGCGTCCCCCCTTCCCTCGACTCGAACGACAAGGTACTACGTGGAATGTACATTACTTCGTGGGGCGTCTCGGCGAAGCTGTATATCGATACGAATGCTGATATTCGGGGGCCTTGGGAAACCGTTTCGCAAATGAAATAACGACGAGAAACGAGGCGGTGCGCTGCGCTGCGGAACGGTAGAAATAGATGCGAGTGGACGAAACTCGATGGTAATAACGTCGGGGTAGGTACGGTAATAACGCCAACGTGAATGCGATATAAGCGGCGAAATAGTCACGCAGTCGTCGTTGACGAGGTTTAAATTGACGAGAAATTGAGCGAGGTGCACGCGGCGGGGAGGATCAATTAAGCAGAACGTTTAAAGGAATATTTAGACCTCCAATATAGAAAAAAGAAAAAAATATATATATATATATATATATATACTTGATATATGCACATTTTCTCTTTTTATGTCGAAAGTTTAAATATTCAAAGCTAAAGACCGGAATATCGAAGTAACAAGAATGTTCAAAATTAAGCAAATTATTGGCGCTCTTGCATTAAACGGCGGTTAATGTTTCGTAATAACGCCAACGTAGATACAACGCGAGTAGCGAAATAGTACGCAATCGTTGTCGAAATGAAGTTCAAGTTAACGACAAATTGAGGGAGTTACACGGCGGAGAGAATCAATTAAGTGGCGGTTAGGCGGTTATATGCATCCCCTTATCAGGGCGAAGCGCGATTAAGGCTACCGATTTCCGCCTATATCGCATCATTAGCGAACTTGGAGCGCAAGTTCGAGGCTGCGCGCTCCCTTCGACGGAGCGTCCGAGGGAGAGTTCATTTTCGTTATAGATGCATTTTTTCATTGCTGCTCGTTAGCGCGTTAATATCGCTGAAGGAGGTTATAAATTGCCGCGAAGACTCGGTTTATGTATGCGACGGAGCCTTTGAGGAGCGCTGCCCTTTATGAACGCATTGCACTCCGAGCGAAGAGACGATTATCGTGGGTATAAATGACCTTTGCTGGCCGTCTCTTTCCTTTTGCCCGAGGCGGCACGCCGAGAGTCTTGACAGTGTAGTAGATTAAAGTTTCATCCCGTTCATGCTTCGGGAAATACGTTTGCGCGCGCGAGATCGATTCTATTTCTCGCTATGCCCAACGATAAACACCGCGCGGCTACATTGTCTCTCACAGTAATTGCGGCGAGAAACACACGACTAATTCAAATGCCCGTTCAGCCGGTTCATGCCGATTCTTCGCGATCGGCTGATCGTCGTTAAATCTCGTTAAATCTCACACATTTTCGATTCCCCCCATAAGATAATGCGCGCCGATCAGACGACATGAGGCGTGATATTCTTAGATACGCTAACGAGTAGTAAGGCATTGGTTTGTTCATTCCGTCTACTCTGCTCGGTTATATATTGATTTCCGAATTGGGCCGAGCGAAAAGTTGGGCCGAAAAAAGAGCGGAAGGACCAAAGTTCAACGTGTGCCGAGTCTAATGGCAATCTCGATAATCGGAGAAGCCGTCCGAAACTATTGTTCCTCCTGCTTCTCGCGCAGAGATCGTCGCGGTGGTATTCATGGCGGGACTAATTAAACTCTGACGCATTCGGGCGTGGGTTCACAACTTCCGATTGATTACGACGCAAAGCAACAGTTCTCGCGAGTTAAATGCCTGATACACGCACACACGCGGCATCACGCGGCTGAGCATCCGCGCGCGTTCGTACTTGCGTAGAGACTCACGATATGACATTTCGTGCAAAAGAATCCCCCCTTTCTCTCTCTGTCTCTCTCTCTCTCTCTCTTCCTCTTTTACCTTCTTCCGCTATAGAGAGCTCGTCCTCTCGCACGAACTGCGCGCGGAGTGGATTTTTGTCTCCCGCTGGAATATTTTGCCCGAACTTTTTCGTACGAGAGCCCCATTCTCTTCAGGGATGTGAATCCAAGAAGAGCTTGAGAGAGAGAGAGCGAGAGAGAGAGAGAGAGTTTCTCGGTTTCGCCCCGATAAGATATAAAGATTCGCTCAGCTGGACGGACGCGCGAGGCGGGAGGAGGCTGCGCGCGGATTTCTCGAATTTCGATCAGGCGGATCTCGTCGTTGCGCGCGCGTGCTTGCGTATAACACATCCCGGGCGGCTCCAGCGCGCGTTAAATTCCGCTGGCGAGCGTTCAAATCGTAAATCGGAACGAAACCCGGGGAAGTAAACTCGAAATTACATCGGCCGCCGATATAACGAGCTCGCGTTTGTAGATCGCGACGCGTTTACCGCTTCGAAAACAGGTGAAGTTAATACAGTATGGTTTCACGTGTTGTTGCAGCAGCCGAGACACGATTAATACGCGTATAACTAATCCGGGGGACGTAATGTCTTGGGCGCGCTAATTGGGATTACGTTGGATTATGTAACTTTCCCTTGTCGGATGCTTGCCAGCATAAAGCTGCGTTCGGTGCCCATAACATAAGCCGATTTTCCAGATAGCGATACCTGTGTAGTACGCGAGTAAACTCTCGAAATAATAGCGAACGCCACTCGACTGTTATTAATGCAGAAATTGAGTTATCGCACCGCGAATTACGATATCGCGCCAAACATCCTGTCCCTCTGCCCCCTCCTCCCGAAACCGACCACGTCGAACTCTCGCAAGAGGCAAGCAATTGGGGTAAAACGTCCAATATAGTTGTCACCCTTTTTTTTCCACTTATTGCCAGTTTTCGACAAGATCCCGTTGGGATCTTGTCGAATATATATCATGATGGTGTAGTAATTGGAAATAAATAATCAAACAATTAATAAATTCCCCTACGGCTTTTCTCTCTCTCTCTCTCTCTCTCTCTCTCTCAATACATAATGAAATCTTCGCAATCGTTTTCCAGACGTTTCATCCAATTTCACACTCACACGCCACGCTTATACTCGTCTTAACGAGTAATATCGAAATTTCGAGTTATTATATTATTAAGCACGGCGCATCGTCCCTCGCGATCGTGATTATTCAGCAGTAAATAACAACGGCTGTATGACCGGCTCGATCGTTATTAACTACGTACAAAGAGAAGACGAAGCGATCGATGTCGTTTATATGCTCGTAAAGCTAACTGCGTCGGGGTGCAACATTACCCCGATTGTGGCGGCGCGCGGCTCCAGACCGCGCAGCCGGTGTCCAATCAGCAGCTTATAGACGTTATTACGGGCTATCACTAACTAACCGTAACTAAATCGCGGTGATGTTATTCTGATTGGTGCCAGCCTTGCCCGGCGATTGTTCCGTTTGCGCAATCAGCGCCTCAGGACGCGTGCGGCATCATTAAACGGAGCGTGCGCGCAGGCCTCTTTATACGTTAAACAGGATTACGAAGGATTATTCTATAACTTTGCCTCCCTCCTCCGCCTCAGCCCGCCTCACGGTTGCTGACCCAAACGGCCGTTCGCATGCAATCTTGCCGCGAATATCGATCGGCGATATCACACAGCGGCGCCGGGGTCGACGGCGGCTTCAAGATTGGCCTCCGAAAGCCTCGATTCAATCAACTTCGCGTTCCAACGAAATCAAATCCGTCGAGAGACTCGATAAGGCGGGCCGGAAGCAAATGTATTAAATTCGTATTTGCCCCCGGGACGAGCGGGCGCAAATGTATTAGCGAGTCTCTTCCTCGCTCTCATTTTTCCCTGTCTTTCCGCTGGAACGCAGCGAATAAACGTAGTCGGGCGCGCATTGGAAAAGTTGCTGTGTCTCTTGGAGAAATTTTTCTAACAAGATAAGGTCGCATTAAACGGCGCGGTGATACTTTGCTTCTCTGTCTCGGATCGTTTGTCTTTTAAAGAAAGTATTTAAGGAAAGCATATAAGAGGAGGGAAAAGGAGAGGGAAAGAGAGAGAGAGAGAGAGAGAGAGAGAGAGAGAGAGAGAGAGAGAGAGAGTGCTTCTTCGACTACCCAAAGTTTTAATGGAAAAAGTGAGCAATCTTGCTTAATGACATCGCGTTACATGCAGATTCTCTGTTTTCGCCTCGACTTCTTTGCCGCTATCGATTATAATCGGCGCTAATTGGCGAGCCGGTTGTCGTTATCGCGGTAATACGCGTAATCGGATTACTCCGGGCGAGAGGAAGGGCGAGAGAAGGTAACAGCTCGAGAATTTGTTTATCCGCGCGAGTTATCGACACAAGGCGGAGACGAAGACTCTTCGTGGCTTCGGTTCGAATTTTGAACGGAAAATTTTCCACTGTTTCTCCACAGTCTCTCCCGAGTGGTATCATACGTGCGGCCGCACGTGACCACGCGGGGAAACCACCGGACAATGCACGTGTCTGGTTATCGCGGCAAATTCCGCGCTGGATGTCAACGAGAGCGAGCGCGGCGCGGCGCTATAATCCGAACAAAGTTCGACGATTCTTACGAGGGTAGTCCCAGAAGTACCCGACCTGACGTCGTAGATGGCGGTTGTTGTTTGAAAAGAATGACTATGGTAGAAAGTACCGACCTTATAAAGCTTAAGTTTGAAGTTTGACGACGCTACGTTGTTTAGTATCGGTTTGGCAGCCATCAATAGTGAACGCTCTCAGTGAATTTGTAAACATGGAAAAAATTGGTCATCGTTATGTGATACAATACTTTGATTTGAAAGGCCTCAGTCCAACCAATATGAAAGCGGAGCTAGATTCTACTCCGGGGGAGTCTGCTCCTTCGTTTACAACAGTAAAATATTAGGTGGCAGAGTTTAAACGAGGCTGTACGAGCTGCCAAGACGAACATCGCAGTGGTCGACCGAAATGAGGTGATCACGCCAGAAATGGTGAAGAAAATGCACAAAATGGTATTGGATGACCGTCGCGACTGAAAGTGCGCGAGTTAGCAGACATGGTAGGCATTTCAAAAAAAGTGCTGCACATTGCATATTGACTGAAAATTTGGACATGAGAAAGCTGTGCGCAAGATGGGTGCCGCGATTGGAACAAAAGCAGCGTCGTGAGGATGTTTCAATCGAGTGTTTGGCGAAGTTTCCCAGCAATAAAGCCGAGAGTTTTTGCGTCGATTCATAACAACATGGATGAAACATGGGTCCATCGCTTCACACCTGAGACGAAGGAACAGTCAAAACAATGGACTGAAAGGGGAGAATCGGCTCCAAAGAAGGCGAAGACAGTTCTATCTGCAGGCAAGGTCATGACGTCAGTTTTTTGGGATGCGCGTGGGATAATTTTCATTGATTATTTTCAGAAAGGAAAAACAATCAACGGCGAGTATTATGCGAACTTATCGCAGCGTTTGAGTGATGAAATCAAGAAAAAATTTGGCCGTATTTGGCGAAAAAGAAAGTTTTGTTTCATCAAGACAATGCACCAGTTCACACATCCGTTATCGCGATGGCCAAAATCAATGAGTTAAAGTTCGAATTGCTTCCTCACGCACCCTATTCGCCAGATTTAGCCCCCTCGGATTATTTTCTGTTTCCAAACTTGAAGAAACGGCTCGGTGGTGAAAGATTTGCCAACAATGAAGAGGTGGAGTCTGCGGTTGATGGCTATTTTGAGGAGCTCGACGATTCCCACTATAAACAGGGTATCGAAGCCATTGAACATCGCTGGGAAAAGGAGACTATGTAGAGAAATAAAGATATTTTTTCCCAAATTTTTTGTGTTTTCTTCGTTAGGTCGGGTACTTCTGGGACTACCCTCGTAATTAAAGCGTCGCGCCGCTGACACAAGTATTATCGAGATTATTCGCGCAGAAAGATAACGACAGCTCGTTCCAGCGTAAGCGGGCAGCCGGGGACGGAGGTGGGTGAAGATGTAGCGTTTAATTGAGGACGAATATAATCTTAATATGGCGCGCGCGCGATTTCCGTGGAGCTCGGGCTCGCTGGCGCGCGGCGCAACGAGAGGATTTATTAAGAGAACCGGCGCACCCCCGGTATAAGGTCTGGTTTTAACGAGTAAGTCCCATCTCCGCCTAAATGGAGATATATATCTTCCGTTGGGCGCACTTATCCGTTCTTGGCTGACACCAACACGTACGAATTAATGGCCTAGCTCGAACTCTCTTCTTGCCGGCCTCCGTAGTGACGGCTATAAACTACTCGCACTTATATGTACGCCGCTGAGGGCATCGATCATGATTCCGCGCGGACAGCGCGCGGCTTCTTCGGCTTCCCGGGCTTCCATGCATGCGTGGGCCGTGTGAGTGAATTTAGTGGGCTTTGTTGCGGAAACTTGTTCAATTATACGCGCCGGCTCGCTGCGGTGCGCGTTTCGCGTCGCGAACGCGCCAGGTGGATCGGCGCTTTTATAATGCTCCGATAGGACGGCGCTGCTGATACGAGCAGAGAGCGACATTTCGGGGGATTAATCGGCCTCTGCTTCATGCTTTCATGCGCGTCGCGAACAATCGCGACGTAGCCACGCGGGGCGGGCGGGGCTCGCGGTGGCGTTCGCTCAGATGCGCGCGCGCGCGCGCGCGCGGCGGGAGGACGGAGTCGGCGAACGACGGAGTGGTTCGTTAGCGGGAATCGAAAAAGCGCGCACGATGTTTGCTCTATTCGTTTGCGCGCAGCTTTGTATTATCCGCGTTCGGAAGCCGTGTCTGGGTGAAGTTCAGTGTATAGATCATTAGCCGTACTCGAACTCGTTACGTCGACCAGATCCCGCCGAGAGTTGTGTTTAGAACTTCCAGCGTGGAATTCCCCCCACTGGTCGAGAGAAACTTCCCCGCAGCGAAACTTAATTTACGTTCTGAGATACAGGGAGATATAATACATACAGTAACGCGCGCGCGCACAGACGAAATTGGAAATTCTACTGGTGGTATTAATATCTGCAATGCTAAATTGAAAACACACTCTTCGTAACTTCGCCTTATCGCCTCTCTTCTCCTCTTTCTCCCTTTCTCTCCTTCTCGCCCTTCCCCTTTTCTGTCCGTCGACCCAAGCATTCACTCCGTGTACCCGTGAGAGGGAAAAAAGTAGCACAAGAGGGTAGCGACAGCGATTCGAAATCGCACGACAGATCCGTCCACGGAGCTATTGTTCGCGTTGGTATCACGCGCAAGCGAACAACAATTTCACGATATTACCACCGTCGCAGCCGTCGTTTCGGCCAGTGGCGCGAGAGAGAACCCTTTCACGGCGCGTGTCGCGCTGCGCCCTCTCGAATATACGCGCCGCGTCCCTTTTCCATTAGCTCACAATTCTCCGCTATCGCCGCGTACTCCCCGAAGTGCGCGATCCCGAGAGTCGGCGGATAGTTCCGCGGAATTAAAACCATCGGCCCCGGACGAGCGCGATGAGAAACAGCCGGCAGGAATAGCGCAGCGCGAGCACACGGTGGCTGACCTGCCTAGCTAGCTAGCTAGCTAGGTAGATCGGTGGTAGGTAGTTCTGCTAGCTAGGTAGCTAGGTAGGATAGGTAGAGGTAACTCTCTCTCGCGGTAACGAGGAATTTCAGTGGCTGCGCGAATCCGGCGATTTTTACGTTTATTTCCCATCCGCCGACGCGCCCGTCCGCCTGTCGTTGGTGGAAAGGATTCGTTCGCCGGCGGAGAGAGGACGGTCCTTTCGGAATTCAGTTATCAGGGCGCGCAATCCCGCAGATGCGTCGGTCGCCTCCGTCGCCGTCGCCGCTGCCGCTGCCGCTACCGCCTTGTCGCCGCCGCCAGTTGATATTTCACGTCGCTCCGTGTGTGCGAGAGAGAAGGATTCCTCTTTCTCTCCGGATCCGGCCATCCAGGCCAGGGCGCTATCTGTTCCCGGGGTTATGTAAGCCGGCGGTGTGCGGAGTATTACACCGCCGTTGGAGAGGACCTTAATAAAATCTCCGCGAGTAAAGGCCACCGACGTCGTATATCTCAATCTGTCGTCGTTTGTCAGGGAATTTGCGGCGCGAACGTCCCCCGGCTTTGCTGTTATTGCCGCCCGTTTACACACGTACCAATTATTTCCTCGAGGACACGCCGTGCGTACACAGCCGTGCGTCGTCCGTCTCGCCCACTCGCCCGTCTCATTTCATCAAGACTCGCCTTGCCGAGCGAAAACGTGGCGATCGTTTTTTTTTTTTTTATTTTTTTTCCCCTTTTGTCTTGCACTTGTTTATGCGCACCGAGAGCGCGCGCGCGCTCTCCGGAATCTGTTTGCGAATCGATCCGCGGTCGTTTGTACTTATTTGCGTCATTCGCGCTGCGTTGCTCGTTCCTCTTCCTATCCTCTGCTCTTAAATCTGCATCTATCAATTTCAGCGGATTCTCGCGCACCTGGAAGCGGTCCCTCATCGGAGCATGCGGCGACGCGCCGGCGACGGATCGCGACGAGAGGCACCCGGGTAAAATCCGCGGACGTTATCCCGTTCCTCGTTCTCGCGCGTTATCTCTCTTGCGGAACACGTCAGGATATAAATCAATACGTTTACGGGAGCCGGCTCCCCCGAGGCCGACGGGGCGGGGGCGGGCGGTGCGCGAAGAGACGCGAGGATATGCCTTTCAATCCTCTTTCTCGCTGCCTCGGGATCGCTATGGGTCCCGCAACTGAGATTCGCATTAGCGAAATTGTCGCCGTGGGTGGCGTGGAGAAGAGACTGCAGTCGAAGGAAGTAGGTAGGAAAAGATGGAAGGGAGCATTTACATCGCTTTGACCAATCAAGCGTCGGGACGATTTAAATAACCGAACTACTGCTCCGGTTGCTCGCTTCTCCCTTTATCAGCTACTTCTTGCAGCCGCCGCCTCTCACTCGCGGAACCACTCTTTCTCTCCATTCGATGCCGCCTCGTCTTTTCTCTCTCTCTCTCTCTCCCTCTCTCTCTCTCTCTCTCTCTCTCTCTCTCTCTCTCTCTCTATCTATCTATCTATCTATCTATTGATCTATCTCACGCTCTTCTCTCTCACCTTTTTACTTACTCGTTCTCTGTCTCTCGTGCGCCCACTTGTTCCCGCAGTCTATCTGTCTCTTCCGCGCGGTTTGATTTTTCTCTTCGCCGTTATCTCTCGCGCGATCTGTCTCACGTTCATTCGTTCATTCTCTCGATCTCTCTTTTCGTGCCGAACAAGAGAGAGAGAGAGAGAGAGAGAGAGAGAGAGAGGGGGGGAAGCGGGGGAGGAAGAAATGCAAAGTACCTCGATTATCGGGCAGCGGTTTCTCCGCAGATATTTTCTTTCCGCGAGATGGTCCGGGAAATAATTGGATCTAACGACAGACCGTTCGTCGTCGTGCAGAATTTCTCGTTCTTATGGTAATGTCGGGCAATAGCGGGAATTCACGACGTCGCGGGACTGGAAGTCGAGATTATTGTCAATACCCGGCAAACTTTTTCCGATTCGCTGGCGCGGGGTCGCCGCGGCGTCGATCATAATTTTCTTTCGAGATGTCGAGAGGGAGAGAAAGAAGAGGCGAGGAAGAGAAGCGCCGTCGGCTGCGACACGATGTAAAGTATGGGCCGTAGCTCCGGGGTAATTGCGTTTGCTCTCCAATTAAACGTCCTCACGGCGAAAATATGCACTAATTAGCCCCAGCGTCGGCGTGACGCCGCATAGCGCGGCCTGACGTGCGGCTCACAGTACCGGCATGAGCGCCGAGTTATTTTACATTTAAAGATCATCTTGACGGTTCTCTCTTTGCATCGCTTCCGCGCCTTAGTCGAAGCTCAACTTACTTCTCCGCGCTTGCAAACGCGGAGAATTAGCCGGGACATTCCTCGCGCGGAGAGAGTCGCGCGCGATAAAGCGGCGGCACCGCGATCAACGTATACGCGCGGCGAGTCCCCTCTCTCCTCTCTCCTCTCAGTTTCGGCGACGTTCTCTCGCACATCTTGTCCCGTGCCGTTGCATATTAGATCGGCCTCACGCAGCAAAGGTAAGGCTCGCCCAGCCCAGCCCAGGCGGGACATTTCCCGCGCAAACTTCAGTCGCGGGATTATCGCGGGAGCACGTGTACATTATTTACCTCGGAACTTCCAAGTTGCGAAGCTTACGCAGGTTTATACGTTACACCGCCGGCGGGACAAGGCGCCTGCCAACTATCCAATGCAATATCGCGACAAGACTGCCGGCTGGCGTGCATGCACGCTGGCTGTGTTGCGCCACCTCTTTCCATTGCCGGCGTATAATGGCGTATACGTGTTTACCGTGATGAACAAGTCGGCCGCGTGAAACGCCACGCATCGGCCGATTAATCTTCCTCCTCCTCCTCCTCCTGTTCTTTTTCCTGTCCCTTTCCCTCCGCGCAGAAGCAATTACGCTCATAATCGCTCGCGATCGAGCCCGAGCTTACAGTCGGCAGAAAGAGAAGACGCAAAAACGAGAAGAGACGACCCGCGCGGATAATCTCGTTGGCGTTCGCGCGGCCCGGTGAATGGGAAGCTCGCGGCTTTTTATTAATGAATAAAACGCGCGCGTGGTGAAAAGTCCGATGATCCCGGGGTGGCCGTAATAACATTCGCCGCGAATGTGAAAATGCGGCTACCCGCGACGCGCGATCACGCGCGGGGATAATCGTTTCAGCTGTACGTCTCTCGCGCGGCGACTTTGCAGTTACGCTCGCCTCGTCGTGCGAGGTGCGTTCGCAATCATCATTGCAGTCGGCCTGTCCCTCCCCCGGTCCTCTGCCCTCGCCTCACCGTTGTTCGGTCATTGGCGCAGCGGCGCGGCGGCGGGATAATATGTAACCACGACTCTATCTATTCTACTTACGGTGCAATGCGAGACGACGCGCTCGGCGTAAGCGACGGCGGCGGTCGTAACAGATATACCACCGTAAACGCGTCAAAGTAAAATAGTGTCAGCAATTAAAACGCGCACCGGCGACCGGCCGGCCGTTAAATCATCCGCCGCTGCGCCGCGAGGCGGGCCGGCGGGCGCGGCGCGGCGCGGCGCGGGCGGGAAGGAGCGAGGCGGTGAAAAACAATCGCCGCGGCGCGCTCGTTCTGAAATTAACAACAACCGTTAATTAAACGGCGTTCATCGGTCGCAAAGTGCGTGCGGACGTTTAAACACCGCGTAACGGAGAACAATGCGGAGAGCTTGCGCGCGCGCGCGCGCGCGCGTGTACGCGCCAAAGTTTGCCGCGAGTGCACGCGCTTCCTATACATGTTAATACAGCGGCAGGTTATAATTTTCGCTCGGGCGAATCTGCGGCCGACGATCGCTGCTGATGAATGTAACATTCGCCTCGGCGATATTATTTATCGGCCGGACGGGGCCGTTTTGAAATTTAGCCCGGCGTTCATTGCGTCATGAATAACGAGCCACGGCCGCGTCGTTGTCGAGCCGGCGGTGTCCTCTCTCGCGTCGCAACTCGTGTCCTCATAAGAATTTTACGCCCGGCCGGCCGGCCGCTGACGCGCGCGCCTCGGAATGGCGAATCTCGTCCCCGAGCGCGCGCGTGTTGTTACAGCCCCATCGTTGGACTTGTGCTCTGCGTGGACACACACACACCGGTGCGTCCCGCGACGGCCACTTCCGGCGCAACGCCGTGCCGTGCGGTCGCCGGACGGACCGCAGGGTTGCGAGAGCGCTAAGCGTCGCGCATAAACATCGCGCGCGGCCGCCGCGTATGCGATATGACGACACGCGTACGCAGCCGACGAGCTGGCCGCGACGTAATTCGACGTGCTCTCGAGGCTGGCCGTTGAAGTTGCATCACGGGCGAGCCTCGGCCGCGGCGAGATCGGCCGAGAGTGATTCCAGCTGGTGGTCGCGCGGTAATACCTGGAGCGCCGTCGCGTCGGCGAGATGACTCGTCGACGGAACGAAAAATTGCCGCTCGCGCTCTTTCTTCCCGCCTGCCGTCTCTCTCTCTCTCTCTCTCTCTCTCTGTCTCTCATTCCTGCGGCTTTTCCAGCCACGTAAATTCCTCCGCGCCACATATGCGTCGGCGCGTGCGCGTGCGCATGCGGTGCGTGGCGATGCACGCGCATTTGTCAAGCGCCCTGTGTGCATTTTCATTTTGATCGAGCGGCCGTGTTTGCGGGGTGGATAATTCAGGCATTTCTGTGTTTTAATCACGGATGATGTATTATGTAATTTTGCGTTTAACGTCGAACGGATGCCGCGCTTGTGCGGCATTGTAAAACTGAAGCGTGTAAACGGTAGCTTTTGCTAACGGAGAAGAATGCGATATAATGCGAATGACTTGGTATAATTGATGAGCGACGATTCATTCGCGCAGAAATGACTCGCAATGTGCCGGAAGTTGGCCTGAATTGTTCATAGGGCGGGGTTAATTAGAACGATCATACGAGTATAATGAGTCGGCCGGGTTCCAACGAGTTTATTACAATCTGCGGAATTGGTAGGCGGCCTCGCGCGTGCATCGCGCGCGGCGAACTTTTGATTAATTCGCGCGAGTCGTACGTGTGGGCGCGTGAGAATGTATCGAGTCACACACAGAGTCGGCGCAAAGGAAGGATACGTTGGAAGTCCCGATTAAAGGCCGTTGACCCAACTCACTCTAGATGCTGGCAAATACGAGCCGTCTAAATCTAATCGGCCATTTGGCAATTTCACGATCATGATCTCGCGATCACGAATCTATTTCGATTTACTTGGAGTCACGAGATTTCGAGGTTTGCCCGCCGTGGCGAGCGAGCGCCATCAAAAATTCATCCCGTGAATTAAAGTCGGTTGCCTCGCTGAAAGCGAGGCGCAGCAACGCGGAAGGAACGGCTCGAGTCCGAGGATGGCAAGGCACGGCGTAATAAAAGAGCAAAAAAAAAAACGAGAACGCGGGAAAGAGCAAGAGGGTGAAGGGGGGAGGGGGGAGGGGAGGAGAGAGACAGGCAGAGAAATAAAATTTGTAGGGTGAAATTAGCCGTGCGGTGAGCAAACCGCCGACACACATACGCCAATTACGCGCAGCCGTCGAACGCGTGGCTCCGGGGTGTGCAGAACTTTGGGCGCGCACTCAGGTGTACCTGATGCACGTTTACTCTCTACGCGAGCTTTATTGGAAAGGGGAAAAAGTGCGAGCGCACGCGGACTCGGATAATTATCTCGCATTGTCGCGCGATTGCGTTTACAAGGCACCGAACCGCGGAGTCCGCGATGTGAAGTGCACCGTTTTAAACATCGTTCGATAGGCGAGTGTCGAGTATCGAGCGCTGAAATATCAAAGAATCGGGCGCAAGGTAAATTCCATTAGCGAAAGTATCAGGCGAGCAATTAGCATGCGCGCTTTCGTGAAAACGAATATTCGTTTAGCGTCGCTGGAACGTGTCGCCGGAAAACGACCTCAGCATACGTAAATTGATTACAATATTTAATAAATTTTTAGAGAGAGAGAGAGAGAGAGAGAGAGAGGCAGGGAGGGAGAAAGAGAGGAGGAGAAACAGCAGAGTCGAATCGATATATGAAAGCGTGTGATTCACTTGACGGGGTAAATTGAAGCAACAGAGAGACTCAAATAGATTCGAATTTAAGCGTTGAATCTCGTTAAACGCCCGCGGAGAAGGTTCATTACGTTGGCGGGCGTAATCAACGTCCTCTATCAGTAAGATAGCGATACAGATGAGATTACTCGGTCACGTATGGCTCCAGAATATACCCTTAGGACATGCCAAGCTCCCTACGTGCGGCGCGGTTACGCTGACACGAATTTTCTGCACCGGGCTCCGCGCATGCAAGCGTAGCCGCTGATATTAACGAGCGTTAGTACGCCCGCGGCGTGACATGTGACACAATGCTGCATGATAGAAGAGTTCCGTGCAGCACGACGTTGAGGAGGGGGAGCAAGTAATATCGCGTCGTCACACTGTAATAATCTCGTCTACCGGCTGCGCGAAATTCCGTCACCGTATCGCGATCGCAGTGAGAAACGGCGATTTCGCGCCTTACGTGGAACTTACTCGGTCGGGCCGGCGACTTTTCGCGGCAGCGCGAACGCGAGATCGCTCGAGTTTCGCTCTCTCGCAGCATGGAGTGGATCGACGAGAGAATCGGTATTCTCTCTCTCTCTCTCTCTCTCTCTCTCTCTCTCTCTCTCTCTCCCTTTTTCTCCCTTTTCCTCCGTCAGCACCGTTGTTGTACAAATCATCGTCGCGCGAGAGCGTTTCGAAAATGTTCCGCGCGCTCTTTTTTTCTGCGGAGCGAAGTAAAATTTTCAACGCGGCCGCGCTAATTTTCACTTCCGCCACCTCGTCGTGAGTTCAACAACGCGTAAACGCGCCAATTACGTGCAGCTCGCGGGAACGTAGATCCCGGGCGCGGATATGCGCTGTACGTTCGCGTGCGCGCGTGCTCCCGCGTAATATCGCGCGCGCGTTGCGCGCACATGAATGGCGGCGGTAAGTGTACGTCGTAGATGCGGCGTAATCACGAAATTGCGCGCCCGACGGATGGATAGCGCGTGTCAAGACGCAAGAGTCCGACGGAATCTCGATGTAGAAGTGCGAGCGCACGCGAGCGAAATTGGCCGTCTCGCTCGTTGATAGTCTCTCTCTCTCTCTCTCTCTCTCTCTCTCTCTCTCTCTCTCTCTCTCTCTCCGGTTGGTAATATCGCGCGCGCGTTTCTCGTCTTACAACGGCACGACGTAACGTTGAAAGTCGCTCGTTAAAGAGCAACGGTCGCCGGCAAAGAGAGAGGGAGAGAGAGAGAGAGAGAGGGAGAGAGAGAAATGTCTCGCAACTGTCAAGAAGATGAAACGTGCGGCTTTTGTGAGCGAGGCTTTGGAACACGCGTGGGCGCTGTGAGACACGTGCTCGCGCTGCGCTTGCGGCTCTGAAGACCCGAATGAGTCGTCGTTGCGCGATAAACTGGCGTTGTCGGTGCGATAGACGCTCGAAGTCGAAATTCGATTGGGCTGAGTAAATAGAGTCGCTAAATGAATGCATATTAACGCTCGTGTCAATTGTGTACAAATTCAGTGACGCCGTGTATACGACGCGCTGTGCAAACGACGAGCGCTGTTATTAAAGTGATTTTCAATATTGGTAATACCTTCATTGCGCTCCCCTGCGCGCGGACGAGCGAGCGAGCGAGCGAGCGAACGAACGCCCGCGATGTAACTTGATTTCGTTACTGCTCGCACAAATCCCGTGCGCGCGCTCGCGAGCCCAGCCAGTGGTATTAGCGTGTAGTTCGATTTTCGTGACACTTCATTAATTACCGAGGCGCGTCTACCGTGTAATTTAATTAATGTCCGCCAATGTCACGCGGCCGGCGCGGGGCGTCGGGCTCGCGCAGTTAATACGCCAACTTGTCGCTGTCGCATTTTTCACGGATGTTGCATTACGTTAATTGAAACTTGCCGACGGCGCTTGTGCCGCGATCTTGCGAGTTTGTAATTTTGCAAGTGCCCGCTTTTTACTCACTCTATTTTTCTCTCTCTCTCTCTCTCTTTCTCTCTCTCTCTCTCTCTCTCTCCCGCCGCATCCTACTCTCTCGCGTAGGTAACGCAGTTACGTCATTAAGCCCATCTACACCGATGTTATTATTTGTCCTGTTTCCTCGCTCCACGGACCTCTCCCCGACGCGCACAGGTGTGTGCGCAACGAGTATATCTTTATTCCGCCTGGCGCTTCGAGCGAGAGCTTTAATTAAACAGAACTTTCATTCGCGTCTCGGTTATCCGAGGCACTTAACGTCCCTACAGCCGGAGAAACCACGACAGCGGGGAAACTACGCGCTGTCTCTCGCGAGACAAGAGACTTCGCCCGATAGATATTCGGCTGGGCGGCGGAAAAGAGAAAGAAAGAGGGAGGAGGAGAGACCGGAGAGAAAAGAACACGAACACGCTCGGCTTGGCTCGAGGTTTCCTCGAGGACCTCGAGGGAAAGGGAGCGGCGCTCCTCCTCCGAGGTGCTCTCGTGGCACCGCAGGCAGCGCGGCGGCGGCGGCGGATGCTCGGCGGTAAAAGTTAAACAGTGCTCGAGTTTGAATACAGTTAACGCACATGGTACCTCGCCGCAATCTAATGCCTCAAAGAAGGCTATGCAAACCGGTGATGGCCTGTCGACAAGAAAAGCCCGCGGTCGGGTAACACATGGTAACAGCCAATAGCATGCGTTGAGAGCAACGGCTTGCGGCTGGTGCGAAGGGAGGGGGGTGGGGGCGAATGTTGCACCAGCTAGGTCGGTAGGTAGGTAGGTAGCTAGCGAGCTAGATGGATACGTAGGTAGGTAGGTAGGTAGGTAGGTAGATAGGTAGGTAGGTAGGTAGGTAGGTAGGTAGGTAGGTAGGTGGATGTCTGAAGATGGGAAGTACAAAAGCTTTCAGGCCTTCCCCACGCTCCACCCTGCCGCCTCCATCTGACGTACACACGTACGTACCGCATTCTGCGCGCGGGTACGCGCGGCAAGCCGTCTCGAATAAACGGGAATCCGCCCTAACTTTATGCGGCTCTTATTAAATTCCAGCCGACGAGAATCGCTAAGGACGACGCGAGGCGCGTCATTATTTCGCGCGCCACCGCTGCTCCGCCGTCGTTCACGTCAAAAGATTCGATCCGTGTCGCGTCTCGCCGTGAGACACCCTTTCTCCCTTCCTCATTCCCTCCCTCTCTCCTTGCTGCACCCTCGCCCGCTGACCTGTACGGGGCGGGCGAGAATCGATTGTAATCGGTAAGCGAGGACGAGGTGTAATTAGCTATCTCGCGAGGCGCGGAGAGGCCGCGCGAGTTTGTTTCGCGCTTGGTCGCGACGTTTCGCTAACAATGTAACGACGTAACGTGTGAAAGTGAAAGAGAGAATTGACGCGTTACGCGAGAAGCAGATCGTACTTTGTTGCCCGGCCGGATAACCTGTTGAGCACTTGGAGCAGCGAGTTTCCTTTTTCTTCTCTTGCCGCTTTTTCTTCTTTCTTTCTTTACGTTAACTCCGTGTTTACGCATCACTGCTGCCGCGCGGCGGCTTTTGTCTGCTTTTGTCTCGCGAAAGTACGGAGGATTGCTGACGATCACACATTAAGATGGCTAGGTCGCTAACGCGATAACGATATCGCTGATAACGCTGTCGGTGTGAGCGTGGACGTGTCTCTGCGACGCGGGCCGGAGTCTCGTTGAATTTCCCGACGTCTCGTTGGAAAAATCGCTTTCTCGCCGAGCGCGCCGCGAGACACACTGCGAGATCGTATACGCGTCGTCGGCGGGAAAAAAAGGAAAACTTCGCGAAAACCCGCAATCGCGAGCGCTGACAACGGAAAGTGCCGTCTTGGCGACGTCGGCAGAAGCCCGCTATTTGCGAACCGCGGATCGGGAAAAAAGAAGCGAGGGAACGAGAGAGAAGGAGAGAGCGAGAGAGAGAGAGAGAGAGAGAGAGAGAGAGAGAGAAAGAGAACGGGGGCGGGGAAAGAAACAAGGAGGAAGCGCGAGTAGAAGAAGAGAAAAAATCGCTGCCTCAGGATTTCCGCGATGTTGTAGTTGGAATAATTTCGACGTTTGCATGGATGAGGGTGGTACTACCGCCGCGACTTCAACCCCTTTCTTCCCGAAGTAGCAGCTCCCTTTTTCTCTTTCTTCTCTCTCCCTCCCTCTCTCCCTCTCTCTCTCTCTCTCTCTCTCTCTCTCTCTCTCCCCCCCCCCTCACTCACTTTCTCCCGTCGGACTTTTTTCCGCTGTGTGAATTTGGCATATCATATGGCGGCGGCAGCGACAGTCGTCCCTTAGCAGCGAGAGTGCGAAAGTTAAGTCTGAATAATGAATCCGTACGACAGGCGAAGGTGAGATGCCTCGTAGATTTCGCCGTCGAGAATCCTTTAAGGCTGATCCCTACGAGATGTTCTTGCAAGTTGCTTGGTCGTTACCTGAATACTGGTAAACCCCTCTTCTATCGCAGCGAGGGGATTGGAATGAACATCTGACGTGGAACATATGTGCTTCCAGTCGAAGAATATATATGGCCGAGTTTTCTCTACTTTACTCCACTCTACTTTCTCTCTTTCTCTTTCTCTCTCTCTCTCTCTCTCTCTTGCGCGCGCGCGCGCAAAACGACTGAGGTTTCACCCCGGTGCAAGAAGGACTTCACGATCCCCGCACGCGCGTTTACCAGGTATGTCGGTAATTACTTTCCGGTTTTTGTAACAGATGTCACTAGCCATAAGTATGCAATGTTATGATTTGATACATATGTCATTTTATTCTACTGACATTAACCTCAAAACTACACAAGTTACGTTCCGCCAAAATAACAGCGTTATAGATTAATAATTTTTTGAAAATGTCGAGTTTTGTGCCTGAAAACGTGCATTTGCGGCACGCATTACTTTTCTTGTCAAATCAAAAGAAAAAAGCCGCTTAAAGTCATCGTTTGCTGGTAGAGACTTACGGTGAGCATGCTCCAACCATAAGAACATGTGAAACGTGGTTTCGACAATTCAAATGTGGTGATTTCAACGTTCAAGACAAAAAACGTCCTGGTAGGCCGAAAACGTTTGAAGATGCGGAATTGCAGGAGTTACTGGATGAAGACCCAACACAAACTCCAAAACAATTGGCAGGAAAGTTGAATGTGAGCCGAGTAG
Source organism: Harpegnathos saltator (assembly GCF_003227715.2). Classification (NCBI taxonomy): domain Eukaryota; kingdom Metazoa; phylum Arthropoda; class Insecta; order Hymenoptera; family Formicidae; genus Harpegnathos; species Harpegnathos saltator. The sequence continues at coordinate 1,224,009 of NW_020230724.1, read as the reverse complement.
CAATTTGTGAACGATTACAAGCGATGGGAAAGATCCAAAAGATGGGAAGATGGGTGCCACATGAATTGAATGACAGGCAATTGGAAAATCGAAAAATCGTCAGTGAAATGCTGCCTCAAAGGTATGAAAGGAAGTCATTTCTGCATCGAATAGTAACGGGTGATGAAAAATGGATTTATTTCGAAAATCCCAAGCGAAAAAAATCATGGTTATCACCTGGCGAAGGCGGCCCATCGACTGCAAGGCCAAATCGCTTTGGTCGCAAGACCATGCTCTGTGGGACTCTGGTGGGACCAGGTTGGTGTCGTATATTATGAACTGTTGAAACCTGGAGAAACAGTTAATACTGATCGCTACCAACAACAAATGATCAATTTGAACTGTGCATTGATCGAAAAACGTCCACAATACGCTCAAAGACATGATAAGGTGATTTTGCAGCCTGACAACGCGCCGTCTCACACAGCAAAACCAGTCAAAGAAGTGTTGAAATCACTTGGATGGGAAGTTTTATCGCACCCGCCGTACTCTCCAGACCTGGCTCCACCCGACTACGACCTTTTCGCATCGATGGGGCACGCGCTTGCAGAGCAGTACTTCGCCGATTTCGAAGAAGTTAAAACATGGCTCGATGAATGGTTTAGCTCAAAGGAGAAACAGTTCTTTTGGAATGGCATCCATAAATTGCCTGAGAGATGGGCAAAATGTATAGAATCAAATGGCCAATACTTTGAATAAATATATTTTAACTATCCATTGTAAATAACGTGTTTTCTTCAGCGAAAAAACCGGAAAGGAATTACCGACACACCTGGTAGCACGTTCCACGTCCTCGCGCGAGCGGGATGTGAATTATGGACAAGGCACGAAAAGTATTTAAGTCTCCGCCGGGGCGGTGTCTTCGCGACTACGACCCGCCGCGCGGCGGTCGCTCGTGGAACTCGGGACGTGACGATGAAATATTTATAGCGTATATTTCCGCGGAAGGTGTCAGCGCGCGCGGCGGCGGCAGCGATGGCGGCGGCGGTATTCGTACGATTCTCGTTAATTGTGGAGGGACAATTCGCGGTCGGGGACGAGCCGACGAAAATAATTACTCGCGCTTCCGGTTTTACGGCGTGAGGTCGAGGTCACAGCCGGCAAGGAGCCGGCCTCGCGGCGCGGCGCGGTCGTGCGAAATAACCTAGCCTCGTGCAATTAATTATAATGAGATTGAATAATGGATATGAATAGCGAGAGTGTGAGACAACCCCGTACATTTAGCAACCGCAAATCCGCCGAGGCTGATCCCGGGATGTTCCTGCAAGTTGCTCGCTCGTTACCTACACGGCGGTTTACCTTCTACGACATATGGAGCGGCTTATTTACGCGTTAGTGGATCTCATAAGTCATGCGATAATAAACTCGTAATGCCGGGGATACAAGCTACGTAATACACACACGCTATGAATAATTGTAATATAATGATACGCGCGGCGATTTTAGCGCAGGTCTGCACTGCGCACCGTACGGCGTCGCCGTTCTTCATTTTCTCTCGCTCGCTCGCAAACGGGGAAATTACATTGAACCTTCCTAGACACGCCCGGTCTATCGCGCGTCGTGTACACATCGTCGTCAGCGGCTACGCGTACTAAGCGGCGGAACAGAATGACAGGAGCGCGTGCAAGAATGAAAGGTAGCTGCTGATTTAATGTAATATCTGTACTTCCCGGTGCGGTGCGCCCGATAGATCCGCCCGCGGAATTAATCACTTGGTCAGACCAAATTAGAATCTGCCGCGTTCGCGCGCGAATAAACACGCGCGGGAATAACAGGCGGCTTGTAATTAACAGTAGTCGATATCTCTCGTGCGGTGTTTTTTGCCGGGGCTCCTTCCGCGTCAGAGGTATTTCGCGCGACGATGGGAAGAATTACGAAAAAATGAAACTTCAGCGCGACGACGATTATAGACCGACGCGTGCATTCGGTTGCGAACACGCCAACACGTCCGCAGGATCTTCCTCTCTGTGTCTCGATGTGTGTGTGTGTGTGTGTGTGTGTGTGCGTGTTCTCTTCGTCTCTCTTCCTCCCATCTCTCCCTCTCTCTCTCTCTCTTTCTCTCTCTTTCTCTCTATTTATCGGCCGCGCGGGTAAGCCTCTTTCGTGACGACGACGCCCATGTAATTTTGCGTGTACGTAAAATCCAGGGAAAATAGCCGGGGAACCGAGCAGCCCGCTGGTGTAATTAAACTACCGTGCGCGCGCACGACGCGTATACAAAGAAATATACGACGACCATAATGGTATCGTGTAAGCTGCGTAACGCGACTCTTTTCATCAGCCGATATATTTCGCCCGGGTATCACGGTGCAACGTGCGCGCGCGCCAACTATAGAGTATCTCGAAATACGTTGCGAGGAGCGGCACAATAGCGGAGAATAATTCAACTTTATTCGTCGACAACACACCGGCTCGACGGATTTTTCGGTTATCTCTTCTCCCTCTCTCTCTCTCTCTCTCTCTCTCTCTCTCTCTCTCTCTCTCTCTCTCTCTCTCTCTCTCTCTCTCTCTCCTTCCCCGCGCGCGTGCATCTCGTAGAAATCAATATTACGTAACGTATATTCTATAACGTGGGTATAAAGTCCGCAAGATAACGCCAGCGTTATCTCGTTAATAACGTCGCTGGCAGAACTGACGAAGGTAAATAGTGCAAAAGGCACAAATCTTCATTATCGTAGCGCAACATTCGCGTCTTGCTCGTTTTGCCGACTCGTTTAGCAATACGCGAAGCGACTCCGCGCACGCGCGCTGCGGAAAGACAATTGTTGATAGAATAATAATTGTCAGTCGTGGTCATATTGAATTTGTTCGATAAACATAACCGTGATAAAATAATCACGTAAAGTGATGAACTGAAGCCTAGAGCGTAGGGAACTCGAAGTACGCGTACACATTGGGATTGCGCTACTCTGCGAGTACGATTGTGATATCTCTGTTCTCTTTTTCTTTTTTTGGTCAACATTCGTATTGCTACCGTGGCCGAATATCGGCGGACAGATTTCGAGTCAGCGGAATATCGCGGGTCGCCCCCGATTCGAAGGTCACAGGTCGTCTATTGCAGAAATACGCTCTCGCCGTTTCCGAGCAGGCTGGTAAGCGACGCGCGCGAGGTGGCGTCGAGCGCCGAACCGTGTCGGCGAGAAAAAACTACTCAAACGCATGCGTGCGTGCATGCACGCACGTACGCACGCACGCACGCTCTGTCCCTTTTCGCAATCGTCGATTCTACGCCGAGGCGTAAGGTCGCGATAAATCTGCCGGAGCGCGGCCCGCTCGATACGAGGGATGAAACGGTGCGCCGGCCCCGTGATTGGCAGTTACGTGGCCCGTAACTGCGCACGCGTTTGTTTTTCGAGGTACGTGTGTGTGTGTGTGTGTGTGTGCTCCGCAGCCTGTCGGAAAATACAGTTTATTATTGCCGCAAAGGCAAATGCGGCCGCAGAAAAAAACGAGGTATTTTCCGCGCGGACGAGGTCGCGCGATTACGCGCACGCGGATAGGAAACGCGCCGCGCCGATCGCGGCTGAAAGGGAAACGGAAAACGCGACGAATTTTTCGCGGTGCAGTTTAGAATTTGAATATTCGACTGCTGTTTGCTAAGCAAACGTGCACGCGCGTGCGCGAGCGCGGATTCCGCGATCGGCTCGACATTTGATCGTGCTAACCATATCTCATACAGCTGGGTGAACTTTCGCGATCATCACCACGTGAGAGGACTGCTGATGGGAACAATACTTTTCATTACACTCATGAAGCGCACATATGTGTGTCGCATTGAATTAATCGTTAAATTTGCATCATGAGATATCGCAACTTGGTTTTTCATATTGTAGTCTCGACGATGCGTTCAGCACATTTTCTCGATTTTTCCCCCTTTTTTCGTCATCTTTTTATCTCGGCATTTTATGCGATAAATATGAGCGGTCGTAATATGCTTTGTTCATAAGAGGCGCAAACTCGCCGAGAAATTTACGCGCCGGCTACGTCCGGTCGATGAACGCGAGATTGGCATCGGCTGTAAAGAGAAATCCTCGTGCGATCAGCCGGCCGTCAATTTTAATATTACCGCCCAGCTTGTGTATGCACTATTGTACGTGCGAATAAAGCGGCCGAGCGACGTGAGGAGCGGGGGGGGGGAGGAGTGGCTTAAAATACGATCGTCTTTAGGGAACGGAAATGTCGCCGGTGTGCTCGCGACTGCGAGACTCCGTGTGAAATGGCTTTTGCGCGACCGCCGGCGTAAAAGTCAGCAGCCCGGCTTTGGAGAACAACACGGCAGCAGCCGTGAAAAAGCAAGTGCTGCTGCGAAGCGCGCACGCGGTCTTCTACTACTACTACGCGAACGTGTGTTTCCTGGCCATTCCTTCGTCTTTGTCGCGCGTTCCCGCGTCGCGCAAAAATCTCCCCGGAACGTGTTCGTCGACCACTTTGTTGTCGCGAGCGCCTCCGCCGGCCGCGTTAATATTTGGAACGAATTGTCGCCGGTTACGAGGGCGAAACACCTTCCGCGCTCGCGCGATCAGTTTAATTCCGATAGTAATATTTTCCGGAAAAATAGGCAGGACGAGGCTGCGGTGCCTCGTACGCTTCGCGGCGCTTTCCGCGAGACTGCGAGCGAAATTGCGAGCAATCTAGCCGAAGCAAATTATTATGTGTATCGGAGTAAGTTATTCTTTTGTTTTTTTTTTTTTCAAAATAACAGGAAGCGTCGTAAAGTACGCGAATTACGCGTCTAACTGCGACGTTAGACATTGACGTTGCGTGTCGAACTCGATCTCTCTCCGCGTTTGGAGCAGCGCGTTGCGTTGCGTTGATTGCTCGAATCTTATCTCGCGACTCGCATAATTGCGCGAATGTTTTGCGCAACGTGTATTCCGCTTCGCTCTCTCTCTCTCTCTCTCTCTCTCTCTCTCTGTCCTCGTTACAACCAGTTTCCCTCACGATGCGCAAATTCGGCATCATTCGTAATAATCATGGCGTAACGCGCTTAAAAGGGTCGCGGAGGGTAAGTAATACGAGACGCGCACAATAGCGGGCGTTTTCTTATTGCACGACGGATGATTCCGGGGGGTGGCGGGGTTGTTGTTGACACATCCGGCGAAACGAGACGCGGGATGCATTATCAAGCGACGAAATACGCGTATTCGCACATGCGGCTCTGTACGAGCACGCATAAATGGGCTCTTACCCCCCCCCCGTCTCGGCAAAGCGCAAAGCGAATGCATATTGACTCACGACATTTCTGTAGACCGGATTTCACGTGGAGCGCTCTCTCGCGTTCACGTGTACACGCCACGTGCGCCTGTGCGCCGCCGCGCGTGTACGTGTACGTGTGTAGGTGCGAACGAGCGGGTGTGTAACTGCAGAATCGAGCACCGCTTTGGAATTGGTTTCCCCTTATTCGTCGTTCCGCCATTAAGACGTGTGTACGTTAACTGTCGTCGTCATCGACGTCGACGACGACGACGACGACGACACGACGGTTCTTAGCAGCGTTTAGACGAGCCTCAGGAAGTGGCGAGCGATCTCGAGCCGACTGCGGCTCGAGTGCGGCAATGTCAATGAGAGTCACTCACTCTCCGCCTATCTGCACGATTTCGTTTGCGTCATCTAATTATCATATTCGAATCTCGCTCAGCTGGCTGTGAGGGGCGCATTTGTATGCTAATGGGCGCACGGCTGCGTTTGACAGTAATTCTCGCTAACCCGTTTCCCCGTCATTTCGCTCGCGCTGGATCCTTACCGGACCGGCTGATTTCCCTTCTAACGCGCAACGTCTCTCGCGGTCGTTGTTGCGGCTTGCGTTTTTGGCGAGACGCAGCGAGGGCGCAGACGTGCGTGCGCCGAAAAAAACAGCTAGAGTGCAGCGGTTTACGCATGAAAACACGGCCGCGGATCCTTCGGTAAAGCGGAAAATGATTTATATGCATGCGGGGTTAACATGGCGTAAAGAGAGTTCCGCGCGCGCTCGTTATGCAAGCCGAGTTGCGTTTAAGCGGGTAGTTTTATTAAAAATAGCCGGGCTAAAGATTGCAAAAAAAGGAGTTGAAATCTCGCTTTTTTCCTCCTTTCTCCGGCTGCTCTTTCATTTCTGCCCGGGAACGCGTTAATGTAATCCGAGCCGACGGTAGTGGCAAACGGAGGAAGAAACACCCCGGGCGGGAGCTTGGAAATTAGCACAAAGACGGATTCTGCGCCGGCGAGTAAGTCGCGAAAGGTGAGAGGTGATTTTTCGGCGATAAACATCGATCGCATATCTGTGCGCTCGTGTGGGATTCTCGAGTGCATTCTCGAGGGACTCGAATTGGAATTCCGTTTCACACTTTTCAGATTTCGTCCGAATTGGAGACTGCAGATTATTCTATCCTGATCTTGCAACTAATACTCGATGTTAAGTGCCTCCGCGTTGAGATTCCTTGTAAAATTACATAATATATTTGATTACCTCGTTATCTCACATTGAGAATTTTATAAATAAAAACGTAGCGAAATAACATTTTTAATATTTTGTTAAATATTTAAATATTTTGCTCTGTTAAATATTTATATAAATATTTTAGGTAATAAAATATATTTAATTTCCAAATTCTTTATTGGGCGAAATCTGCAAAGTTAATGCGGAATCGAAATTTCAGCTCGGAAAGCATCTCGTACATTTAATTTTAATATTTCGCCGAAAGAAATTTACGACACAGAACACGTCAACAGCGATATGCTGCGAGTCAGAAATCCAATCGACACATATTTTTATTTCATCACGAGTATTTCCGATTTTGTCGCGAATCTAGAGATATTTTCGGCCACATCCGTCGTTCATGCACAAACGCCGCACTTAAGCCTTAAGTTTGTTCCCATCGAAAACGATTAGCCTCTTAAGTTTTGCCACTCCCCCCTTCTTCCTCCGCGTTCTTCTCCCGGTTATCCGGGATCCGGGAATCGCATCGCGCGTCCACTTTTTCTCGATACCGCGTCCGCGAGTACACGTCGAGTCGCCGTTGCGTCGAGCGCCTCGACGCCCGGCGGAAAAATTAACCGCGCGCGACGCTCTGCCTCTTTCCTTCTCTTGGCAGGATTTTAATTTATCGCGCAACAGCTTGTAACAGGAGCGTATAGAGTCGAGGTGGTGGTCTCCGCGGTGCGCGATGGTTACGTCGAAAGAACGCTTGAAAATGGCCGCGATATTGCGGGTCGTACGTTTGCGAATAAAAGTCCTCATTTCGTCCTCGAGCGCTCGCTTAAAGGTGCGTTCCCTCGATTTACCTTCTGCACACGACGTCGTTTCGTTGTCGGCCGCGCGATTGAGCAATATGCGCGTGAATAAAGCTCTTCGCGTCTCTCTCTCTCTCTCTCTCTCTCTCTCTCTCTCTCTCTCAGGTGACGTGTGTTAAAACGAAAGTATCGAGCGCGACGGGAACGTGCATTCCGACTCGCGACGCGGGTCTCATCTTGGATGTCCGCCGAAAATAACGGAAGCTCGTCGGCGAAACGTCCGCGAGGGCTGGGATCTTGTCCGCGGTGGGTGCGGCGGTCGCGGGAAATCGTCCATGAGCACTTACTTGTAAGGAAGAAGCACCGCCGTGAAGTTGATGGCGATGGAGATCCGCGGGCCAGAGGTGATCAGGTACCGGCAACGGATGTTCGGCGGATATAGCCCGGGATATCCGGGACTAGCTAGGACGCATCCGTCGTGGCAGTCTGTGTCCTCGTACACGGAGTCGCATTCTGCAAGCAAGAACGCGGAGCTTTGTTCGTCTCTTCCGTTCTTTTCACATTGAAAGCGAATCAGTTATTCGCGCTCTCTCCTCGCGCAACTCCCCGAGTGACCTGTTCAGCGTGCCCCACCCCTCCCTCGGCTAATTCCGCTTCGATATTTTAAGTCTGTTTTAACATTCTGAAGGAAACATTGGACAGGATTCCGCCGTATTCCTCTCGTCTATCAAGCCGTTCGGCTTGAATATATCAGGAAATCATACTCTAGAAAGATCCGGTCGTTTCCTACTTTGAGTCAAGGCAGGCACTCGCGTGTATTTTCTGTGTGTATTTTCGTCGTGAATCTTCTCTCTGTAAACTGACTGGAGCGTTTAATCAACGTCATTTAAAGCGGCTCTCGGGTCGTCCGATTTCCGGCGGTTCGACAGGCGAGCACCGCCGAGCGCGAACGTTTTGCGAAAGTAAATAAATTAATACGTCCGACGATTCGATGAAAAATTCGAAGGATGGAGAATTGGCAGACGTATCAACAGCAACGCCGGCTCGCCGGCCAATCAGAACACGAGCTAACGAGAATTCTCTCGGCTCTTCTTAATTAATATTTTCGGGACGCGAGCCGCCGACTCGAAGCGTTACGTACGTATTATTTGATGTATGACTTTGAATCGGCTGCGAGTCTCGAGTTCACAACGCATCGATGGCCCTGTCGTTTGCATTTCGGTGATTATCACAATTTGAATTGTGATAATCACCAAGGTGAATAATGCAAACTCGCGCGCGCGGAAGCATCGGCCTTAGCGCGTCATTATTCGTGTGTGAATCAATTAATTTGGTTTTTCCTCGCGCGAGGTTCCCGTCGACGAGCTCAAGCGCGAACAATCATCGCGACGATAAAGCAAACGCGTTCGTTAAACACCAGCGGCGGCGGCGGCGGCGGCGGCGATATATTCCGTATTGGCGACTAAAAGACTCGTAATAATGCAATTTATTGCAAGTCGATATTCGTTATTAGCTGATATCCGCATTGTGCGCGAAAATATCGGAGCTTAAAGCTTTGCCTCCGAATAGGCAAATCAATGTGCGTCCACGCTGATTGTTGTAATATTCAAACTGTGATTGACAATCCGTTACGTACTCAATTATTCCACTTTCATGGCGTATGCAACGTACGCGTAATTTCCATAAACGCATAATGGACTCGTATTTATTACTGTCAGCTGCATGCAAATGGCGAAAAAGGCATTAATATCACTTTAATATCGCGGCGACATATGAGGTTTGTTTAATAGCACAGAGTTAATAGCACTTTTATCCTAGCCCGTTGTATGCTTGACTACAAAGAGTTTTGACGTGTTGCGTTACACGCGCGCATCCTCGTTTCAGCCGGACGCGCTCTATCGTGTCCTTTTTCTCTCTCTCCCTCTCTTTCTCTCTTTATACGATAGAAGGGAGACCGAGAAAAAGAAGCAGACAGGAGACGAGCGAGGAGAGGAGCGTTGCTTAATTGTCAACCGCCCTTTCCTCGTTTTTTGTTTAACTTTATAGAGTCCCGTATGCAATTGTCATAATGGGCGAGCTCGTTAGATATGGGACGAGAGTCCACCTTCGGGCGGCTTCCTCAATTTCTGTAATACCCTTTGCCATCCTGCCCGACTCCTCCCCCCTCTCGTCCACCATGTCCCTTTCGACCGGCAGGAAAACCATCCAAACTCTTCTTCCATTCTGCACGAGCATTTTTACCGCAAACGACCCCGCCCTTTTCGCTTCCTGCCTCGAAGGAGAAGCGGACTTTTTTCCGCCCTTCGTCGTTCCGCGCCAGTCCCAGGCGTTCCTCGCTCGAGGAGCGAGCGGACCTTCTCCGTGGGCGCTAATTGAAATTCTTACGATCGATTAAATCGGTCGGCCGGCCGGCCGGCCAGTCGGCCGGAGGAACGGAAGAGAGGAGCAGCGATAGCGGAGCAGAGATAGTTTGGTAGATGAGAGAGAGAGAGAGAGTCGCCGGAGTCGCTAATTATTTGATAACAAGCGCGGCTCGTCGTCGCTCGGACGGCAGCCGAGCCGGCGCCAATTTCTTAAACGCTACGACGCGCGCGATCAGTCGTACGGTATAATTGAACGGCGCAGTTAATCGACGTCGGTTGTTTGGCCTTTAAAAAAGCCCCGGGCTTCTGTTAATTGTACGTGTAATTGAAAGTATCGGGTTTTATTATCCGTGCGCGCCGGTTTGCTCAAAAAGTTGCCTCGTTAGCACGGACGGATGCTCCGTAGCGGGCCGCCGTCGCCGTCGCCATCGCCGTCGCTGCAGACCCCTTTCCGCCGTGCGCTAATGACATCAAAGTAAAAGTTTCGCGACACATCGTGCAGGATATAACCTCTCCCTCCTCCCCCCCCCCCCGCCGACGTTGTTTCTGGCGTTTAACGGACGTTACTCACCGTTACGATCATCGCGACTACGCGCGCTACGCTGTTCTCGACACGCCCGGCGACTCCACTGACAGGTGAGCCTTCACTTAGCGAAGGAATGGAGCGGGGGGAGAGGAAGGGGTTGCGATGCGAAGCTCACCCTTTCCGTCGGGTGGTTGCGGGAGCGTCGCTCTCCATGCGCGAGTTAAAGCCGCGAGAGGTAGAAAGCGAGCAGATTCATCAAGAGTGCACGCAATTGTCCCACCGCCCCCCCTCCCTCCAACCCCTCCTCTCTTTCCGCCATGTCGCCTTTCTCTCGGTGCGAAAATATCCATCTCGCGCGATTACGTGCTAATGAAAACGCCGTCGGCCGATCTTTCGTGAGCGGGCGTAGTTAACCACGTTAATTAGACGCGCGGCCGAGAAACTCACCCCCGTCCCACCCTTCTTTTCCTCGCGATTTTCAGTCTCCTTCCTCGGGGCTTGTCCACCCAGTGCGTTAAGAGAGCACAAAAGTGAGGCGTTTTAATGCGCCGACAGGGAGACGAGGAAGCGACGACTCTGTGCAAATGCCCGCGAAAGACGCGCGAAGAAAAGTCCCGTTTCGCGGACGTGTCGTAACGAACTTCGCACGGAAATGCTACGAAAGAGAGAGAGAGAGAGAGAGAGAGAGAGAGAGAAGGGAAAAGAAAAAGAAAAATGGGGGAAAACGTGAGAGAGAAACGAAAGGAATGTTCGTTCCTTCAGCGCGCAGTTTCGCAGAGTTTCCGCGATTCGACGAAATTTTTCGACGGCGCGCTCGCTCTTTATTTTCGCCCCATTCACACCGAAGCGGAGAAACGCGATGGATGGAGCAAAGCGGCTCTTCTCTCCCTCTTTCTTTTTCCCTCTCTTTCTCTTTCTCTCTTCCTTACCCCCACGTCCCGAAACATCGCGCAGCGCGTTTCCGGCGGGAAAGCCGCGAAAATTGCATAGGCGTTTGTTGCGCGCCGAAGCGAAGGCGCGGCGAGAAAAATAAGAGCAACAGGCAGGAACGGGCGGGAACAGGCGCAATTAACTTTTCGACGGAAAGAGTGCCTCTGAATAAAAAGCGCGGTGAGGGGAGCGCGAAGAGGCTGCGCTCTCCCGGGTGCCTCGTAAAATTCGAGCCGAAATGATTCACGCGACGCGAGTTTCCGGCGCTTGCTCGTGCTCGTCGTCGATCGTTAATTATACGAGAACTGATACATCTGCGCGCACGCGCACACACACACACACACACACACACACACACACACACACACACATGTATGCGCGCGCGCACGCGTACGTGCTGTAAAGTGATCTTCCTACGTGGCTGACTCCGCGGTGTTGCAATTTAGGGCGCGAGGGTGATTTTTATCGAAATTCGCGGGCGATCGTCGAGCGCTCGGCGGCGATACGTTTCGGTCGCTAAACGGACAGTAACGCGGCGGATCGCGGGGAAATGGCGCGTGAAAATCTCCCGCGGCGGTACTCCGCCCCGGCGCGGCATTCCGATGCAAATGTTTGTCCGGATATCTCCGAATCGGAAAATTAGACGGCGCGCTACCTGCGTTGTGCGCTTTATCGAAATAGGGCCTATCACGTCGGCGTGTGTGCGCCGAGCTAATTGCGAATCTGCGAGATGCGACATGTCATGCGTACCCGTATGACTGTGTGGGGATGTTGGAGACAGGGGCTGGGGGGAGGGTGCACCGTAAGCAGCTTATCGAAACGCAATTATGAGCGATTCGTTTCGGAGAAACAGAGAGGCGCAGAACTCCGCTTTCGCCATAACATCCCCGACGTCGTCGGCGATTGTGCGCTTTTTTGCAGTCCCGTTAATACGTAAATAAAATAAGAGACGAGACCCGACAAGACGTCTCAGTGAAACAGGTATGTGAAATAAATAACGCGGCGGGATCTTCCGCTGGAATTTCACTGGTATATAATCTGAAATGCGCTGGCTTCTTTCCTGCGCGCTTTATGTGAGGGGGTCGCCGTGGGGGGAGGGGGCGCGGCAAAAGGAACAAGCGTAGCTGAATCGACGTATGGCGCAACGAAGTTGCAAGCTTGTAGATCGGTCGGACTTCTTACCGGCAATTGATCGCTTTGTCAATTGAGCAACATCTACTTTGTCCCCCGATCCATTACGCTTCTTACCTGCGCCTGATGTACTGCTCTCGCTGTTTATGTCGATTCGATTCCTCAGCTCCTAAATATCGCGAGCTTGACGCACCGGCAGACAAATGGGCGCGTGGAATTCTTGAGTTCGTTCTCTCGGAGTTCGTAACGCTCGCATTAATCGTAAATAAAAGAAAGAAAAAAAAGATACGGAATTAAACGAATCGCGTGAATTATAAATATCGCGATCGAGTCGATGAGCGATAAAAGGACTGAAACCGAACTAGGATTTGCAGAGCATGAATGAAATTTAGTGGCCTCATTAAAAGCGCGGGTACACGGAAGCGAATTGTGTTAAATAATATACCGTACCGTATCGTGTAATTAGGATCGTGTAAGGATATGTTTATGCCGAAGTACAAATTTGTACATCGTAATAATTAATTGATACTTTGTTCGAATGACTTTTTAATTTTGCGATACGAAAATGTGTGTGTGTGTGTGTGGGTGTGTATGCGTAGAATAATTATCCTCATTTAATTATTACCCTCAAATATCTTGGGAAATATGAGCATAGCTCAGCCGAGTAATCCGAGCACGATGCTCTCTCAGTGTACGTGAATGTTAATGTCATCCAGAAAAAAATTCTCTCCGTGTAAAATAACTGTGTCACAAATTTTCCGTCTCTCTCTCTCTCTCTCTCTCTCTCTCTCTTTTTTTTCCCGACCGCGACGCCGCGCCGCGTCTACGTGCATACGAGAGACAAATCAGCACGTTCTAAAAATAATATTCCCTTTAGACGCGATAACCTTTCTCCGTCGCACAATAGCTACCTCCTCTTATAAATCACCCCGGAACGCCGGCCAGTTCCGAACGGGAGATAAATTTCGAGAGCGGAAGAGCCGACTTCCCTCGTCCAGCGAGCGCGCGGCTTGCGTAAATGCACGTGGGGAAACTCCGAGAGAGAGAGAGAGAGAGAGAGAGAGAGAGAGAGAGAGAGAGAGAGAGAGGGAGAGAGAAAGAGAGAGAAAGAGAGAAAGCCGGAGCCAGGTCGAGCGGTAAGACTGCGGATCGTCTTTCCACCCACGATTGATCTGTTTGTCAATCGGGCGGTGCCTTCGCTCACTGTTCTTCCTCTCTCTCTCTCCCTCTCTCCCTCCCTCCTCCCCTCTCTCTCTCTCTCTCTCTTCCTCTGCCTCGCTCTCGCTCTCGTTCTCGCGCTCTCCGTCCCTTCCTCGAGCCACCCTTGTGGAGCACACCCTTTCCTCTTACTCTCTGCGTCGTGTCCCTCCGTTCGTGCCTCTCGCACGTTTCCCGATAGGACGAGAGCCACCGAGCGTGCGCCAATGCCAAAAAAGACCTCTCTCTCATCCGGATGGCGGAGTGACAGTCACGTCTCTCAGTCGTACGTCCCGCGCATATGGATCGCCGCGGCTTTCTCCCGGGGATAATCGAGAATCGTTGTCGTCTCGTTACAGCGCGCCCGTGAAGGGAAGCTTTCACGGGGTCGCTTTTACCGTCGCCGACGTCAACGACGACGACGTCGTCGTCGTCGTCGTCGTCGTCACCGTCGTTGTCGTTGCCGCCGTTCGCGGTCTTTCCCTCGCGCTCCGTCTTGCTTCCGCCGCGCCTTCCTATCGTCACTTTCGACGCGCGCTCCTCTTCGCTTCCCCGGCTGCGATGCCTCAAAAGAAATTGTTGATTGCGCGATTACGCGTCTCCTTGGAATTCATGAGACGTGTTTGCCGTACGATTCCTCAGAGGCGCGCTTAAAGACGCGCTTTGAAATGGAGGTTTCTGCTCTTCCCCTCTCTTTCTTTCCTTTGTCCTTTAATATCATCGGTTAGAATCGGACTCACGCATGGCTGCGTTCGGAAACGTCACTCGGATACTCTCTCTCTCTCTCTCTCTCTCTCTTCCTTTATCTCATTTTTATGTCTCTCTCATACCAACGCAGCAGATGTACCCGAGTGACATTTTCGCAGCCCATGGGAGCTTGTTCCGCGCAAGGGGGGAGGGGGGCGGCCGAGCGTAAAAACGCGCGTTGATGATAAATGCAAAGAAGGTGGAGGAACCCCGTGAGAGTAGCAGCTCACTTTGTAGCCGCCGTTTCGTGAATTTGAGCCCGCTCAAAATTAGAAAACTGTACACGCGCCCTTAACTCACGTACGTGCGTAACGTTACGCGGACGTGACGTTGTAAAGTTTAGCCGAGAAATCTCGGGAGTAAGTAAGCGCTTCCCCCTGAAAAGCAGCAAGAAACGAAATGCTCTGGAAACGTGTCCCGCTGCGTTTTTATTACAGATTCGGCGGCGCACCGGTTGCTCGCGCGAGCGAGCAATGCTCCTCCGGCGGGTGCGATGCGCGGCGGGTCGAAGAACCCTCGTGTGTCATTACGCAATATTAGCCGGCGCCAAAAGTCCAAGACACACATACACACTCGAAACTTTTCTCATAACGGCGTTGAGAGCAATTTTTTTAAAAGGGCTTTCCAATTTTCTCACTAGCCTCGGAGCACTTTGCGCCTGCGCACGTGTGATGCGCAGCCGCGAGGTCCGCGTTAAGAGATCGTTTCGCGAACAAATAATAGCGGCCGATGATCGATCGCGGATAATAAACGGACTAACCGAGCCGGATTTACCGAGCGTGCGCGCGAAGCATCCCGTCGGGCAGGGCTCCCCTCCCGGAGCGCGGAGAGGAGAATGTAAACACGATAAATCTCGGCGAGCCGAGATCGGAGTCGAAAACCGCTTAAATTGCGCTCGCCTGGCGTGGCACTCTCAGCGCGGTGTATGGAAGTCGTCGTGGAGAATACCGGAACGCTCTCGGCTTCATTTCAACGTAATCCCGGCTAAAGTCCGCGGCCATTCCAAGAGACAAGCCCAGTAGCCGGACAAGTCTCGCGTCGGAGAAGCATCGACCGTATTGGAGATTAGAAACGCGTCGTGTGTTTAAAGATAGAGATCGCACCGCCGAGGGATCGAGCCCGAGCTCTCTCTCTCTCCCTCTCTCTCTCTCTCTCGCGCGCGCGCGCTAACGACTCCGATCACGGCGGCTAAAACGCGCTCGATGCCGCCGAACGACGGCGGCGAATCGTTCCTCGACTTCGTTCTAAGCCCCCGCGCTGCTCGGTACTTGAGCTCGCATAATTTTCGTCCTAACTAGCGGCCGAAATTGCCCCTTTCCGTCGGGCGCGTCGCGCTCTGGCCGTTTCTGTTCGTTCGTTTCTGCTCGTTCGCGCTTGCCGCGGCCTGCCTCCGACCGCTCGATTCGCAGAATTATCGTTGGCAACGAGGTGGCTTGTACTCGCACAAGCCGCGCCCTGCTCGCATTTTAACCGGGATTTCACTGCGAGGATCACCTCTGCTTGAAGCGTGTTCGAGAGCCTGTGAGGCTCTATGAGCGTTGATGTTACGTCCCATGGGCTGCGCGCGCGTCTCTCTATTTCCCAACGCCGTCGTCTGCGTCTAGCGACTCTTTGAATTTCCGCTCGGATGTCATAGACGATACTGAAAATTGCCAAGACCCGGCGCACATTCGCCACGGCGTCCGCCTTAATCGAGTAAGACGGCCCACCGCGACAACGTCGTAATTTGATGTTGCGCGGAAAATTTGTCACGGCAATTTTGCGAATGCACCGCGCGATGTCGTGCACGGGACAGCGTGCGCTTTGACGAGTTAATTGGCTAATTTCGCGACACGTTCCTGCCCCGTGGAGCGCTGCTCGATTTTTCAGAAACACCAGGTCGCCGGGACTTTTGGCTGTCGTCCTTGTCATCTTCGGTAAATATATAGAAAAGGGTACAATACCTCGGCGATTTTCTTCATTTTGAAATATGTTATAAAGGATGAAATTCTGAGTGACTTCTCCTAATGCAATTATATGGGGGTCGCTTACAGTTTCTGAGATATTTTACTTTAAAGTTTTACAACTGTACGTTGAAGTATATTTGAAGTGGAGGTAAATATATAGAAAAGAGTACACCTCACCGGTTTTTTTCATTTTGAAATATGTTACAAAGGATGAAATCCTGAGTGACTTCCTGATACAACCATACGGCGGTCGCTTATAGTTTCCGAGATATTTAATTTTAAAGTTTTGGAATTTTGATTATCCTGGAATTAAATTCCAGATATCATAAGCTGACGTTATTTACAATACAATCCAAACAGTTAATCCAAACATGGTGTATACGTAGAAATATAGGAAACAGTACATATAAGCGGGAGAAGGGCTCCGCCCCTCCCCCGCACCCCCTTTCCAAAAAAATCCTAACCTAACCTAACTTATCGCATCTTTATATATTGTTGGGCGACGTTGGAAAGATCTCCTTAAAAGCCACAACGCCTAATTATATGCAGATATTATAATAAGTTAAGTTGAGTCAGGTGATAGATCTTAACAGAACTTTTTTCAACAATGTCCGAAAATATATAAAGATGCAATAAGTTAGGTTAGGTTAGGATTTGTTTGTTTCCTATATTTAAAATGAATGAAAACTGCCTGTCTACTTCAAATATACTTCAACGTACAGTTATAAAACTTCAAAGTCAAATATCTCAGAAACTATAAGCGACCCCCATTTAATTGTATCAGGAAAAGTCACTCAGAATTTCATCCTTTATAACATATTTCAAAATGAAAAAAATCGGTGAGGTGTACCCTCTTCCATATATTTACCTCGCCTTCTCAGCGCTCTCCTTCTCAGCGCCGTCGCCGCGCTGGCGAGGCGCTGCGAGCGCTAAGCCGCGCAATCGAACTCGCTTATCAGGAAAGTTAAGTCTCGCGACTCCGTCATATGAGGCCGTGTGGAAAAACGCTATCTCAGTGCGCTACGCTGGTCGGGCATGCAACGTTTCGCGCGATAAGCTACACCACGGGGGTGTAATTTACAGGGAGATGAAGTTGCCGTCGCGGGAGCCGATAGCGAACTAGGTTGTTGGCGTGTAGTTTAAGCAACGGTCTATGATACGAGCCGTCCGAAACAAGATGCGCGGAAGAGCGACCACGCGCGACCAAGTTTACGTAGCACCATAATCTCACGTTGTCCAGCGGATCACCGCTCTCGTGATTGGTCCGTGACTTTGAGCACGGTGGGTCGGATCCGCCGCGACGACCCCGGGGGCTTTATCTGTCGGCCGCGGAAGGCGATCCCTAACACGTTTGCCATCGCCGGCTTGTTCGTTCGATTCGTCTGGCTGTTATCGTGGGAGCGCGCAGTCTCGTGCGCCTCTCGTATAGATCGCGAAATCGTAAAAATTCGTGCGGTTTTCATCCGCGAAATAGCAAATAAAATTGGCACCTGGCCCATAAAAGCCAATAACAGTGGTTAGCTCTCGATAGACCAGGTATCAAATTTATTTCCTCCCGATCCGTTTTATTACATTTGACGTCGATTTAAATGAAAGAGGCAAAAATACACAATGTAATGACGCGGGCGAGTTTGTCGGATTTCTCTTGACGACACGCAAGTGGATGAACCGACGCCTGAGAGAGAGAGAGAGAGAGAGAGAGAGAGAGAGAGAGAGAGAGTCTCCGGAGAATATTCAAGAGACGCGAAACGAGCGCGAATCTCTCGTTCGCTGGCGAAGCGTCGGACAACCCTTCCCGTCTTCGCAACCGGATCTTCTCTCTCGGGATAATCGCGGCGACTCGATCGCGTTCGCGAAGATTGATCTGTCGAGCGTCCTCGGGAAATGGAAAAACAAGAAAAGACAAGAAGAAGAAGAAGAAGAAAGAAAGAGACACACGGCGGAGCGCAAACCGAGTCCGTCCGTCTCAATCGCACGTGCCGCGTCACGCGGGGAAGGCCGCGGCTAAAAATACGCGCACGCCCGAGAGCTGAGCGTTAAAACGCAACATAATTTCATTATTTATCACAAAGCGAACTAAACACCTTACCCGTGTTGTTAACCGGATGTCCGCCTCTCACCGGCCAGCCGACGGACGTGCTCGCTTTGGACGAGAAGCTGAAGTAGGCCAGGAACTGGGACCGCGTTGTGTTCTCGTTTATTCTGAAACAAGCGCATTTCAGCATTGTACGCGGACGGACGGCGCCGAGAGTTGGGGGCGGAGGGAGGGAGAAGGGAGACGGGGGTGGAAAGGATGGCGTGCACTTCGTATGCGTGCGTAGCAGCGGCCAGGTTTTATGCGTTGCGACAATAAAAGAAAGCATTAGCGTGATAAATTACTATGGGGTTCCCACCGCCTCCACCGTCGCCGCCGCCGCCGCCGCCGCCGCCGCCGCCGCCGCCGCCAAGCACCACCTCCGTCTCGCCCTCGTCCGCGGCGTGTGCGACCTGCGCTGGTCAGGGTATTTACCCTGGGGCGGGGGGGGGGGGGATCTTGGCGCGGCGGCAGGCAAATTTACGGATTCTTTTGAAGTGATATACAACGAATAACCGCGGGGCCGATGTAGTTGGCGCGATTTATTGCGGCCTGTTTTTGTCGTCGTTCCGCATGCGACTCGTAAATCACCGGCCGATGCGCTTTTATTGACGGGCCGCTCTTGTCGGACGCGTTTCAGCCCGACAGCCTCGTCAATAAAACGGCCCTTTGAGCGGCCTCCAAGAAATTCGACGGATATGAAACCGGCGAGATTCGCGTCACGATGAACAGCGTCGATGCCGTGGTCGGCTGTTATAAATTAACTCTCGTTTATTTGCGTTATCGGCGACGCGGAGCGGGTGTGACGGATTTCTTCGGAACTTCGAATACATCGCTGCCTCGCCAAAGTCGCCTTATCGATCGATGTTTGTCAAATAAAAGGGGCGAGGGGGGAGATGAGGGTAATATCGACGAAACGCTCGCGGTGTGCATTTCCGTGCGTTAATTTCGATTCAGTCGGCTCGGCTCAATTGTCGTGAAATTAGTCAGCGTTGCTTAATGCGACGCGCCATCGGACTGAATTTCGAGCTGAATTGCATCCGAGATGGATGTCAATATGTCGTCGCACGCAGGGCGTGCGAGTTGCCGCCTCGGCAAGTTGGACGTTTCCGAAAGTTTCGTCGTCGCGAACGACTGTAAGTCTGAAAACTTTGCCCCCTCTCTCATCCTCCTCCTCCTCCTCCTCCTCCTCCTCCTCCTCCTCCTCCTCCTCCTCGCCCGTAGACGACGGAGGGCTTGTATTTCGCAGGACGCGCGCGCGGGAGAAGTCATCTTCTCGAGGAGCGCCGTCGCGATGTTTCCTCGAGATTGATCCTCGGCGAATCGTAGGGGATCGTTTGTCGCGTTTGAGAGCTGTTTAGAAAGCAGGCACGGGGCGTGTACTGTTTCGTCGAATCGCCAGGTATCGATATCCGAACTTTGTCGTCGCGCGATGAAACTTTGCGCTTTGTGAGGAGACGCCGTGCATGTGAATTCGCCTTACTCGATCGCAAGCTACGGCGCTCCTGCGAGTACGTATTAAAAGCCGAGAAAAGGAGAGAAGGCGGGGGGGGGGAGAGAGAGAGAGAGAGAGAGAGAGAGAGAGAGAGAGAGAGAGAGAGAGAGAGAAGGAAAGAGAGCGCGGGGAAGCGATATTCTCGACTCGACGAACAGTCGAGGATGCTTCGAACAAGTTAACCCCGACGCGAGATTAAATTAGCGAAAATTACACACGGCCAGAGTCGTCGAGCATAAAGAACGGTTCTCGAGCAGTTGTTGACATTCTCCCCTCGGTCTTTGCGACATCCCCGTGAAAATACTTTCGCCGATACTTTCGGGGATCACGGACGTCACGTTCGGGAAGTCACGTGGTGCCTCGTCGGTACTTTTGTCTCTCTTGCTCGACGATCGCCTTTCGTCGCTCGCGAGCGCTCGCTAATTTTCCACTGGAGAGTGGAACGCACTTGCGCGTATCACTTGGGCGCCATGTCATGTATCCTTGGGCGAACACGACGCTGGCAATATCCGGGGGCTCGCTCGCGTCCGTCGCTAAAACCGCAGTCAATTTCATGTCCCAGTGGCTATCCCGCGCGAAGCCGGAGATCGTGGCGAGCGTAAGTCAGAAGTGACCGAGAGGAAAACGAGAAATGGACCAGAGAGCGGATAAGACGCCGTCGCGGCGTAGAGGAGGCGGCTCTAATTCGATTATTTAGTTAGGTCAGGTTAGCCGTAGTTGGGTTAGCGTCAGCCGGAGCTAGAGGTTACTCAAGACACTCGTAACTCCTAATTGTATTTACTTACAATAAATCTTCCACCTTCGTCCCTTGTCCCTGCCGCTTCGTCAATGCTTCGTATTTGATTAGCTGCCAATCCGCCGCGGCCAACCCCCTTCGCGCGAAACTTGCGGCCCTTCGACGCGACGGCCGGTCGTGCCGCCGCGGCTTGCGCTGATTTTCTGATTAATTGCCCCTCGAACTTACGCCTCGAGTTTCCCTCACTTTTCGCCGAAGAGCCGATTGGCCCACTCGTCCACCACCCTCGCCGCAGTGTTGCTCACGATTCATTCGCCCGGACCGGCCGCGATCATTCCCCCGTCGCGCTCCGAATATCTCGTTCAACAGCCTCCCCTGTGTTATCCTTGCGAGTCTCTATTAGCTTCCGTCGATTTGCCCGAAATCGACAGATGTCCCGCGACATGACCCGCGAGACACAAATTACAGCGGAGGTGCCGCCGGAGGTGAGAGAGGACTCATTAATCGTATCGACGTCGCTCAACGTCGCCTTGGTGTTTACATTCATCACGATAAATATTAATAGACCGGGCGGGATTAAAAGCCTGAGGCTGAAAATTGTAACTGACGACGCGATGCGCGATGCAAATTTCGGTTCATGCACTCCTCCCTGTGTGTCGCGCGTATTTTCGGGCGTATTTTTACGTGCTATACGAGGCGCGCGCGCTTTATGAGGGACTCCGTAAAACGTTACATCGATCGCGATGGGACGAGGGTTCGCTCTCAAAGAAAGCCGAGGTTAAGCAAATCCCCGAGAGACGATGAAAGAAGACGGCGGTAATCCCGGCCGGGGTTTTCGGAGATTAGGATGCAAATTTTGGAAAGCATTAGACGAAAGCAGCGCTCTGTAGCGAGAGAGAGAGAGAGAGAGAGAGAGAGGGAGAGGCGAAATCCTTTTCGGAGCATCTATCGAGACGTTAAACCGATTCAGTATGCCATTAAAGCAAGTTTATTCGCGCGGTCGGCGAGTCGATAGCCACGTTATGGCGAAGCCGCGCGTAAATTTCTACGCAGATGCCCGCGGAAAACCATGGAGATGGGACTTATAAAGTTCCATGAAGCGAAATCCGAGGCGAGCGCCTTCGAGGGTTTCACGAGCGCGGAATCACAATTTGCTCGCGACTCGAAGAAGAAAATTTCCGGGACGGGACGGGACAGGACGAGACGATACGAGCGCGGGCGACGGCGGGATTTTATCGCGCGCGCAGATTTTAATCGCGGCCGACACGGATTTTACTGCGCGCGCGCGCGCGCGTGCATTGCGAGTTGCGCTCTCTCCTCTTGCCTTTCTTTCTCCTCTCAAAGTCGTTGTCTGTGTTTCTTTTAGCAGGATTGTAAAGTCTCGTCTGCAAATCGACCTTCCGTGCTGCAAGCGACCTGCTGCACTGCAAGATTGCGCGATTTTCGCGCGATGAGAGATTATAGTTGGATTATAGTTGGATTATAGTTGGATAGTTGGATTATAGTTGGAGAAACGGCGGGGGGCTTTGTAAAACGAATAATATTGTTTTATCGATCAACAGTTAATTCCATCGTAGTGACAACTGATTAACAGGCCCGTGGCAATTTTCTTATTTATTATTTTTCGTCGCTTCGCTTTGAGTTTATTTTCGAGGGTCAGCGGGCTCGCCGGAAACTCGTTCGTTTTACTTTACAGCTTTATAGCAAACGTTTACTACTTCGAGATGTCTCGCTGGAAAATTTTTCTGGAAGAAAGAGAGAGAGAGAGAGAGAGAGAGAGAGAGAGAGAGAGAGAGAGAGAGAGAGAGAGAGAGAGATACTTTCCGAAGAGATGAGAATGTAAATTTCCGTGGCTGATTTTACAAGGAAACGCACGCGCACGTCGGCGCCGCTGGATGCGCATATTTGTCCGGGAACGTAAATTTTCATCAATCGGACAGGCAGTGAGACAAAGAGCGCGCCGTGTCATCGCGTTACTCCCGCGGGCGCGGAGGTGCCCGCGAAAAATCTGCGAAAACTCACCCGTTTGCCGGGCGGCGCTTAATGAAGGTTAGGTGCACTTTCGTCTGCGACACAAAAAGTTGACAAACGAGTCACCGGACCCTCAGCCCTGCGCAGAGAGAAAATAGGAGGCTTTTGTTTGCTAAGAAGGGCAGGCGCACGACTCGCGAAAGAAAATACTGCGCCATTGAAATGGACTTTGTTTTCCTGCGATATGATCCTATCGTCTTCAATGCGCGAGATGACACCAATGACGGAGCGAGAGAAATGGAGATAGAGTGAGAGAGTGAGAGTGAGAGAGAGAGAGAAAGAGAGAGAGAGAGGGGAAGGGGGGAGGAGAAAGGAAGAGGAGAGAAAGGCAGAAAATGGGATACCTGCTTTCAAACGATAATGAAACATACATCTTCGAGAACTTGTTTCTTTCTTTACGGATTTACGAGGCATCGTAAGCGCAACACACAGAAGTCCGTCTTTCCGCTCCTGCCCGGGAAATTACTTATATCGCTCCCGATTCATTTAACGACGCGAATCGTGAGGGCATCGCGTGTTCCTTGCCTCCCCTCCCGCCGGCCCTCGCTCATGTTACATTGCGAAAAGTCCGCGTTGGATAGAGACGGTATCTCGGTATCTTACGATCCGTCGGACGGTATTCGTTTTTATGCCATGAAACCGAAGTTTGCGCGCGCGTCGTCGTCGTCGTCGTCGTCGTTGTGAGAACTTTTGCGAGATACGACGATTATTCCGAAACCGATATTCAAAAGTTTTCATGTAAAATCGCCCGCGAAAAAGCTACCCGCTGGCTAATAGCGAAGTTCGGGACTTATAAGGTATTTTGCACGGTCATATACAGCCGCTTGTTTGAGGAAGTTCGCGTCGCGCCGTCGCAGACGTGTGTGTGGGCTTGTCCAATAACAGATTCGCCGCTTCGCTTGAGGAACAAAATTAAGAAGGAGTCGGGGCTGTCTACGCGAGCGAGCGCGCAGTACCGGTAAAAGGTTTGCTAGTTCGTTACTGTAACGAACTTCTTTCCGCGATCTGATCCGAATTCCGATCGTGTTGGAAGCCTTCGAAAATAAACTTTTCGCGGACCGCTGTATTTGCGCTGCTCTAGAAGTCTTATATCGTCCTGTTCGCCGTTGAGGAAAAAAAGGATAGAGAGAGAGAGAGAGAGGGAGAAAGATATCGCGGGGAGGAAATTCACTTAAGTCGTACATATGTAGAAAACGATCGACGCGCGCGGTGGTAAAAAAGACAAAGAAAAGACCCACTTCGGCAAATCAATGATGTTAAATGCAATGTTTACTATATACAATAGTGAGCACGAGTGAACGAGACGGGATAATAATCGAGCGAGGATAATGCAGAAAAATATGAAAAGGAAAGAGAAAAAGAACGAGAGACTAAGAAAAATGGAGACGGTGTGGCGCGCGCGAGAGGAAAAAAGGAAGAAAATCACGAGCACACGGCGCGTTATTAATTAATTAGCGGATAAATTTTAAGTATCGCGTACGAGTAATTAAATTTTACTGCAATACGGCGGCGCCTACGGCTCGATGAACCGAGCGAGCGCAATTTGGCCGACCTTTCGTTGATTCGCTTATTGATTTCATTCGCGTTAATAATCCTTTCGCGCACGCGCGCGCGCGCGCGCGCGCGCCAAGCCGGCTAAATTATTATGCTTAATTTTCAAAGCTTATTATCTTGGTAATTGGCCAGCTAAACTTCATTGTATTTGGCGAACGCGTTCGCTCGCGAGCGCACGAGCCCGTATCGCCGCGCTGGGACTTTCGCGCGTATTAATCGCGATTTAAACGGACCGTGTGCGCGCGCGAAAACACTTGACCGACTCTTCGAGCAGGCGAGCGGAAAATTTTCGATGTTATCGCCGACGAGCGAGCGCGTTCGACGAACGGAACGCGGATTTCGGCGTATCGCGCGCGTCGGCGCTACGTGCAGCGCCCCGAAACGACCGGCTCTCGGACGCGCGTATTAATTAAAAGACGTTCAATAATTTCATATTTCGAATTCTGCATAATATGTAATACCTCGCGTATAATTATGTAATTATAACACCGCCACTCGCGCGGTGTACTTATGCAATTAATTCCGCTCGGCGAGTGGATATTTCGCAATATCGCGGATCGTGAAATATTGCTCGCGCGCGCACGCACATAACCCGCGGTAAAATTTCAATCGCTCGCGCGTTATCAGCCGCGTTCGATTCTTCCCCCCTTCTCTCTCTCTCTCTCTCTCTCTCTCTCTCTCTCTCTCTCGTGTGTTCCCTTAAATGTTCTCCCGCATAACTCGCAGATCTTTTACTTTTTCTATCGCTTAACCGCGTTTTAATGTCGAATTTGCGAGAGAGAGAGAGAGAGAGAGAGAGAGAGAGAGAGAGAGAGAGAGAGAGAGAGAGAGAGCGCTGCGCCACCGACCACACGAAATTTACTGGTAATCGGTGCTAGCGGACGCTAGCGGGTCTCGACGAGGCGCATGATAAATACTCCAACGTGTACGCACCGCAGTATCGTTCTTCATTAGCGACAGCTTAATAGCTTGCGCGGGAATATCGGTACGATTAAAAAGAGTCCGTTCGGTTCGCGCGAGAAACGCCGACAACTGCGCTCGTTATCCGGAGATTTCACCAGCATGGCCACTTCCTTCTCTGTCTCTCTCATTCTTTTCGTCGTCGACCAACTGAAAAAAAACACACGCGCGTTCTCTTTGAAGTGGTCCGAATTCTCCCCTCGCGTATCATCATACGTGTCTCTCCGGACGGCTCGCGCAGCGTTATTCGCGTCAGCGGAAATAAAAGTTCCCCCCTTCCCCCGGCGCCCCGTTGCGTATGGGTCCGTTTAAATCGACACGTGGGTACACGTTGGTGTGCGAAATTTCACGTCCATTTTTCCCCGTTCAGTCGTCGGCTTCTTCATCGGCGCAATTAGAGGCCCGATCTGCCCGGCCGGCCCTGCGAAAAGCCGTGCGCGCGTGATCGTTGCGGAACACAAAAAGGATCGCTGGCCTGTCATTCCCGAAGGCGCCGAATAAGTCTCGAGACATGACAGAGCGCGCGCGCCCGGCTGAAAAACCAATTTTCTCGCGGGGCACGTCCCTTCCGGGATTACAAAACACTTCGACAGCCGTTTGGCGCAGTGAGAGGCAAGAGTCGCGGATCGAGAGAGAGAGAGAGGGGGGGAGAGAGAGAAAAAGAGAGCTGCCGCGCCGGATGTAAAGGAAATAAACGAAGCGACGAGGCGCGAGGAAGCGTGCGAGACATTCTAAAGCTGGTGGAGCGGCGCGATAGGGGTCGAGGGTGAAGGGGTGGCTGGCGGAGGGATTGCTTGGTGGCGAAAGCGTCGGAACGTTCCGTCGTTTCGCTCTGCCTGCGGAATCGTCCGTATAGGCACGTCGTATTTGTCTGCGCGTGGCAAATGCATGTGCATAACTCGAGACGAGCGCGTAAGTACTCGCTGGCGTGACGTCGTAAGATGCACAACGCCGCGGAAGTGACGACGACGACGACGACGGCGGCGGCGGACGAAGACAGCGCGAAAATGAGGTCGCTCGTTGAATATAAGTTTTTCCATAAGTGACATATAGCTTCGGCACTTTGCGCGATTGCTTTTTCTAAACTGCCATTGTCGTGCATTGGCGCTCTGTATTGCATCGCCGCGATCTGATTTACGACCGTGCGAATGAATCAATAACTTTTGCGAAAAGAGCGTATTTCACGTCGCGCGCGCGCGCGCACGTGTGTGAGAAGTTCTTCCACGACGCGAAGGAGCTCGAAGATTATTTCGTACCATTTTTCCACCTTGCTTCTCGGGCAAGGCGGAGGGAACAAGGGGGTGGGAATGATATATTACCGAATCGATTTCTATTTTTAATTCGTATCGTTACCCGATCTTCTATACACGTCTCGCGAATCGAACGGGAGAGAATCGCTGTGCCCGAAATCGATTTTATTTGAGGCCGTCAGATTTAGCGTGAATTCAGTAATAGATGTGATGATGTGTGTGCGTATATATATATATATATATATATATACTTCTTTTTTTTATTTATTCTAGCTGTGAAACAAAGCGTAAAGAAATTTCATAATGGCGCCGCCAGCACACTCGATATCTTGCTTTAGCAAACTTCGCATGAAAAGCGCGAAGACAATTATTTCGTGTATTATATTCCATATGGATTTATCTCTCTGTTCCTCCCCTCCTTCTCTCTCTCTCTCTCTCTCTCTCTCTCTCTCTCTCATTGAAAAATCGATATAAACCTTTTGCACGGGGGCGCTTAACAAAAACACGCGCTATCGACGGGCGTACCGCGAAGAAACGCGAAATGTGTGTCGGAAATTCGCAAAGACGGAACAGTGCGGAGGTTAAAAGGCGGGCTCTGTCAGAAAGCTTCGCCGCGCACATGCGATGTAGCACTCGCAAATCCATGTTTCCCGGAAGAATCTCGCGTTGCGTGTGGATAAACGTTCCCTTTGCCGTAACAGTATATTTCCAGACGAATGTAAGCATCGAAGCGAATGCGCGCGATCGAAAGAGAGACGCTTGTGCGCCGTAACCTCCTCCAGCCTCGTACGTCTTCTCCCGTAGGGGAAACGCAAATACTAAAATATTTTCCTGAAGCTCGGCAAATACTCTCCGGATAAACGTGACGTAACCATCTTTGCGCGCCTGTGCAAACTTAAATACAAAAGCGAACTCGCACTGTTCTTTCGGACGACGCGAATAATGCAAATTCTTCGATTTAATGCGCGCGCGCGCGCGCGGGCGGACGCTCGCGTGTACGTGTATGCACTCGCGTGTGACGTTTAAATTTAATTGTATGATGCAAATTCGTCTGAGATGAGAAATAGTTGAAAGGCGCTCTTCTCATTTTTCTTGGACTCGAAGGATTTAACCGACGATTAAACGTGATCCGCGGGCGCGAGAGAGATTGAATTTTCGATTTCATTCTCAAAGGGAGAGAGACAGAAAGAGAGACCGAGCAAGTCGAGCGTGCGTTATCCTTGTCTCTTGTTCGGAAACTCGCGAAATACGAATGCGAATAATCTGATTTATACGAGCGAATTAAAAAGAACGTATCTCTCTCCTCCTCAACAGCCGGTTCTCCGCCGGTTAGAATTTAATTTACCGGTGATGTGGGTCCGTCTTGAACGTTATGGAGCACTGCGATCATACTCGATGTAGCGTGACGGACTGAGAAAGCTAGGAGGCGAATGAGGCGTCGGACCGCGCCGCGGAGGCACGCGGGAAATTCACGGGTGGAAAAGAGCGAGCCACCGCACACGGACGTCTCTCTGAATCCTCCTTCACTTCCTCCCCGACGCTACCGTAAATCCATATCGTGGGGAGGAATCTCGAATGCATGTGCATAACGCGTCTCGCTGCGCGAACAGGAAGTACCGACGCGGTGCCGGGAATGGCGAGGGTAGTTTGCATTTCGATCGCGTCGAACAACGGGAAATAAAATTTCTCGACAAACGAGATTCCACGCGAATGTAGATAGCGGGCGTGTTATTGCCGATGTCAAGAGGATGGGGAGGGAGGGAGAGAGAGAGAGAGAGAGAGAGAGAGAGGCAGAGAGATTGCGCAAAGTCCGAGAAAATCACAGGATCATTTTTCCGCGCCGAGTGAATCAGATTGCCGCTTATCGCGCGTGCCGGTTTTACATCTGCAATGTAAAACAACGGCAGAGAGAGCGATCTACTCGCTCGCATGGTTGATTCCCGAGTCCCAACGCTTGGCGGCGGGTCAATCAAATCGAGAGCAATGCGAGGCTCACTCACGTGTATCGCTCGTGGCCGAGTATTAATCCCCACGTGACGTCGAGATTCGGTGATTATGACGTCGCAATTGGATTCGCGCGCGAAAAGAGTTGCTGGGCAACGGCGACAATCGAATCTCCTTCCGCGACTCCAATGGTAAACCGCCGTTATCGGCGGAAAAAGGAAAAAACGCCGCTCTGAAATATACAAGCACGAATTTTAACGGCGGCATCAAGTAAGCCGTACGCGAGCTCGCAAATAGAAAAGCGCGTATTCGTCGTCGCCGATATCAAATGAGGAAAAACATCGCGGTGGAAGGATGATATGCGCTGTATAAAGCGTTTTTCTCGTTTCATATCCCGTCTCGTTCCGTTTTTCTGTTCGCCGTACAGCCGGCGGAAAAAGGTTTAATACCTCCCCGGAGAGATCTTATTTTTCATCACTGCGAAAGTATTGATCTAAGCTCTGCCGCGTGCGCGGCGTTCTAAAAATTCTCAACTTGAAATGCGAGAGTTGCGAAACGCGTGCGTTA
This sequence comes from Harpegnathos saltator, assembly GCF_003227715.2. NCBI lineage: Eukaryota > Metazoa > Arthropoda > Insecta > Hymenoptera > Formicidae > Harpegnathos > Harpegnathos saltator. Next base: position 1,195,310 of record NW_020230724.1, on the reverse strand, counting down.
ACGTTGTATAACGTGCGAGAGGAGGAGGGGAGAGAGAGAGAGAGAGAGAGAGAGAGAGCGGGAGCGCGCAGTTTTTCGACTTTTCATCGGGCTGATGACGGTACAAAGTGCAACACGCGCTGCGCGCAGCGAAAAGCTGGCAGCAAAGAGTAACAGGTGTTTCAAATGAACGTATTATCCGAATCAGGCATAACTCGGCCGGCTTTTTGATCTCTCTCTCTCTCTCTCTCTCTCTCTCTCTCTCTCTCTCTCGCTCTCGCTCTCGCTCTGTCCCTCTCTTTCCTTCTTTTTCTCTCCTCTCTTTTTTTCGCCCGCTCTCGGACCCAATTACGCATCGCGTTCACGTACGCGCCATCGGCACGTATATGCGCTGTAAGTATTAAGAGGGTGTAAACGATTCTAGCACGTAGACGAGGGGCTGGTGCACTTAAGGTATTAAGGCGAAGGAACAATGTGCGTGGAAATTGATATCTCGCGGAGATTCGGATATTCCCTCGAATATCCGAATCTCAGTGACGGCCGGGCGAGTTTCTTCATAACGCGATAACGCGATCACGACAAACGTCACCGCATATACACAGGGATAGAATTAAGCGATCTTCAAATCACTGTTTCAAAAACGCTCTCGATCATCATGAATTTCAGCTCCCGCGAATATAACTCAGAACGTGATTATTCCGGAAACGGCGTCTTACTTGACGCATTTCCTCTCGCTCGACGGGCGACGTTGTGTTTCGGCGATTTTTGACGAAACTACGCGAGTACACGTTATTTCTCGGGGATCGGTAGATATATATATATATATTTTTTTTTCACAATATTCGCGCACACGATGCTGCCACCTATACACGCAGCCGAGAAATCCCGCTTCACTCGACAAATCGAAAATCTGTAGCCGGCGGAATATAGCGCGGTATGAAATGGTTCATGCGACGGCACGATAAAATGTTGCGACGACACTTGCCTGAAATGCGGAAGTTAATGCTTATGCGAGGTGCAACTCACAGTCTAGGAGTCGTGGTTGCGCATTGCGCCGGCGAAGGATTTTATATATTTCGATCCTGCCGAATAAGGAAAAAATAAAAGTCGTCGGCTGGCGCGAAATTTTACGTCGACGTGCCGGCGGGAGCGTGCGTATTACAGCACGCTGTAAAACTCTCTATGAAGACGTAAAAGAGGGAATTGTAAGGCGGAGGAGACGTTAACAAAAGGAGATAAAGATAATTGTATTCCACAAACACGAAAGGTGCGTTCGGGACGTTATAAGTAAAATCGGGAATATTACTCTTACTTGTTGTACGTAATTTTCTTCTCTCTGTCTCTCTGTCTCTCTCTTTCCCTCTCTTTTTCTCTCTCTTTCTCTCTCTCTCTCTCTCTCTCTCTTTCTCTCTCGTGCGCGCGGTTATATATAAATATTTGATCAGCGATGAGAAAACTTTCGTTTCACATTAACCCTGCAAATTTCATCAAACTTGGAGGGTCAATCTCGAAATATATCATATAGAGCATTGTTCTCGACGCTATAAATTGTTATTTACTGCCGTTTGCTTTATATTAAAAGAAAAGAGTCACTTGAGAATTATTTAATATATTCAGTTGTCTTATACGGCGTAAAGGGCAGTGCTATCAAAGTAGGACACTGGTGAATTTGAGTATATTTCGAGACTTTTCATTTTGATTTTTCAAGTTCAGGATAGAATTTACACGGCTCACATAGAGGAAAAAATTTCAATTCGGAACGTTTTAATTACATTGTGTTTTATGATTGCGGCGCATCACAGAGAGGGAAACGAGATTTCGTGTCGGATGAGGTTTCACGTGGATACAGATAAGCCGCGCGCATATGTTACTCGTAACACGAGACGGATGATTGCGCCAGGTCGAAGATCGTGCAGGGAAGGAGGTCTTCCGGTACACGCAGACCGGAAAACTTAATCTCGGCTCGAGCGGCGTTCGGTTGTACGTAAAACCTGGCGCCGCTCGAGACAATTTGATGGTAAGATCCAGTTTGTAATCAAGTCAAGCCCGACACTGTGCAGCGCTCCGGAAAGGGAAGCAAGACGAAAAGAATGATGCGTGATTCAGGAATAACGTTGAAAGATTGAAAAGAGTACACAGTTCACAGTAGCGGAAGTGCCGGTAGAGAAGTGTAGCAGCGTAGTCTGTTGGAAACGCCGACGTGAAAATAAATCAAGATGCGACGTAACCACGGTGTGCGATCGCGAAAAGCTTGAAACATTTAAATTAGAAAAATTAACGAATTAGTATCTTCTCACCGCGAAACGCGAGCTTTTCATAATCGTAATGTCCACCGCATTTTTAATTACCGACGTGTATTCTCTCGCGCTTTCGGCCGCTAATCCGTTCATTAAATGAACGAATAAATAGATCCTTTTATTTCGCGCCAGCGACCACTTTTTCGCCATAATTTTGCGCCGCGGAAGAGAAAACTTTCGCCCTGGTTCGCAGTTCGCCGGATTGCGCGCACACGTGACGACACCGAAAGAACAATTCGTTGTACGCGAGCTGCAAGATCTCGCGAGCGGGCGAGCGAGCGAGCGAACGCGAACTCTCCCGCAGGGGAGAGAACCGAACAATAGAATTCATAGATTCGTAGATATAAAAGCGCCTCGGCTAGTATTTCGCAGAATATGTATTCCCGACTGCGAAGGTGCGTGCGCGTGTTACGCAAATCCCGCGCACCGAGTACCTTTTCTTATTTCGAGCGAAACGCGAAAGTAAATAACAATGTTCATTAATGCCCGTGCATGCACGATAATGCGCGCTCTGCATTTTCCAGGTGAAAATTTAACATAAACTCGAATAAAGAGGTAGCCTTAATATCGCAGCGGTTAACGAGAAACCAATATTATGTTAAGCCTATCTGTACTCCCCCCCCTCTCTTTCTCTCTCTCTCTCTCTCTCTCTCTCTCTCTCTCATTCTCATCCTCTTGTCGTTTTATATTTTTTAGACACGAAGGGCATTCTTTCGGATTCGTTGTTGCGCGTAATTAATATAATTCACTATGAAATCGTATCCACAATGTGAATACAGACACGCTTTTCGCACGGTCGGCGGCGGTGGCGGGGAGACGAGGACGTTAACTCATTGTGATCAAACGAAAAAGCGCGGCGTGCGGCAAACAAAGTGCGCCACTACCTGTCGCGATAGAGACAGAACGCTCGGCAGCCCGACCGGCACATTTTTACTTGGTTTACCGCGCAAATTAAAAATATCGTTTGTGCGTCGGCGAACGAGTTGTCGCGCGCGCAGTGTTGGTCACGTTTCATGATGATGCGGCAGAATAATTGCGAAAGGCAACACTGCGCGCGTGTGCGCGTAATAATCACTAACGCGAGCTCAGAAATATTTATTCTCATAACAATACCGCGCGCACCGGGAATTCCGAATAATCGCGCTCTCGTCAATTTGTAAATTCGAGAGTGTGCAACTCGATCACCGAAAAACTCGTTTCGCTCTTCCTCCGGCGAGGAATTGCCGAGAAATGGAAAGACAACAAAAGAAAGGACAGAAAAAAGGAGAAAAGAGAGGAGAGAGAGAGAGAGAGAGAGAGAGGGGGGGAGGGGGAGGGAGGGGGGAGAGAGGGAAAATGGGAGCGGAAGAACAGCACACATTCCATTTTCGTCGTCTACTTCGTTCCTCCGTTAATCACGTTAGTTAATACCGACGGACTCGGTAACGAGGCTAGGAGCGCCGATGAGCGGCGAATCCGCCAAATTTCCGATGCGCTCGCCGAAAGGTTCCTCCGTTCTCCACCGCGTCGGACCCTCGCACATGCACCGCGTAATTACTCGCGAAACCGCAACGGCGCCGTTGAGTAGAACCGTCCGTTCAGCCAGCTAGCCAGTCGACCAACTCGCCGATACTACGGTATCGTCCTATCCCGGTTGGCATCTTTCCCGCACTTCCATTAAAGGTCGTGTTATTGTCCATTGGGAATCGACTCCTTAAGTGGGCCATCCCGCGCGGCGGAGGCGCGAAGCGCTTGACAGGGTGTCGATAACCCCCCGTGGCGGAGGAAATGGAAAGGGTGCCCCGTAATCGGACTCACAGAATCTCGACGATATCGCCCCTTCGAGGTCTGTTGGTTCTCGGGCGGGACGCGCCGCGAGAGAGAGAGAGAGAGAGAGAGAGAGAGAGAGAGAGAGAGAGAGAGAGAGAGAGAGAGAGAGAGCTTCCAAGCTGGATGCGCTCCTCGGCATAAGCATTCCGTTCCCATCCTAAGCAATCCTCATCCACGGGGCTGACTACTGGCATCTCGATTCTCGGGAACGTCACTCGAACGTGATATTAAACGCGGCGGCGGCGGCGGCGGCGGCGGCGGATGTGGCGCGAATCTCCTTAAATTCCGGCGAGCCGCGCCGCTGTAGCGGTTCATCTGAGATTTCGGTGGCCGCGCGTCATCGTCGTTAGGGCGAAAAGCGCGGGTTAATCGAGGGCGAGCGTCATCGAAACGGCAGCGATCGCGAGACGCTGAGAGATTGAGTTCTCGAGATAACGACGCGCGTATCAAATGATACTTTCGCTCCGTAGCGCACGCGACATTGAATGTTTCATCGGACGGTGAGCGGGAAGCGGCCCTTTCTAGCGAGCCGTTGCGTTTTAATTTACGTTCAATTAGGACGTCGCTTTTTCCATCAGCGCCGCGGAGTAAACTCTCTGGCGCGAGCCTCTGCACGGTTAATAATTTCAATATACGGCGTCCGCCGTGAGATCTTTATTCAGCGATATGAGTTGCTATTGGTACGAGAGAGAGAGAGAGAGAGAGGGAGAGAGAGAGAGAGAGGGAGAGAGAGAGAGAGAGAGAGAGAGAGAGAGAGAGAGAGAGAGAGAGAGAGAGGGAGAGGGAAAAGGAGGAAAAGAGAGACGTAGGAAGAGAGGGAGAGAGAGGGAGTAGCGAAACTTTTTAATAAATACCTAATTGATCCATGAAAAGAACGAGCAAGCTCCGGTTCGTTTTAGTTTCGCCGCATACATGGTACGTAGATATCACTGCGTTCGCTCTCCGCGCAACGCACAAAGCTATCTCTAACGCGCTTCTGGAAAACGCGCTTTTGGAAAACGCGCTTTTCCAATTTGCGCGAGCGAATTTCACCGGAACGGTGATGTGTGTGTGTGTGTGTGTGTACGCGCCCGCGTGCGTATGTGCCAACTTGTAATTGAATTATTAAAAATATTCCTATCGATAACACACGCAATGAGGATGAATGGGTTAGCTTTGAAATATTTAAATGCTGTGAATTGTGCCGGCGGATTTTGTCGGGGATATTTATTTAACAATAAACGGCGAAATTAAATGCATGGGGCCGGCCGGCGCGGCGCGCGGCGCGGTTCGCGCTTCAGGTTTAGCGCGCGCTGCCATTGTTTATACGGTATACTCGGAAAATTGAGTTGCACACGCGGATAGATCAAATGATCAACTGCGCGCGTGCTCGTACGCGACAGATAAATCGAGTTGGCTGACATGATTTCGTATGTCGCTAATGTGCACATATTTATCGCGCGACATATATGATTACTCGGCCGTACACGCGTATTATATCGCCTTTAAATCACGGCGATTTTTCCGCATTTAAATATTACATATCGCGCCGCGCGCGCGCCTGCAATATCCGCGTATGATGGATCGGATGCGGAAAAACACAGAGGCGCGCGCGCGCGCGCGCGCATTGTGTACCTTCTCCCCCTCTCGCGTTCCTTTTCCCCTTTTTCTACATTAATAGCGTTTAATTGGTATTGTGACCCGTTTTGCATGCTCGATGTTGATTGCTCGGTTCATTAGTGTGTAGATTGAATGCCAGATTACGATCTCGATGGAAGCGACGGTATTGTTCGTTTATTTCGATGCTATTGATACTTAGTAATAACATTGATGAATCAAGCACAGAAGGGGAGCTCGTCTGTTTTTATTTTTTCTTTTTTTCTGTTTTTATTTACGTACGCATATACAGCATGCGATTCGCAGCGGTGTTCGAAGCGACGAAATAGACAGGATGATGGAAACGCGAAAAATGCATCGAGGAACGCAAAAAGCGCGTACTTGTCGTGGAGGTCGGAGAGGAGGGGGGAGGTAACGAGTCGATAACGAGCGGCTCTCGCGGAGGCTTTCGCGTGTACAGCCGCGCGCACACTCGGCGGCTGAAATGTGTCTAAGAAGCGGGCGTGTTGGTTACCTTTTGGGATTATAATTCACCGTGCTCAAGCAGCAGTAGCCCGGTTTATGCCGGCCGCCAGGCTAATTTCTCGTGAACCCCACGTGGGCCCCGACCTACGACTCTCGAAGCTCACGAGTGGTGCGTCAAAGGGCGTCCCGCGGCAGAGGAAACGCGCGGCGAGACCACTTCATGTTAAGAATCCCGCTCGACTCGCTCTCGCTGTGGTCTCGGGACATTTACCCTTGCGTGGTCTTTCGGCGATGCGATTTAAGCGGCCGTCGCGCGCGCATGCGATCCGTCGTCGCACGGATGAGAAATTCGACGGCGGCAAGACGGCGGATCCGAGGCTAGGGTGACCATATCCCAGTCATAAAAAAGAAGTAAAAGACGGGTAAAAAAGAGTGTATAAAAGAGTACTAATTACGGTCCCAAACGAGTACAGTAAGTAGAACACAAAATCATATAAAAGTCAAGGTGACGTCGAATAATATAAAAATTATGTCATTTCGACGTCAAAATGATTTTATGTTTTATCTGGGACGGTGATTAATGGATTACTAGGTGTAATATTTAAAATAAGACACAGTGGGTGCTGAATAAACCGAGAAATATTAGTCGGACACATATATTTTATTATATTATTAAGATATTTTATAATTATATTTTGCAGTCCGTACATCGCCTGACAATTTCGGTTTTCACTGTCGTTACCAAAGAGCGGACATCAGCGCCGTTTTCCGCACTCACAACCAGCCAGAGCGCTACGCGCCAGTGTCGATCGTGCTGCACGATTTATACGAGGGCAGTCTGAAAAATTGTCGGCCTAACAATGAAAGCAAATTCTTTTGCCGTGAAATATGTTTTATTTTTCAGTGTAATCTGCTGAAACTTCGATACATTTATTCCAACGTTTTTCCAGTAATTCAATATCATTAAAGTGTAATTCCGGAAGGTTCTTTTCGCTCTGGTGTATAGTGATGGATCCAAGTTTCATCAACAGTTATGAAACGACGCTTGAAATCCATTTTCCGTTTTGCTTAAAACGATCCAAACACGCTTGGAAAATACGCATTCGAATGCGTTCTTGGTCAATTGTTAGCAAACGCGGCACCCATCTTGCACAAAGCTCTTTCTACCGGTGCTACTACTCGAATGACTTGACAGATCGAATAAAATTTTACATCAGAGTTTACATCAGAGATGCCACTTTCCAATACAATTATAGTTCGACAGTTTTTAATGCCATGTATGTGTCAGGTCGAGAACTTTTCAGACTGCCTACGTAGTAACTAGCGGGGCACCGTTGCGCGGAATCTCTGGGCATAATCGGTATCGGCGCTCGCGGCGCTCAAATGCTGTGAGTGATGATAACGTCACCGAAGTCTGCTCTCTGGTCATTATCGACAAAGTATAATTAACATTACGAAAAAAGAATACATACAAGAGTACGATACGTAAAAAGTAGAGAGTACTCTTTTTACCACCTTGAAAAGAGTACATATACTCTTAAAAGAGTACATATGGTCACCCTAGATCCGACGAGACTCGACGTAAGCTTGTGTGTGTGAAAACGCGAGAGATCCTCGTTTCGCTCGTTCGTTTCGATATCGTGTCATTAACCCTTTGAGGGCGGAGTGCTTCAGAGTAATTAACGATCGCTGAGTGTACGGAATACGAAGCGCACGAAGGTGCGAGTCGTTCAGGTCGTAAGTCAATCGACGAAAGAAGCAACTTTGTGAAAAATCCGGAAACAACGCAGCGAGACGGGTGTTACATTTCGTTCATCAGCGTTGCGAAAAGTTAAGCAAGCTAATTTGAGTGCAAGTGCGACAGTTGCCTGCGTCGAGAGAGAGAGAGAGAGAGAGAGAGAGTACAGGAAAAAATTCGTGTCGATAAGTAAAAAGTCAAGTCGGACATTTTCCGGAGAGACAAAACCGTCTCGAGAAAATTCACTTCGCTCTCAACGATCCAAAGATACAAGTTTGCAGACAAGAGCTCTCTCTCTCTCTCTCTCTCTCTCTCTCTCTCTCTGTCTCTCATAAGTTGAGAGAAAAAGTCTCGAGCTCGCTGAAGTACCCGAAGAAAAAAGATTAGTCGAGTTTACGTGACACGAACGTGAGTCAGACGTCTTTCGGTCGAAGGAGACAGAATTTCTGATTCCTAGAATCAAATTTGGCTCACAAGAACCGAAAATGGAATCCTGCTACCTCCAGCCAAATTGCATCTGCTTCGTTCGTTGGCGCATTCACTCAACCGACATTAAGGGGTTTTCGCAGTACCGTCTGTCTGATACGGTAAACGTAAATCGCGTGAACGTTATTCGCTTAGAAATAACGTCGCCATGTGACCAGTAGCATTTACGATCAACGTTTACGGTATCTGAGAGACGGTATTGCAAAAACTCTCTATTTTCCTCCGCGTAAACTTCCGACGATGGCCATTTTGGCGGACACGAGGTATCACTTTTCAGCCGTCGATGTAGCTCAGCTTCGCATCCGCGGCATCCGCAAGGTTGCGTCGGCGTCATCCCGCGACAACCGCGAGACAGCCGACTATGCTAATGTTCATGCCGATTAAATCACGAGGCGCTACACGAAACCTCCGAGTACGGGACGCGCGCGCGCGCGAAAGAGGTAACTTCTAAGAGCTAAATCTTCCAGGCTAGACGTGCGAAGTAAATCTCAAAGAACCGCGCTGCGGCCGGGATAGCGAAGGCCTTAAGTAGGACTTTGTATTCTACTCTTCTTTCATCCGCACTTTGTCCTCCGTACCGGAGAAACGCGTCTTCCCCCAACAGCGTCTTACACTTTCAGCATCCGGCTTGCCGCTAGCAAGCCTCCCTCCCCCTCGAGCGAACACACGCTCGGCCGAGACGGCGCGGCGCGGCGCGGCGATGCATCCCTCCGCCGTGTGTTTTGTCAAAGTGAGATATGCGCGACTCTTCGGATACCAGCGTTCTCGCGAGTAAACGCGCCACCCCCGTCGGATATTTTCGCCACGAAGACGGTTTTTCGTCGGTCCGCTCGCGCTCAACGCGCACCGATGTTGCCGGACATTTGTATCGCGTATCGATCATGCGTCGCATTTACTCAACCGATTTAGCGGATCGCGCGCGTACTATGCGGCGCGTTCGCGCGCCGGCTTCCGAAGCGTTCGAAGCGGACGCGCGAGCGATTTTTCATCATTGGAAGCGCGACAGCGACACTCCCGTTCCCGCGCGGTCCCTCCGTGTGCGCGACTTGCAAAAAATAGCGCAATTTCGTACAGTGGCGCGAGTGTTTAATAAATATATACTTTAGCTGCGAGAGCGGCGGCGGCGGCGGCGGCGGCGGCGGCGGCGGCGGCGACGACGGCGGCGGCGATGGCTGCGCGGCAGGAGGTGGGGCTCGAATTTGCTTCATATTCACGTTCGCGTGTTTGCACGTTTTTACATTTCACGTGCAGCTCGCCATGATGTTCGGATGACTTTTTCCACCTGATATTTATTTAAAGCTACACTCGCGCGCGTTTTGTATTTACCGTCGCCTTTTGCATCTCCCTCGGTCGTACAGGCGAGCGAGCGGGCGAGAGCTGGTAATCATAAATCTCGAGCAAATCCTCGCGCGTCGCCGACGTCTCCGCGTTGTTCCCTTTACATGGCGCGAGCGCCGCTTCTCCCCGCGTCGCGTCTTACATCTTCCTTCCCTCCTTGCGCGGACGTGTGTGTGTGTGTGTGTGTGTGTGTGTGTGCGCCGTACGTGAAGGTGTGTTCGCGATGTTTCTCCCCGCGACGTTCGCTTTTCCGCAGGGCGCGAAAAGACGTTGTCCGGCGAGTCACCCGCCGCGATATCACCGCGGAGCGTTCTTTCCGACGACGACGACGACGACGTTGACGACGATTTTTCTCAGCATGTCCGTCCGCGTCTGGAAACCAGACGGAGATCCGCACGGTCTTCCGTATTTACGAGCGCGCGAAGCGCTCGTCTCGGCGTAAAACGCCACCTCCATACATACCTAAGCAGGTCCTTTGTATTCCGCTCGGCGACCGTTCGCATTTTCATCTGACCGCGAAGCCACCCTGTTTCCGCATACGCGAGAGAGAGAGAGAGAGAGAGAGAGAGAGAGAGAGAGAGGAGGGGTGGGGGGAGAGAATTACGAGGTAATATTGAAATTTCGCGGATTACTATCGCGGGATAATCAGATTTACACCGACGGTCCTAGTCCTAGTCCTCGCCCTCTTCACCCCCCCTCCCCCCCCCCTCGATGTGCTGTCCGCGATGAATAGTCGCGTAAAGAAGATTTCATTGCGAGATTCGCACGGACGGACGGAACGGCGGACGTGTATTGAATGTGTATAAACCACTCGTTTTTCTCTCTCTGCTTCTCCCTCTTTTTTTTTTTTTTTTCGAATATGAAAACCGGTTTTATTTGCCCGACAACGGGAAGCGCGCGGGCGCGATATCCGCCGGTATTTGAGTTTAACGTTGTAGCGTGCGCGTGCATTTAGTCGGGGTACGTGAATTTGCGATGTTTTTCTGCGATATTTTGCGATTATTTTTCGGCCGCGATCGCGCCGGCCGATGTACGGCGCTGTTATTCGCGCACTGCTGTTTGCTCCTGTTGCATAAGGAGAGAAGCGCACTCCCGGTGTAACCGCATACATCGAGTGAGATATCGAGTGCGCCGCGGTTGTATCGCGAAGGTGTATATTACGTAATACCTCGCCCCGGCGAACTCCGACGAAGGTAAGACGTGACGTGCTGCACAAAGGAGAATATTTCCTCGCGGAGGAGAGAGGGAAAAAGAGAGAGAGAAAGGGAGGGAGAGAGAGAGAGGGAGGGAGGGAGAGAGAGAGAGAGAGAGAGAGAGAGGGGGAGGGAGGGAGAGAGAGAGAGGGAGGGAGAGAACGAGACGGACGCTAATGTCTCACGCTTCTCTCGCGCAAAAGTTACGTTTCAGCCAGCCTTTTATCACTGCCGTCGTCTTGCCGTGCCGCGGCGGTGCTTCCCCGCATTCCCGCTTCATCCACCGCGCGATTATACAATCGTATACGCGATTTCGCGAATTCTTTACCGACAATTGACGGTCGCAACGATATCGCCCGGACGAATTATTATTACAAGTGTCGGGGGCGAGAGAGAGAGAGAGAGAGAGAGAGAGAGAGAGAGAGAGAGAATAAAGGGGGAAAGAAAAAGTAGAGTGCAGCCGCGGAGAGATATCGATTTTTAAGTGGCCCCTTACATTTTGTACTCCCTTCCATCCGCGCTCGTTGTCGTCTCGCTGGAAGAGAGCTTTCTTCCGTCTCCGCCGCGGTCTTTGTTACACCAACGGCGGCGACGACGACGGCGGCGGCGGCGGCGGCGGCGGAGGTGACGGAGGCGCGTAGGTGCCCGTGTGCGCCGAGGGCATATCCTCTTCTTCGTGTTTTGCTTCGCTCAAGCGAAGTAAGATAAGGCGCTCGGTGGAGGCAGCAAAGTATACCGCGACTTACGTCTAGTGCTTTCGCGAGGATCGCGTGCCCCTCTGCCCCCTCCTTTGAATCTCTTTCTCCTTCTCTTTCTGTTTCTCTCTCGCTCTCTCCTCCACATTTTCTCCCTTTCTCCCTTCGGCCCTTCACAGGGGAGATTCGCTGAAGTCGAAGGACTAAACTCCTCCGGGCGACGTCAGCCGTTGCCACGAGCGATGACGTCGGGACGTTCCCCGCGCGAAAAAATGGAGGGAAATATCCGCTCTCTCGCGTAGCCGTGTCGGAGAAATGATGTCGGCGCCGTGCGGCGCCGCGACGGAGGATCGGACGGACGACCAGTGATTTGTCGCCGATAACGATAACGGCATACCCCGAATGCCGGCGTCCATCAATGTCTGCGACGAAGGAGCTGATAATTTCGCGCGGTGGCGGCGGCAGCGGGGGCGGGGCGCGGGCGGGACTCGAGAAGACGTTGAGCGGCGACGGTGCGCCGAATGGCGAAATTATTCGTCGCCGATAAGGTCAGAATATGCGTTTCCGCTCGATTAGGGCTCGTCGCCGGTGACGGTACGTTCGCTCGACCTTGCCACTCCGCTTGCTCGCGGGAAGTGACGATAGCGCGATCACGCGAGAAGATGCAATTACATCTTCCCGATATCATACGCGCAAGTAGGGAGGAACGTCTCGAGCAGCAGTCGCGATTGTTGAAACAGAATTAAACTCGGCTCGGTGAGAAATTCTGTTTCTTTCCCACTAAAACGCCTCCCTTCCTATTAGTTCTATGTACATCGTCACGTCAGTTGAAGCGAACTGTTTCCTCCGCGTGTCAACACCGGTACATTTTCGATACATCTCGGTGTTTAAATATATAAAATAAACGGAAATTAATTATAAATTAATTTTATGTTATTAATAGGATATTGATGTTGAATTTTATGTTATTAATAGGATATTAATGTTGAATTTTATGTTATTAATAGGATATTAATGTTGAACTTTTAATAATATGTTACGTTTAATATTATAATCACAGTTTAGTATTATATACACGTGTACGCGTATTGCGATACATGTAGATACACATTCTGTGTTGAGAGTTTAAATCAATCGAACATAAAAGTTGCAATGCAATGAGAGTGTCCAGAATGAACTACGTTTTACCCGACTGAAACCGCCGCAGCCGCGAATTCGCGCGAATTACCCGTTCGATCGTGACGCGACATCGCCGTCATCGCAGCGTCGGCTAACGCGAGTCGATCTTGACCCGCGTATATTCCCGCACGCGAGAGACATAATGCGAGAGCGCGGCTGGAGTTCTCCAACGCGGCGCGTTTTACGCGGCCGGCCGATCGCCGCGCTGCGCGGCGACGGAAGAGGCACCGGTCCATTTGTCGCCCACCGCGAGAAATATCGCGTGTTTACATTGTTTCCAGCGCGCATAAAGCGCACATCGTTAGTTAACAATGCGACCGAACGCAGCTGGGAATGGCTTTGACGGGCCGCGCTCGAAAAGAGCTCTCCGGCTCGTCCGATGGAAACCCCGCGGCGTGGGGTCAGCGAGGGTCACGGTAAATCGGTCGCCTTTCAAATCGCCGCGCGCACTCGCCGCGGATCGGCGTTACGATCCGGCGCGATGGTCGGGTCGTAATAAAACGCGTGTTCGCGTGCTCGCGTGCGTGCGTGCGTGCGTGCGTGCGTGCGTGCGTGGGCGCATCCTCGAGTAAAATGAGTCGAAGCGGGCCGCGCGCTATTATCGGAGATGGTGGTGGCAAGCCGGCTGGCAACAAAGTGGAATCGTTTTACGTTCGCATTAATTATCGTCGGCTTTTTTACGCGCGCCGCGGTGCCTCACGGGATTTTCCCGCAACGCGACGCGGCGCACCGATGGGAGAGGGAGCGCGTCCCGTCACTCGCGCGCATTCTTTGATTCGCTCTCGCGACTGCTGGGGAAGTAATCTCGTCCATTTAGAATGATGCGTGAAAATCGCGTGGAAGGTGTAACACACGAAAGGGAGAACGGTGGCTGCAACTCGCGACAAATGATTTCATCAATTTTAAATTTTCATCAATCTTTGGATAATACACACATACGAGGTTTGATCAGAAAGTAAGGAGAACTTTTAATTTTCTCGGAAAGTACTTGTTTAATCTTCAATGTTTATTCCATCTCCTTCAAAGTAGCCCCCCTGTGATATTATACACTTATGCCAACATAGTTGGTTCCAGTTTGAGAAACACTGATGGAACGGAACGCCTCCTTAGGTATATCGTCCTGAGCTGGATCTGCGATTTCGCCTTTATCTCATTGAGTTGAAAAACATTGTCCTTTGAGTGTCCTTTTGAGTTTGGGAAATAGGAAAAAGTCACCATGGGGGGCCATGTCTGGAGAATAAGATGGTTGCAGCATCACAACGGTGTTGTGCTTCGCCAAGAACTGTTGGATAAGCAAAGCGGTAACACTGAGAAAAATATCCGAAAAATATCCGATTGTTAATTTCGTTATCCGAAATCAAATATCCGGTGTATTTAATCGGATAATTTGATCGGATAACAAAATTAACAATCGGATATTTCTCGGATATTTTTCTCTGTGTATGCTCTCTGATCCGACTGATTTCGCCGCACAAAAAATCGCCAAATATCACCGAAGCACGTCTCGCTCATTCGCTCGCCAAACACAACTAGAGCGGGAAGCGCACATTCTTGCATAAAGGCATAATGCACAACGGATAAGGAAATAAACCGATGAAAATTCTCATTTCTATTGCCACGCTTGAAATGCAAGACTGATTGGTCCATTCCGTTATGCGTTGTGCATTATGCCTTTACGTAAGAGTGTGTGCTTCCCACTTAAGAGCAAGAGCACAAGCTTTTGCATAACACATAATACATAACGCATAAGAGAATAAACCAATTAGTTTTCTTCATTTCCCTCCTCGGGACAGAAATGAAGAACTCTGATTTATCGCACGCTCTTGCATGAAGGCATAATACACAATGCGCAAAGAAATCAACCAATTAAAATCTTTATTTCTATTGCCATGCTGGAAATTAAGGACTCTGATTGGTTCATTTTCTTATGTGTTATGTATATTATGCCTTTATGCAAAAGTGCGCGGTTCTCGCTTTAGCGTCGCAGCTGCCTGAAAATTGACGATTGTACGTCCATTGGTAGTGCTACCAACACAGAAAAAGAATCAACTGAGGCTGCGTCCCGAAATTCACTGTCAGTACTGAAAATACATAGTTTGTGTCACATATACCATAGAATTTCAGTGCTGGCAGTGAATATCGGAACGCGCAGCCTGAATAGACAAGATACTAATACAGCGCGCGCAATTTCAAAATTCTCGTTACTTTTTGATCAAACCTAACCTAACCTAACCTAACCTAACCTAACCTAAACCGTAGAAAAGCTGCGCGACGATAACGAAAGTGTCGTTAACTCCAACAACGAGTTACAGAATCCAGCTGCAGGAATGACTTCGAGCCTGACGGTAGCGGAAATTCGGGTTTGCTGGAAGTCGCGCGTGAACCCAACGCGGCAACTCGACGTGTTAACACGCTGCAAAGAGCAGACGTGTGCATCAACGTGTTTTCAGTTTTTCGAGCGACGGGGTTCGCGAGAACGTCGTCTCGCGTCTTCAGGGGGGAATGGGAAACGCGGTTTCTCTAAATACATCTCTAGATTCCCCTTGGTATCTTTTCACGAGGCATGACATTTTAACGAACACACCGTGAAGAAACTTCACTCAAGGACACGCCCTTCGCCGTGTATGTCCCACTTTCGGATAAAACACCGCGACGGGCGCAACGTCGCGGTGTTGGAGGTCGCGGGCGAAGACTTCAATTGTCTGATCGTGGTGATCGCCACGCGGCCGCAATCCTGTCCGCAATCCGAAGCATCGTCGCCATATAATTTGCCTCGTCTGAAAGCACTGAAAAAGGAACGAGCGCGCGCGGTCAAGTTTGAGCGACTTTCAGCACGCACCCCTTCTCATAACTGCCGCCACCTGCCCGCATCTGCTCGCGAGGGTAATCGTGCTCGTAGATAAACGGCGTAAGAAGCCGGTATTTACCTATTCGAGACTAGCAAGCTTGCGGCTGGCGGCTTACTTGAGAGTCTACGAGGATCTGCTAGGAACTCGCGTGGAGTCGCGATCAGCAGACCGTAACGCTACCCAGCCTCGCCGGTGGTAGCGTCTTGGAGAACAGTGCGGTTGCGCTCCGCCACTGGAAACGGATTTCCGCGGTTTCGGGCCGCGTCTAAGTTACCGGGCGAATCCGGCTCGCTCGCTCTCGTCGCCGCGACAACGCGCTCGCGCTCGCGACACAATGACGTCTATTAATGTCCGTCTTGCTGAATGTCGCGCGCGCGCGCGCGCGCGTGATCTGCAGAGGATTTCTCGCGTCGAATGCGCCGAGCTCGTCTCGAGGTTGAAGTGGCGCCGGCAGATTTTCGGGGATGAAGCAAGCTTCCGCGTTTTTTTCGCGACGACTGGAGCACCGACGACGAATCTTGAGAAAATTCGAGCGAATTTAGGACAGGGCTCGCCCCGCTGGGCCACACGTAAGGTCGGGGGCCGCGGGGGTTATTACGGAGGGATGAAACCCGCGACGACGCTCTGCTCACCGCAATTTACTCATCTGCCTTTTTTCGAGCCTTTGCGCCGCGCCGTGGCGAACACCAGCCATGCTGAAAGCTATTTTTGCCGGCAGCGCTTTGAGGCGCTTTCGCTCGCTCGCTCGCTCGCTCGCTTGCGCTCGCGCACGCACGTCGGCGAGTACACAGCGGCCTGAAAAATACCCGAGAGAGAAGGATATCACGAGGAGAGCGGGAAATTACAAATTCCACGGCCGATGGCTTTTCGGCGTCTCCGCAAAGTATTCTTCGGACGATCTTGATTGTAGGGAATAATGGAATACTGGAAATTTCAATAATCTCAGCTTTCCGATTGCAGAGCCCCGGCTCCCGATGCACACAATCGCACCGTGGCAGTGTACACATACGAGCACACGCGCGCACACACATATACACTCACTCAATTGCCGGACGCGAATGCGTCGCGGTGCCATCGGGGGAAGACCAAATCGCTCCGGGAAGTTCGGCTGTTCGCTCATCCGTACGTACGTACGTACGTACGTACGTACTCGTGTGTGACCCGTGTACACACATTCCGGATATCGATGTCGCGTTTATTAGTTCGCCATCCAGTATCGGTACAGGACAGGGTGAAGCGTGGTTCGTGCTAGCCGGCGGCGGCGGCGGCGGCGGCGGCGGCGGCGGCGGAACCAAACCAGTCCGCCCTGCGGAGATCAAATATCTGTCGAGCAAACGCGCGGAATCGTCGCGCGACGAGTAGTAACGCGGCGAGGGTTGATGAAGTTTACCGCGGAGCCTCGTTAATCCGTCGGCGGGGGATGTCTCTCGCCTCGGATGCCGCGGCGCGTTTAACGAGTACGCCAGGCTGGGCCTTACGGGTCGTTAACGCCGATAACTCGGCGCGGACGCGCCGAGACGTGATTATGTGCCAGACGCGGATGGCGCGACGCCGCTGCCGGCGAGCGTGCGTGTGTGTGTGTGTGTGTGTGTGTGTGTACAGTCTGCTGATGAAACTCGGTCGGCAGGTGAGCATGCCGAGCTCGCACGCTCGTGCGCGCGAGCGCGCGGGCGCAAACCCTCGTGGATCCTATTCGCCGATGCGATTAACGAAAGTGCGCGACTCTAACCCCGGCTTAATTTCCGGCTTTGTTTCCGTTTTTCTCTCGCTTTTCTCCCAGTGTCTCTTCTCCCGTGTCTGTCCCGGTCTCTCGGTCTTCCGTTGCCGTATTTTCGCTTTTCCTCCCGCCATCTCCGCCGCCCGCCGCCCGCCGCCCGCCGTCCGCCGCTGCGGTGATTTCGCGGAGATTTGTCGAACTTTTCGGCGACTCGATGTAACCTCCCCTCTCTCGGCAGCCGCCCCTTGCCGCGACGAAGCCGCCGCCGTGGACGCAAAGAGGATTACGTCTGGATATAGTATGCGCGTATAATTTGCGATATGACATTCGCCCGTTAAGGATTAACGACTGCAATCGCCGAGAGCTCTCGCCGATGCGTAATACCCTTTATGTGTCGCGTCACGCGCGTATCGCTGCAAGCACGCATTGCCCTGGGACATTGCGTTTCTAATTGGAGATGAGCGCGGCGCGCATAATTCTTGAACGGTCCATTTTACGTCGCGTGCGATCGCGGGGGTTATATATTTTGCGGAATAATTAAACGCGTCGAGACACAACGCATCCGGCTGATTTGCGCGAGCTCGTCCATAGATTAGCATCGGTGACAATAGCCGTGCACGTGTACGCATTTCCCGCTTGCCGGCGGCAGGGAGAGGGACAAACAAAGTACAAGGGGAAAAGCTGTGCTGGGCTTTCCGCAGCTTTTGCACAGCTATATTTCTTTGACGAATATAGGGCGTGCTTGAATCGTGTTTATGTCGTGTTAAGATTGTTCGTAAATTTTGCCATATCGAAGGAGAGAGAGAGAGAGAGAGAAAGAGTGAGTGAGTGAGTGAGAGAGAGAGAGAGAGAGAGAGAGAGAGAGAAAGAGAAAGAGTGAGTGAGTGAGTGAGTGAGAGAGAGAGAGAGAGAGAGAGAGAGAGAGAGAGAGAGAGAGAGAGAGAGAGAGAGAGAGAGAGAGAGAGAGAGAGAGAAGACATATACATATATTCATATATATTCGTATATTCCCTCCCCCTCCCCAACCTTTCTCTCTTTCTCTTTTTCTCTGCTTTTTCTCCGTACGCGCACGCGTTCGTTTTATGCTGCATGCGAGCACGGCAATAGGTAAAATGCAGTTAGCTACCCGACTGTCGGGCAGTTTTTGCGACGCTGCGCGCGCTGTGACAGGCGCAGGTTTCCGAGTAAAATAAATAACAAATGAGAAGTTCCTATTGCTTAACGCTCGCGGCTTAATTAAACGGAAAGGCGAAAAAGAAAAGCCGAAGAAACTCGTCAGCGCGAAATTGGGTCGGCGACAGGACGAGCGGGCAGGTGGCGGCGATTGGGCGGGCGGCCGGTTTTGGACGGCGAGGGGGGCGGAGGGGCAGCTGAAAGCGACTAAGCGTTTGAAAATGGTAATCGTCACAGTGCGCTATATACGCGTAGCTGGGGCATCGCGCGGCTACGGGGAGGCCGAAAGGCGAAAGGTCAAAGGCGAAACATGTTTAGCCAACGCCGCGTGTCAAAGGGGAAATTAGTTTTCGGATAAGAGGATCAAAAGAGGCGAACGTGTTGCTGTCAAAGTTAATATCGCACTCGTTTGCGCGGTATTAGATTTCGGCAACACAAGAGCTACGCGAAAGCTACGGTCGTACACAGACCACGACCACTTACGTGCTTTGCAGTCTCTCCTCCCTCTCTCTCTCTCTCTCTCTCTCTCTTTCTTTCTCTCTTTTTTCTCTTTCTCTCTGACTTTCGCCCCTCTCCCTGTCTTGCGAAAGGCTTTTATCCAACAAGTTGATTGCAGCTTGCAAGTGACGTTTGCGGATTAATATCCCTCGAAAATCACCAACGTGCATCACCACCCTTGCCCTCACCCCGGCACTCCTTCCTCCCCCGCGGCTCGCACCCAGTCGTACCGCACGCAAGCACGTGCGCGAAAGCGTATGCACGGCGCGCGTGTCATTTCGAGACTATTTTTCGCGCTTTGTTTAGCCGGGGTACGTTTGTTAGCTTAACTGACATTCGCATCCGCAAATTTCAACTTTCCACGTTGCATCTGCGAGATGGACGGGGGCGCCGGGGACGCGTGAGAAGGATGGCGCAGGGATGAGAGAGAGAGAGAGAGAGAGAGGGGGGGGAAGAGAGAGAGAGAGAGAAAGAGGACGACGTGGGTCGCGTACCGCGATGCAATTTTCTGCCTTGCATTCACGGTCCGTCGATTGCGATCGTGGAAATTCGCCTAGTTCTCCGTCAGAGAAACACAAGCCTGCCGATCGAACGTTTTACACTTTCTCGACTCGCTGCCCTGTGTTCGTGCCGATCGTTATTGCGCACCGGCGGCATTTCGGCGAACGAACAAACGGGCGGGCGAACGGACGGGACGGGCTTTATCTTGCCTCCGGGCGAATTTCGGCCGATTTGCATTCGGCGAGCGCGACGCGAGGGCGAGGTTGATTCGCTTTTAATTCGCAGGGTGGAAGATTACGCGTGACAAACGATCGATGTTCCTTCCTTCCTTCCTTCCTGCTGTCCTTCCTGCCGCCGGAAAATCTCGTCTTCGGCGACGAAAGTCCGCCGCTCCCACGTGCCTCTCCCGATCACCCGATGACGCCCTTTTTTCTCCTTGGATCCTTCCCATCCGGGACGGATACCGCGGATACCATCGACGACGGGACGGGACGCCGCGTTGGGAAATTATACGCACGGCGGATCGAATGTGCAAAAACGCGAGATACGCGAGCGCGTGCGTTGCCGCACGGTAATGCGTTAATAAAGATTATCGTTTCGCGAATACGACCTCGTAGACTCGTACTGTGCCTGGGGGGAGGAGGGCGGAGGAGGAGATAGGAGGGATTAAAGGGCGAGAGGGGAGAGAGGCGAGCGCGATATCGAGGTAAGCCACGTGCGAACGAGATATCGACCCGGTAAGTCACGTATTTAACAAACAATTAGCCATTTAGCCGTGATGATCGATAAGCGAGCCGCGACACCGAGGATTTGTTCACACAGAATTTCACTCTTATCGATGCACCTATCGGCGCACGGGTCGCCTATTCGAGGGCTCTGTACACGAAATCCGATTCTTATCAGTAGAACTATCAGCGCACCGGTCGGCCGGCCAGCCGGCAGGCGGGCAGGTCGACAGGTAGGGTGGGTTAATTTGATGATGCACAATTACGCATAGTGTTACACAGTGTGAGGGCGGTGAGCGAGCGGACGTAGTAGGGCAGAGCAAGCGTTGCCTTCGCAAACGCGGAAGCGATGCGATTAATCGCTTTCGAGCGAAGTGGCGGTGTCATTGACAGTAATAATATGCGTGATGTATTAATCGCTCAACGCGCGGGAAAATAATACGCGCCATCGCATTTTACGCGTCGTGCGCATTCGCTGCCGAGTAACCGGCCGGCCGACGTTCATCTCACTCGCGGAGACGGAGGGGGCGTGTGACGATATTAATTATCTGTCGAGGTTCGCGCGACAAATAAAAGCGTCCTTGCCTCGTCGCACCGTCACCGCCCCCTGCGCAGCTTGCCGCTTGCGCGTGCGAAAGAGAATTCGGCTAAATCGTTAAATGCGGCGCTGAATTGTCGAGCATTTTGTCGGCGGGCGCTGACGCGCGGTCAGAAAGTGCGCGCGACGTTGTTTTTTCTCCGAGGTAAAACGGTCGCGATCGAAGCGCGATACTTCGCGCCGCGCGCGTTGTTCCGCCAAAAAAATAGCCAAAAATGCGCGGAAGCTGCGAAAAAAGCGGGACCTTTCTCGAAAGTCGCAATGACGAAACTCGAGCACCGGGCCTTGATATCGGGCCTGAAATATAATTTTGCCGAAATATTTCGTCCTGTTTATTTGTTTCATTTCATCGGCGGGAAGCTATCTCTTTGGGGCAAAATGCGCGCTATCCGGTTACATTGGAATTGTGTCGTATAGAATCGGTTGTGCATCGGTAACTACTCGTTCGAGTACAATGATAGCGTGTCCGAAATATTGGATGTTAAATACGTGTCTGCGAGGTCAGCACGACGTTTTAAAAATTATTAAAAAACAACGTTAGTTCCAGTAGCATTTTTCATAGTTTTACATTTCCTAATAAAAATAAAAAAAAGTTTCGTATTCTTAATACCTTAGAAAAGAAAATTGAAAAAATGTGCTAACTTCCAGCGCGATACAGTCTTCTCTAAAGTATTGTACAAGAAGCAGGTGAGTAATACGCTCTTTGATGAGAGTTCTCGTTACTTTTAGGCTAATTTTATAATTATGGAGCAGAACAAAATTCCAACATTTAACAATTCTGTACAATTTTAAATATTCGCCACCAGCACGACACTCGCTGAAAATGTATCGTGCTGCCGACTTACTGCACTTCTGACGGTACCAGGGCAGTCTGAAAAGTTCTCCGCCTGACACATAGATGGCATTAGAAACTGTCAAACTATAATTGTATTGGAAAGTGGCATCCCTGATATAAACCCATGTAAAATTTTATTTCGATCTGTCAAGTCATTCGAGTAGTACGTAGTTTCAGCTTGTTCTACTCGAGTCTCATACAATTCGATCATTCGCAGTTATTGTTCCGCCGTATAATTATTTTTAAATTAATTTTAACTTTTGGCCCCAGCACGACACTCGGTGAAAACATGTCGCCAAAGGTGAAAATTAATTCAGAAATAGTTACACGGCGAAACAATGACCGAAAATGGTTGAATTGTATGGAACTCGAGTAGAACAAGCTACCGTTAGAAGTGCAGTAAGTCGACGGCACGACACATTTTCAGCGAGTGTCGTGCTGGCGGCGAATATTTAAAATTGTACAGAATTGTTACGAGGGTAGTCCCAGAAGTACCCGACCTGACGTATAGATGGCGGTTGTTTCAAAAGAATGACCATCGTAGAAAGTACCAACCTTATAAAGCTTAAGTTTGAAGTTTGACGACGCTACGTTGTTTAGTATTTGTTTGGCAGCCATCAATAGTGAACGCTCTCAGTGAATTTGTAAACATGGAGAAAATTGGTCATCGTTATGTGATGCAATACTTCCATTTGAAAGGCCTCAGTCCAACCAATATGAAAGCGGAGCTAGATTCCACTCCGGGGGAGTCTGCTCCTTCGTTTACAACAGTAAAATATTGGGTGGCAGAGTTTAAACGAGGCCGTACGAGCTGTCAAGACGAACATCGCAGTGATCGACCGAAATGAGGTGGTCACGCCAGAAATGGTGAAGAAAATCCACAAAATGGTATTGAATGACCGTCGACTGAAAGTGCGCGAGTTAGCAGATATGGTAGGCATTTCAAACAGTGCTGTACATCGCATATTGACTGAAAATTTGGACATGAGACAGCTGTGCGCAAGATGGGTGCCGTGATTGGAACAGAAACAGCGTCGTGAGGATGTTTCAATCGAGTGTACGGCGAAGTTTCCCAGCAATAAAGCCGAGTTTTTGCGTCGATTCATAACCATGAATGAAACATGGGTCCATCACTTCACACCTGAGACGAAGAAACAGTCAAAACAATGGACCAAGGTGGCTTGATGGCCGATTTGAGGAGCTCGACGATTCCCACTATAAACAGGGTATCGAAGTTATTGAACATCGCTGAGAAAAGTGTATCGAGCTAAAAGGAGACTATGCAGAGAAATAAAGATATTTTTTCCCAAATTTTTTGTGTTTTCTTTGTTAGGTCAGGTACTTCTGGGACTACCCTCGTAATTGTTGGAATTTTGCTCTGAAATGCTCCATAGTTATGGAACTAGCCTAAAACTAACGTGAACTCTCGTCAAAAAGCGTATTATTTACCAGCTTCTTGTACTTTAGAGGAGACTGTGTCGTGTTGGAAGCATGAGGTTAGCACGACATGTTTTCAATTTCGATTTTTCGGTATTAAGAATATGGAACTTTTTTTTATTTTTATCAAGAAGTGTACAACTGTGAAAAATGCTACTGGAATTAACGTTATTTTCTAATAATTTTTAAAATGTGCTAACTTCACACAGAGAGAACGATTCAGTTGAATTTAACAAATGCTTATTTGGAATAGCCCAAATAAAGTTTTTGATCGATCGATCGAACGAAGTTTTGTTTGACGCGACAAAAATATTTTGTTGCAGCTTAGTTCCAACGAAATGTTTCTGTTGCGTCAAACAAAATTTTGCTCGATCAATCAAAAAATTTATTTCGACTATTCCAAATAAGCATTTGTTAGATTCAACTACATCGTTCTCTCTGTGCACAGACACGTTAAACACCTGTGCGCATTGTTTTCGAAGTGACAGTCCCTCTCTCTCCTTGGGATACTATTGTACGTCTCGGCGCAACCTTATTTCGCGATATCGTCTCGATATCCGGCTTTTCGGCGTATTTCTAGGACCTCCAGTTTCTGACTTTCCAGATTCTCCGACTCTTCGACGGACGATGCATGTCCGTCCGGTGCGTTTGACGCACCGTGAAGAATACTCGACGGTATCTCGCGCCGGATTAATGTCGCGCCGGCGAGCAGCTGCGAATGCATTGGCACGGCGCTCGGTATCCGCTCGGTAACAAGGCCGTTAACGCGTGTCGTTAACATTAGCACCGCGCTGCCGTAATTCGCGCACTCAGCGCACCACTTGATCCTCTCCGCGATTCTCCCGCACCTTTCGTTCTCCTCTCGTACGAGCAGCCGGAAGAGTGTCGGCGCTGTTATGGAATGGCGCCAGTAATTTTCACAATGAGACGTCGAATGACACGCCGTGCAATGACGTTCCGTCCCTCGTGGCTGTTTCATTGCGACAATCAACGTCGATACCACCTCGACTTTGCGTATATGCGAAGATTTGTACCGCCCGACGATCGTTCCCACACGCGGAAGGTATTCTTTTATCACCTTATTCTGTTACATCTACGCCGATTGACACTGCGCACCGCTTTGACTTTGGTATTATGATACTGAGCTTTCCATTTGTTGAAAAGGGTCCACTCGCTGAAGTCGAAACGAGTATTTGATTAATGATCCTTTTATTAATTCTCTCTGCGTTCACTGAGAAAATTATTTCAGACTTGCGTTACGGCGTACTGACTCTCATTAGCTCCCTTTGTACTTACCTCACTTTTCGATCGAGCGCCGAAGAGCCTCGAGCCATTTTTTTCTACTTCTTACTACAAACTACCGAATCAACGCCACGTTAACGTCGCTTCGATTCTTCGCTTCAGTTTCTTCACGCGCACGCTACTTGTATTGCCACCGACGAACAATGTCTGAAATATTACCAAACTCCATTAAGGGTCGTCTCGACGTTGGTTCCTCTAGTCGCGCGCCGAGGTCCTTTTTGTCGCGTCGGATCCTCTCGACGTAAATTGTTGACTTATCCTAATGGATTAATAAAATATTCATCCAACGCCGCGGACCGAATAAATCGCATACGTGCAGATCGCGCGGCTGCCGCAGCCATCGTCGCTCGTTGTTACTCAGAAAGTACCTCAGGCTCGCTCGTCTCTCATCCTCTCTGCCTCTCTCCCTCGCCCTCTTACATAGGATTCGAATCCGATATCGCACGGCTTATCTTGGCCTTCATCCCCCTCTGCGTTCCCTCCTTCTCTCTCTTCCCATCCCCGGCACCCTGTGCGCGGAGCGGGTTCGATGAGCGCAAGGCTATCTCGAGGGAGTTCTGACGGGAAATTATCTCGAAAAATGTATCCCCCCCCTGAGCTCTCTCGCGGAGGAGCAGGATCTGGGACGGCGGGAGAGCGGGACGGGGAGAGAGAGGAGCGCCCGGACTCTCGAATAGACAGATTGCCGGAATCAGATCCGCGAGTCTCTCTTTCTCCCCGTCTTGCCGGAGCGCGCGCGCGCGCTTCCCGAACGGGGTTCCAGCCCCGTCGCGGTACTCGATAAGACTAATCTGCTAATCGATGCCCGGCGACGATGGGGGATAACGAACCTAATTTTTCTCCGCTATTAAGCCGGATTCGGGAACGTTGGGTCGATTGCTCGCGCGGTAACTCACACTCGTCGCAAATAGAATCTCGAGTCTCGGCCGAGATTCGCTTTCCACCGTTCTCTCTCTCTCTCTCTCTCTCTCTCTCTCTCTCTCTCTCACGCGCGCGCGTGGTTGTTATTTACGGCGGTGTTCATTTTCACTTTGTAAAGAGGCCTCAATTTCGTCCCCTTCGCCTCCTCCTCCTCCTCCTCCTCCTCGTTCCCAGGGCGTAATTGGAGCGTCCCCGATCGGCTCGTTTAATGAGTCGAACCGCGCGACGAGAGATCGTGCGATACGAACGATACGGACACACGTCGAATCGTCGTTGTCGGATCCTTCTCCCTTTCTCTCCTTTTTTCCTCCTCTTTTCCTGCCCTCCTCCCTCCGTCGCCTACGACTGTTTCATAGTTTTCTTCGCGACAGCCCCGACAATCGGGGAGATGCAGACGTGGCACGACCCGCATCCCATTCAATCAGGGGGCGCAGCCTGACTCACAAGGGTGAGAGAGAGAGAGAGAGAGAGAGAGAGAGAGAGAGAGAGAGAGAGAGAGAGAGAGAGAGAGAGAGAGAGAAGGAGCGAGAGAGAGAAGGAGCGAGAGCGGAGTCGAAAGCACAGTCGGACGGTTACGGAGGAGACGTCTCCTTCCTTCCGCCCGCGCTCCTTTTTTCTCTTGTTTCACCCGCAGGTAAGGCACGATAGGCTTCTTACACACCCGGGGCGTTGCACTATCTGTCTTCCGTCTTCCTTTCTTAGGCCGGCGGGAAGGTATTCGCGTTATTACGAAGGCTCCCCGTGTTCGCGATTTCTTGCGAATTCGTGTGTTTAACGATCGATGCGAGATGAGAAAATTAATGTATTAGGTGTACAACTTTGCTTCCGTCGTTTTCTTTGCCGAAATTCGAGGCTTTATTGTAAAAAACTGGTTATACACTTATGATTCAAAGTATTGTCCATCGCTGGCCACTACTTTCTCCCATCTTTCGGGCAGCGTACGAATCCCGCGTTGAAAAAACTGGTCATCTTTTGAAGCGATCCACGAATCGATCCAATTTCTTACTTCTTCATAAGACCGGAAGTGCTGGTCAACCAGGCCGTGCGCCATTGATCGAAACAAGTGATAGAGGGAGCTCAGAGGGAGCAACGTCTGGAGAATACGGCGGGTGGGGTAGGACTTCCCATTTCAACGTTTCCAAGTATGACCATACTTGACCACTTTCGCAACATGGGCTCGAGCATTGTCATGCTGCAAAATCACTTTATCGTGTCTCTCGTTGTATCGCGGCCGTTTGTCTTTCAATGCTCGGCTCAAACGCATTAATTGCGTTCGACAACGATCGCCTGTGATTGTTTCAGTCGGTTCTAACAGCTCATAATACACTACGCCGAGCTGGTCCCACCAAATACAGAGCATGACCTTGGAGCCGTGAATATTCGGTTTGGCCGTCGACGTGGATATGCCCATGATTTTCTGCGCTTGGGGTTATCGTAATGAAACCATTTTTCGTCCCCAGTCACAATGCGATGCAGAAATCCCTTCCGTCTTTGCCTTTCAAGCAACCGTTCACAAGCAAACAAACGCCGTTCAACATCTCTCGGTTTCAACTCGTACGGCACCCAATTTCCTTGCTTCTGAATCATTCCCATGTCTTTGAGGCGTTTTGAAATTGCTTGTTGAGTCACTCCCAATGATCGTGCCAATTCTTCTTGACTTTGACACGAGTCTTCATTAAGTAATGCCTCCAATTCTGCATCTTCGAAAACCTTCTCTCTTCCACCGCTATGGCCGGTCTTCGACGTGAAAATCACCGTTCTTGAAGCGTTGAAACCACTCACGACACGTTCTTTCACTAATAGCGGCCTCACCATAAGTATTTGAGAGCATTCGATGAGCCTCAGCCGCAGATTTCTTGAGGCAGAAAATTAAAACCTCCCGCAAATGACGAGAATTTGCCTCGTAAACTGACATTTTCAATCGAGAATAACTTTATGATGCAGACACAAATCGACTAATGTTTCTACGGGGTTATGTTGACAGATGCCCAAGTTTATTGCATGACGTCTATGATCTATTTATTTCGACCGCTACTTACCGCTAAAGCCATCTATAAGAAAACGGCGGAAGCAAAGTTGTACACCTAATACCTTCGTGATTCGAACTTTGATACTTATCGAGCGCGATGAAAGGCAGGGAGGTAACGAAGAAGCGGGAATTCGCAGCGAAGGACATTTTTGAGCTGTCGATTAGCGCGCGGACGAATTTTGGACTCATCTTCTCGCCAACATGGGGTTGGCGAGGGGGTGAAAGCGGAGTGCGCCCGCGGTGTGAATACTTCACAAGATTCCGGCCAGTGTTGCGCGCGTTAACCCAGTTACATAGGGAGCTTGAGTACGCGTTTAAACAATACAGAAAGTAACGTGCGGACTGTGTCGTCCGCTTTTTAAGAGGATAAGAAAGTTTCCACGGTTTCTCCCCGCGCTTTCCCGTAGCTTCCTAAGTAGCGTTTTTATCCGCCTCGTTTTCCGCCCCTCCTCTCCCGTCTCGAGTATTTCGACATAGCAGTTCCTCGCTTTATATTTTTTGCTCGTAGCCGTTTCCTCGTTGATGTGTCTCTCTTTCGCTCTCCTCCCGCACTCCCGCACTCTACTCTCCGCTTTGACGTATCGCCAACTCGCACGTCACAATTAACGTTCAGCGATATACTGCGAAATCTTTATCCCCGCCGGAGCGTCCCGACTTGCCAAGTAATCTCCAACGAGGAACAGACGATCGTGATTTATCGCGCGAGAGGAGGATTTCTTCCCTGACTGACGTCTCCGCTGCGTATGCCAAAGCAATTCGGCCGATGGCGCCTAGAAGAAAAGTCCCCCGGCCCCCCCCCCCCGTCCTGACGGATAAAGCGCCCTATTCCGCCGAATATTATTCTTCTCGCGAAAGATGACACTTCGATGGGGAATGCTATTGTTCTCGCTCCGCGAGACCGCGCGCTAAGGAAGCCACTTTGAAATAAACACACAAACTCCATTCCTTCGCCGGCGGACATTTTTCCAGCGGGACATTTTCCTTGCATAGAGAAATCGGCAGGTGATGGCGGTTTGCGGAAAAAAAATTAAAGGGGCCAAAGAAAAAGGCAGAGAGAGAGAGAGAGAGAGAGAGAGAGAGAGATCGCGAGGTGGCGAAAAAGGAAGGTTAGAGTTGGGGAGAGAAGGAGGGAGAAAAAAGCGCAAAGCCTTTCCTGTCTTTTCATTCACCTAATGGATCGCATAAAGTATGCCGTTGCCAGGAGGTCGTTCCCTTTTGTCGAGATATCGATTTTATTGCGAGCGGCTAAGTTTCGCGGAAGTCGGAGGTGGCTGGCGTGAAACGAACCGAAAATCAGGACTCGGCGGAGCTTAAGTCGTCCGGAGTGTGCCGTGAAAGAGTGTGTCCGGAGACGACGACGACGACGACGACTCGGTCGCGTTCAACGCTCGACCGAGTGAATCAGCTCGCGGTTGGCTGATTGAGCACCGATATATCGATTCGCTCGCGCGCGCGCGCGCGCGCGGTGTCGGTGAATGGTCGGTCGGCCGGACAGGAGAGGTGAGTGGGGCGAGGGGCGAAGATCGGTGCTATTAATTTAATAAAGCGATTTGATCGCGCGAACAGAGGCAATCTCCGTCGGGGCGCGGCGCTCCGCCGAAAGTGAGAATTAATCTGCATCTAAATTGGAAGCCGCGAAAAGAGGAGACACAACGTCCGCCGGGTTGCGCACCCCCCGGTATAATCGGGAGACGAGAGAGAGAGAGAGAGAGAGAGAGGCGCGCGTCCGCGTTTAATCACGCGGATTGTCGCGCGCGCGCGGCGCGAGCGGATTGCCGGCGGATCGCGCGTCGTCCAGCGGATCCGCCGAGTGGGCTTAATCGCGAGCGCTTTAACGCAATTTCCCAAAGTCATCGTTGTGAGCGCGATTCGTTAGCGGGCGGGAGAGCGGGAGGGTGGTGGGTTCGAGTGGGCGCTCCCTCGAGCAAGTCCTTCCGCGCCGTTGGAGCTTTACGACAAGCCGAAATTTGACCGAAGTCGAAACGAGTATCCGGTTTAACGGTCGTCGGAGTAAATTCGACTTCGTAATTTAGCATCTTCGCGGTGGCAAACAGCGATTGCCGGCGATTGCCGGTCTCTCGCCGGGGGTAGTTGGAGCAGTGAGACAAAGGCAGAGAGAGAGAGAGAGAGAGAGAATGAGTCAGGGAAGCGTACAAACAGGCGGCGTAAACTTGTCACGCAGACAAGAATCATCGAAAATTCGGCGGCGGGAAACTTGCCGCGGGGGAGGAGTGGGAGGGGCCACGGTTAATTCAATTTATTCCGACTTCCTCGCCCGGCTTTCCTGCGCCGTGTCGTTTCGAGCTGCGCCTGCGAGTTTGTCGCGTCCGCAAACACGGCGGCTCGGTCATTAGCGAAGACACGCGCGTACGTTAGAGGAAGAGAGAAAAAGTAATCGCAACGAGCGATGGATTTTTCATCTCCGCCCCTCCGCTCGATACGCCGAAGCGACGCCCTGTGAGCTCAGTCTTGGTGCTGACGAAGCGCCCGCCCGCCCGCCGCGCCGTCGATAGTCGTGCGGAGAAATCCGAGTTAATGTCGGGGCATTGTTAGTCAATTATAATAATGCACGGTGCGAGATTACTGGTGGCGACTAATTGCATCCGCCGTGTGCGCGCCCGCTAGGCGCACACTAGGCGCACAGCTGCGCGACTGAGTTATTGAATGGATCTGTGTGCTCCCATATAAACGCGCGCGCGCGCGCGCAATCGTGACACACGTAACACACGCCGCCCCATTGTCTCGATAAAATAGCAGACTTAAACACCGCCTGTCCGACGCCCCCGAGATATATACATATGACGCACACGTGTCTCACACGTAGTAAGTGTATTTGACATGTGTACCTGCCACACCACGTCCCGTTGCTGCGACCGGTCGATTGTGAGTCTCTGCTGTAATCGAAGGCCCACGTGAGAGCCGCGATGCGATTCGTCACGTACGACCACCGGCGACGCTAAGGTGTCGCACACGTCGGATCCATTCAATTAGAGATCATCCGAGTCGGGTGTCAGCGAGAGATGCTGCGAAAGCAGAGACCGAGAGAAAGAGGAGGGAACGGAGGGAGGATTTGCTCTCGACGCTGAATCGCGTCGCTGCGGGATCCACGAGGGATCCTCCTTCGTCCCGCGCCGCGAAATTCTCTCTCTTTAATAAATAAAGACGGGGATATTACATGTCGTCGATCGATTAAAGTCAAGGATGTGTGGGAGCTGGTTGGGGCTGGAAGGGGGGATCGGGGAAAGCGAGCAGCGGTCTGTAAATTTTAGTCGATATTTCGACGTTGACACTGACGACGTTTCTTCTCTTGTTTCCATTCTTTTTTATTTTTCTTTTTCCTTTTTTGAACTTGACGATTCGCGGTATAAACAGAGTTTTATCAATATGATAAATATTTAGACGTCGAGTGGTCGCTTTATTCGATATTTCTCTTGCGTATGTCGCTATTTCTCTGTTTGCCTGATATTCGATTTGCGGAAAAAAGGAACAGAGAGAGAGAGAGAGAGAGAGAGAGACACGTTTGGATAAATCTCTGACATGTTGACGTTCGTGAGAGAAGAACAGAGCCTGGCACGCTCATTCTTTCTCACTCTCTCTCTCTCTCTCTCTCGCAGCCGTGCAATATCACGAAAGTACTCGACGTACCGTTATGCGATAAACCGAGATCGTATATTGACCTTATTACGCTTTATATCCTACGTGGACAATGGCCGTAGTTTAAAGTGCATTATGCAATACGTTGAAACATAACGGACAAAGTTTCCGTCCGTATTCCGGGTATGAGCCGCGTATTATCGGTTGAATAATTCAGTCCATTTCAATGTTTCACAGTGACATAAAAGGACGTAGTTATGGAAATGAGCGAGTTGAAATTTCATAGGAATCCGATTATTGCCTCGAATTCGACGGGATACGTGTCGTTACTTGGCCGGTGACGCTGAAAAATATGATGCGTCGTTATGCGCGCGCGCGCGCGTTGTGTCGACGCGGAGATATCCGCGTCGACACATTTCCCTCTCGTTTCGGCTCGTTAATTCGGCCGTCGTTAAACGGCGTCGGTCCTGGAAATTGGCGAAAAAATTCATCGCGAGCCCGTTCGCCGCGCGACTTCCTCAGTTGACTCTGCGGCTAATGATATCGGCGGACATGTTGAACGGCGCCCATCGTGGGCGCAGTCGTAGATTGTCATCAGCTATTAAGTCCTTATGCACATCAGCTCGCCCTAAGGGATTGCGACAGTTGCCGCCGTGGACGTGAGAGAGCGCAAGTTTAAACGCCATAAATCATTCCCTGACACATTTATGCCAGTCGCGTGCGGCGGGTTTGCCACATTACACTCAACTTCCCAACTTATATAAATTTCATACCGACCAAGCCGCGCTTTTCGGAGGCCCCCGCGCGCCCGAGAAAGTGCCGAGTAATAACGCAAGAGACATTTCCGGGTCAAAAGCTGCGGCCCGTCGTCCCCTCGGCCGCGATTATTTCTTCCGAACTCCCTTGTCTATTGTTACGCGACAAATACAAGCGCCTGGCGCTCCCCATTGTCTGCCCCCGGTATTCAGGGGTTTCATGGCACAATTAAAACCAGCATTCCGTCGGAATTAAAATCGTTGTCAACTATATGGCAAATATTGTTGCCGCTTTTCGCCGTTGTTGCCGCGACGTGCGCGCGGCCAAGTGGAAAACAAATGATAATAAAAAACGACAAACCCGGAGGAAAGAAAATTATCTAGAAAATGCGAGTTTAATTGCGCGAACACGCGCGCGTAGTATCAATTTCACGCTTATTGGCTTTTGCAGTGATAATATTTAAAACAATTATTATCTTATCTCTGGTCGTGTATATATATGTGTGTGTGTGTGTGTGTGTGTGTGTGTGTGTGTGCGTGCGATCGCATTCGCATTTAATTTATGGAAATGTGAAGCAATTTGCGATAGAAATGAAGCGCGATTTCCTCACAAATTTATTGACATCATGTTCGACAATGAAATTACTTTCAGGACTGGCCAACGGAATTCAATTTTACGCCGCGTTACTCCCGCGGATCTCTCAATTTTCAGTTTGTGCGCAGTAGATCATGAAAGCAAACAAAATTAACCGCTGCTCTCCGACCCTGTGCCGTAGTGCGATATGTGTTAATTTGTCAAATATGCCGCAAGCGCGAGCCGGTGCGAGCGAGTACTGCGTGCGTGAGGTGTGCACGTTTTTCGCGAGCACGTTCACGGAGATTCGTCGTAGTCGTGCGCGCCTAGAGAGAGAGAGAGAGAGAGGGGAAGAGGGAGAGCTGCGAAAAAAAATGTAACGGGAGGGAAACGCGACAAGAGGAAAGGCATAAAATCGCGGCGGGCGAAACGGGAACGGCGAAATGTCTTCGGAAAGTCTTGCTTGCGCGGTCAAAGAAACGAGTTGCGTAGCAAACTGCTGATGTTTTATGTATACGCGGACCACAGCCGACGACGTGGGTATCGCGGATGCTGATTTCGCCATAAATATTTAATGAGCGATTCGTAACGAAGCCTCTCGTTGTCCGACATTATTCACCGGGCATTCGCTTTTTCCGCGCGTGCCAATTAAGAAACATAAATAATGGAGGCGCTCATGAAGCTGCGCAAGGATTCGCCCGCGGGGCGAATTTGCGAGACTTCCTTCTCCCTCCCCTCCCCTCCCCTTCCACCGTTTACCGAGAGGCTCAACAATATGTACCAATCAATTATTCAGATTTTTTCGGTGCTCTCAGACGTTGGCGTTACGACAATTCGTCGTGTGTGCGTGTGGGCGTGCGCCTGCGCGGCAAGATGGAATATCGCGGGTGCTATTCGCGTAAATTGTCGCTTCGATTCCGAAGTGATCGACATGATAATCACGGGAAGAGGTAATTGATTAAAAAATTAACCTCGATTTATAACGTTCGTACGGGAGCGCGCTCGTAAAATGTTGATATCTTTTACGCGATTACGCGTATTAAATGTGTGTATATTAATATAAATCGGTGTGTGTGATGTACTTCATCGGACATAATAATTAATTTGCATTCCATTTCCATTAGCTGCTTGATGCTTGCAATATTTCAAAGTATACCGGCTATAAATAGCTATTAATTTTTCGTTATTACTCTACGGAAGTTTCAGGACGATTAAATACGATTACGTGGGAAAAAAAGAGGAAGGGAGGGAGGGAGGGAGGGATGGAGGGAGGGAGGGAGGGAGGGAGGGAGAGAGAGAGAGGGGTGACGGGTGAGAATGAGTGAGAGTGAGAAAGAGAGAATCGAGGAAGTTAATTTAAAAAATAATTCTCGCTATCGGAGTAAACAGAGGAACCCCCATTTCGCTTTATCAAAGGTAAATCAATTTGCATTTAAATTAAACCCTCCGCGAAAACGAGAGAGAGAGAGAGAGAGAGAGGGGGAGGGAGGGAGAGAGGGGTGAAGGGGACAGGGAGAGGGAGCGAAAAGAGGGGAGTTGTGATGTTTGAGAGAGTACAAACGATGGATGAGGCGGGGTGGGGGGGACCATTTGATAATGGAAACCGCTTCTTAAGGCGCGAATCGCCTGTAAACACTTCGTCCTGTCGTTTCCCTCTCCATATTTTCCAGAGCCATCGGGATCGAACCGATTTGTTAAAAGCGGCTCGCGCTGGTCGCAAATTAAGCGATTTTGGGAGAGAATACGGGCGCGGATTCAATCTCTCGGATATCACTGGTATTTAAGAGTAAAATTCGATGTATGAGCGTTACGTTCGGGTAACCAGAATGGTGACGGCGGAGGTGGCAACTCGGGGGTAGTAAGAAGCACTTAGCTCAGGACGTGTTCCTATTTCGTAATGCCGTTGGAATTCTACCTACCCTTCTCCAGTCCGTCCTCGTCTTCCATCCTCGATAATACTACTACTGCGCGTACCATCGCGACGACGACGACGCCGACGACGACGACGACGACGACGACGACGACGACGACGACGACGACGACGACGACGACGACGACGACGACGACGACGACGACGACGGACGACGACGGACGACGACGACGACGACGACGACGACGACGACGACGACGACGACGACGACGACGACGACGAGGACAACGACGACGACGACGTCGACGGTAACTCGCACAGTGACATTAAATCGACTTTACTCGCTCGCTACTCATTTACCGCGACGCGTTCGTTCCCGTTCGTATACGCGAAACCGCGACGGGTAAGGCAAAGCGAGTCGATTTAACACATCGGCCGCACCATCGGCGCCCGCTATCGGTGACCGGCGCCTATGATTTCTCGTTAATTTGCGCGTAAAGCGTGACTAATTGCGCCCGGTGAATTAAATCCTGCGGTCGATAGGTCGCTGAGAAAACCAACTCATGAATATATATACACGTTTGTCGCAGCGCGATATATTTGTAATATACATTTGTTTGTATTCGTATTTGCGCGCACATTTATGTATTTCAGCGATATATTTATTTGTCCTCACGCGTATTGCGTGACGTGTACAAGTAATCAAGTATTCCGATATTAAACACATTTCAAAGTCTATAAACAAAGTTTTTATTTTTAATCAACTATACAATAAATTTTGTTGAGTTTACTCACTTTTACTCAAACAGCGCTCTCTAAGAGAGTACTGTTTATGCATTAAACAATTAAAGTAGGAAGACACTTGCGAATGCTTGGTTACGCTTGGACGTCTCTAAGATCTATCATCATAATTTCGGTTTGCCTAAATTTTAATGAAGCTCACGGTCACCTCTCGTGTAACGCCACCGTGGATAGTCGATGAGACCACGGCGATCTGTCGTCGACATTTCGTTTGTATTCAGTTTACAGGCTCTATAAAATTTCCGCGCGCACGCGATCGCTGCAGTTCCGTGCAATTCCAGCGTTCGACAAAGTGGACGGAAGCAATCTCGTTGGAATTTGCCGGAGTGCAGGAACAAATAACTACCTGAATTAAAGAAACGTCCGTGTGGACGCATCGCGTCGTCCGTGAGCGTCGATCGAGAGAGTGTCGCGGTCGAATTTGGCCGGCGGCGAAGAATTCGTTCGGTCCGGTCGAGCGCGAGGCGAAATTAGCGGTCTTTCGCGCGGCGAGCTTATCGCTCTCGGCGTCACGAAGTGGCAACGCAAAAACCGGCCGCGCCAACTGCGAAACTGCAGGGTGACGTCGATGTTGTTGTGTGTACTCACTGCATATGTAGCGTCGCAAGCGGCTTGTCCGAGAAGAGCACGACCGGCCGGTCGAAGCGTTGGTTACGACCGCAAACGCGAGCGCTGCCTTCGAGCTGCAGCCAGCCGCCCTCGCACCTGCAAAACAAGAGGACGACGCTTCCGGTTAGCGGCCATTATCTCCTTCCGCGCAATTTGCTAATTAGTTTCGGCTAATAGATTCTCGATCCGACGTCTCGCGCCGCGCACGCGCGAGACCGCGCGAGTCAACCGTCGCGTCGTGAAGATCGCCGTGAAATTTCGCGAAGGTGAGAGAGCACGCGAATTTTGTCTCGCCTCGCCGGCCGGCCGCGCCGTTGCGCTGAACACCAGAATGCACTCGGATTAAGTCGGTCGTTACTTTACCGAGTATACCGAACCGGGAGCTCATTATTTATTGCGCTTACTAATGCGACTTCATCTCGCCGAATCCCGGAAAAATTACGAAACAGCTGCGGCTCATCATGGCAGGCATGAGAGAGGGATGAGCGCGCGCGCGCGCGCGGAGGCTTCACGCTCGGGAATGTTTTACTTCGCGGAACTACGCCGTCTACGCTTGATTTGGCTATACGTGCTCCGAATTCGGCTTTATCCTCTATAACGTCAGCGCCAGCGGTGGCAACTACGTTGCGCCGGATTAATTGAATTCTGCTGGAAATCATATTTTGGAACAATTCAATATGCAAAGTTTGATGTTGACTGCGAATTCTCCGGCGCGCACGGTAGCGCTTACACTCGGCTCGGATTAACTCGCGCGAAGTGCGAGATCGAATTTAGATCGCATCGGCTTGCGTGTCTCGTTGCACGCGCTTTTGATTTCTTCCGCGACGCACGAGCGCGCGCCTGCATACGTAAGCATCGCGCGAGCGCAAAAGTTTTGACCAGTTTCTCAAAGACGCGACTGATCCAGCTTGACGACAGCGCTTGCAGATACATAGACGGATAATATACTGAAGATACACTGTAAAACTAGGCATCGGAACATGTGCGTTAAAATCGAGTGTTGGTGCGTGATTTTGACACATTAGCTGGCGTTAAGGCACTATAAGTGCAAAATAATTCGTTTTCTGTGACAAAAGTGTGTTTTAATGACACACTCGTCTGTTAATAACACACCATGTAACACACTGCAGAAACGCGTTACTTTCCCTCAACAATCCCGTGACACACGTAGAGCGTGTTTTTTAAACACAGAATGATAATCGAAATATACTGGGAACACACTTGGATGATATATTGGATAACACACCAACAGTAATTCTGTTAACACACGTTTAAACGAACACACATATGTGTATTAAAAAAGATACATGCGAGAGAGACACAAATCGACAAAATCGGCGGTTACTCGCTTTCAAAAAAGTATTGTATCTGTTGTATCTATTGAACGAATTAATGCATTAATAACCTGCTTTCATATTATCACAGACTAAATCATTAATTATATGTTTAAACGTAATATGTTAAATAACGCGTGACTTAAAATGGAAGAAATGTGTCGGAAAAGATTCATTCATTCACACGCTTGTGCGTTTCAAAATAACACACTTGGATTTGCTCAATTCACCTTCACAACACCCTTGGGGTGTGTTATTTTGATATATCTCCATAACACATTTGAGATATGTTATTTTAATATACTTTCATAACACACTGAAGGTGTGTTATTTCAATATACCTAACCATTAACACACATACAAACGATTATATTCAACACATACATAAATATGTTCTTTTAACATACGTATATGTGTCAATTTAATTTGCTGATTTCGCACGTCTAAAGTGGAGACATACTTTAACACGCTTCGAGCATGTTACCGTAACACACCTCAGTTCACAGTGTAACGGAAAACAATGGCGATTACTCGCGGTAGAATGAGAGAATCATTTTTAATAAAACGGCAGCCCATTCTTCTATCAAAAAATCCGTCAGAACTTCCGCACTCACCCGGTATGTACCCGTTTTAACCGCTCGCGGTGGAAATATTAGCGGCGCGTGACGAGCGTTTCTCGGAAGGTTTGACAATGCGGGGCCGCCGCTAAAAACACACACACACACACACTTCCTCCATTTCGTCCGCTCGCTCGCCTTGGGCCTCGAGCGGATTTCGTCGCTAATTGTCTTTATCAAGGGGGAAGGGGACAGATCCTTGATAATAACGTTCCCCGATAACGACATTTCGTGCGGTAGACGCCTATACGCGGGCCCCGGGAAAACGATTGCCAGCGCGAGGGTCGCGCTGAAATTACTTCTTCGATTACAGGCGACTTCAAAGGATTCGTTTTCCCGAGGCGTCGTCGTCGACCGGGATTCTCCGGGGTAGGGGCGAAATGAGAGAGAGAGAGAGAGAGAGAGAGAGAGAGAGAACCGGGGGGTGAGATGGAATCGGGCGGTTACGCAATGGGTAATACGCAACAGGGGAATCATGCTGATTCAATCACAGGCTCGTCGTCTCGCCTCACGTTCGCGAGAGGGAAAACGACGAAATGCACCATAACACGCTCGGTTGATTATTATCCGTCAAGATTCCCGGGGATTTCGCGGTGTCGGCGACCTTACCGCGATTTCACGGTATCGGGGGAGATTACGCAGATTACACGGTATTGTCGATGAGCGACGCTGCGGCAAATTTTCGCACGGGCCCCTCTCGTGCAATTTCTCTCAGCGCGTCGCGCGCTTCCGCGCGTCGATCGAGGAAATTTAAATTTTTATCCGTTTTTTATTTGACGCAGCTCATTCATTCGTTCCCGCGCTCAAGCGGCTGTTTGGTGCTCCAAGAAGAAAAATTACTACTTGACTCGCGTAGAACTCGCGAGAACTGTCCTGACGTGCGAATCCAGCGATATCCTCCGCCGGTGTTTTTGCGCGCATGCAAAAATCTCTGTCGTCATTCTCTCCGTCGACCGAGCGAGCGAGCGTGTGAAGATTTTGGTATGCGCGGCGCGCTCTCGCGACGGCACGTCTCTCCCTCTCTCTCTCTCTCTCTCTTCCTCGTCAAGGTGTAATAACATAAACTGTTTGTTCGCGCGACTCGCTTAAGCTTATCACGTCACCTCGATTCTGAGACGCGGTTTGGCAGGATTTAATGGATACTCGGTATCGGGATGCCCGGGGCATCTCTTGCTTAACATCAATAACGTTAATTAACATATCAACGAGACAATCGCGGAGACGCGCGTCCCCCGCGGCAATACCTTCGCCGAGTGCGAGCGAGAGAGCGAGCGCGCGCGGCCCTTTATCCTCGCTGGCTCGTACAAATCTTGATACAATTCGCGCGGCGTGCGGACGTTCGCGTGCCATTGTTGCGTGAAGGGACGGATATATGCCGCCATAGTTCACTATTGTATCGAGCGTACGCTTATGAATTAATTGCTTGCGGGCTTCGATGGCTACCGCGGACCCGATCGCGC
Organism: Harpegnathos saltator; assembly: GCF_003227715.2. Classification (NCBI taxonomy): domain Eukaryota; kingdom Metazoa; phylum Arthropoda; class Insecta; order Hymenoptera; family Formicidae; genus Harpegnathos; species Harpegnathos saltator. The sequence goes on along the minus strand of NW_020230724.1, from coordinate 1,156,336 downwards.
CGCGCGCGATTCTCCAATGTCTCCATTGGCGGCGACGCGTCGTCGGACGCGACATACATCTCCCTGTAACCCGGTCGGCTGAAACTTTCGATCCGTTGACATGCCGCGAGAGAACGGTGGTGCGTTCGATCGCGCTTTGTCTGCTCTGTACCTCCCCCGAACGATTCACGCGACGATGCTCGACACTCGGGGAACTTGACGCGAGAAACGATCTCCTTCTCGCGTACGCGCGCTATGCAGTTTTAACATTCCGTGAGTTGCGCAATACGTTTTTCCGTAATTTCAGAGTCTTTGGCTGAAATTACGAAACGATTGTACAAGCCAGCGCGCGACTGTGCGTTTAATCCGCGGGAAGGTAATAATATTTTTTTCTCGAGTCAAACCGCCAATTCTTATTCTGATTTAACGGTCGACAATTAACATTAACCTCTAGAAGGCCGGCATTTGAGATACAAGATTCCCCGAAGAAAATCGATGAAAAATGTACTTTATATCGTATATTCATCGTACTTTATATCGTATACAGAGTACTGATCACGGAGACCACCACTTAAGTGGTGGTCCCGGCCCTGGGGGGTCAAAGAAGACAATGTTAAAATCTTCAAATTTGAAAAGAATAGGTTTCTAGAGGTTTTTGAGGTCGCTGAATAAAATGGAACTGTCAGTTTTTGTAAATTATGAGAATTTATAGTTATATCGCGCAAAAAATTCCGAGAAATGATCCCTAATATGATAATGCTCTCCTTTAGCGTTATCCAGAGCCAACGACGTGGACATAGAGAGTGTGCAGTGCATGCGTGTATGTGTGAGCACGTAATTATTTATTTACATATTTCCGCTAACTCGTGTTTATGAAGAAAAAAATTGCAAATAGGGGGGAGGGCAGAGGGTACAAATTTTTATCTGGATATGTGAATATCTATACACACGTAAGTAGTGTGAATGTTGAACGTGAATGCAACCAACTGTTGTCTACCATTCCTGCAGTGGTTTTTCGGCTCTCTGAAGGTCAATATTAATATTAACCCTCTAGTTAAGACTGACGTAAATCTGCATATTTTTATGACACGGCAGGTTAGCGACAAAGTAATTCATATAACGAATAACAGCTAATGCCCCGCGTATAAAATTGCGAACTCGACGAGGAAGATGTGTTCTCGTGGCGACGCGTCTGCTCGAACAGAAAAGTCGAAACGGCGTCTAGACGACATCGAGCGTGACGTTCGCCCGAGGAAACAAGGAAAAGGATCGCTAAGCCGATAAGTAGAGAGCAGAGTCGAGATCACAATGAAAAGCGTGTGCGGCTAGCGAGGACGGTCTCAACAAGAGACGTCATAAATAATTGAATCGCCACGTGACGCCGGAAGATGGCCATCGTTACTTCCAGCCCGTCGTCTTTTCTCTCCCCCCTCCCCTCTCTCTCTCTCTTTCTCTCCTGGTCCTAGGAAGAGAGATATTCATTTTTGATGCGGCTTATTCACGTAAGCCTTCGGCTTTCTTTTTTTCCTCTCCCTCCCTTTCTGTCCTCCCTCGCTTGCGGAACTTTAAATCGCGCCAGGGACAAGCACCCGCGATGCGATTCGACAGAGAGCCTGCTCCTTACTCGAAACACCGGCGAGACGGGTGAACGCGGGGTATATTATTGGAGAATAAAACGTTACAAGGAGGGCAAAGAGAAAATGAAGAATAATGAAGGTCGGCGGGGAGAGATGATAGCAATAAAAAAGTGCGCGGCAGGACGCAAACCGATGGGCAAGAGCGAAGAGCGGAGGATATCCGGCAGACAGCGGTATATATCGTCAGTTATGCGCTGCAGACAAGCGAACGTCACGCGAGCGTCGAAATGTGCTTTGCGGCTTGCCCGCGGTTGTTGTCTTTGTCACTCGAACTTCATCGCCCGGTCGCGGCGTCTCGGCGCGCGACGCGACGACCGAGCGCGATTCGCGCGACCGGACGAAGCAGCAGTTCGATTATTTTGTTTGGGATTGTCGAGGCGCAAACTCGATTCCGATCGCGATCCGAGGAGATCGTCAAAGTGTCGCGAGCTCGCCCGGAGGGGAAGTCCGCTGCGCTCACGCGTCAAAGTTCCCGCGACGCGACCCGGGAAATCGAGGTGGCCAGCTGCGAGTAACGAGCGATCGCGACGAGTCGAAGACAGAGGCGAGGCGGAGACTTGATTGTGTCGCCGGTAGACGACGATATAAATAATTGGGACGGCAGGTCGCGCGAGAATAGAGACGGGGAAATCACTGCTCTTTGCGCCTGTTCAGCAACAGAGGGTCTGTGCTCTACAATCTTTCGCAACGCGTCTCCTCCTCCTCCTCCTCCTTCTCCTCCTCCTCCTCCTCCTCCTCCTCCTCCTCCTCCTCCTCCTCCTCCTCCTCCTCCTCCTCCTCCTCCTTCTCCTCCTCCTCCTCCTCCGCTTTTTCTTCCCATCATCATCCTGTTCCTCGGCGTTTCACGTTTCGCCGACTGCATTTGGCGTCTCTCGTGTTTGGCCGTGAAAGCACGAACCGACCCTTCGTGCTCTTTCTTCTCGCGCTATGCATCGCCGCTGCGAGAGCAGGGGGAGGAGCAGCAGCGGGAGGAAGTCCGTCGAGAGATCCGACGAGCGATTCGCAGGAAATTGGATGCTTTTATTTTCGCGCGATTTTCCCTCATGCAGCCGGAGCCACCCTCGCTCACTCTTCGCCCCTGCACCCAATCCGCCGCTCTCGCGTCTCCTCGCGCGTGTCCGCGCGATTCATCGCGCCCGTGACCGAAAGATCGAAACGATTTCTCGTGGACGCGTCGATCTGGGACGCCCGGGACTTGGAGCGTCCCGGCCTCTCGGATTACGATCCGACCACCGGCGTCCTGCAGGATGTGAAGGAGGCCGGCCGGTCTTCCTCTCGCTGGAGTAGATCCTTTTCTCTCTCCGCGCCTTTTTCTCCCTCGAGAGAGCTAGGAACCCACAATGATCGACGAAAGTAATCTCGCCGGGAAAAACCGCGCTCCTCGTCGGCAGGAGCGAGCTGGCTCTCTCGGTCGAGAGGAAGAAGGAGAGAGCGCGCTACAACTACAAAGATGGAAATTAGTCGGGCGATCAGCCTTTGTATTTTGGATGAAACACGCGCCTCCTCCGTATCCTCCTTCAAATTTCCTCGCCGCGGTAACCGGACGATGGTAGCACGCACGCCGTGCAAGTTTCATCGCGTGCGTGCTCGCTCGCTCGCTCGCTCGGCTGAACGACGCACGCGATACGGAAGTTCCCCGGTGGAGAAAGGCCCCCGTCTTTCTTCCCGTTAATGGGAATTATCTTAGGGATGTATAAGGAAGCGGCGTCGCCCGTTGAATTATACAGGACCGGTGAGATTTCTCGAGACGTGCGCGCGCGGGGTTTTGCCGACTATATATCTGCCGGGAATATCGTCATCGCCGCGGAGGGGAGTTGCGAAACACTCGACTGCAATTTAGGACGGCCTTGTCTCCCGGAGTCCCTTATAATCACGCCGGCTCACCGGGGTATAAAACGGAAACTCGTGGACCGTGCTTCTTGGCAGTGTAATGCGAAACAGACAGACCTCGCGTTGCGCGGAAACTTCGAAGTCACGGTTGTGGCTGCGATACCAGTGACGTACGAAGTTGCCGAGGCTCCCGAGGCGGGTGCGGGCGCGCGCGCTTTCATCAGCTTTGTGATGGAAATTTTAATAGGTTTACGGTGAATTACGGCAAAACAAACGAGCGTTGAAATACGTGACGAATAATCGCGTAATTAACGGTGCGCTCGCACATCGATCGATCTCGCGGTGTTTAATCCCCCATCGGAGCAGAGGCGAGCGCGATTAAAATTGCTGTCGAGCGTGATCTGCGAGCGAAAAAACGAGAGAACGCGAGAGGGAAATACGACGCGCAGGGAAAAGATCGACCAAACGAGCACGACGGTGGATGGATCCTCACGATCCTCTCGGAATTTAATGCGCGTCTCGAAATCGCCGTCAGACGATGCGGATGGCGATGGCCCTGACGCCGCCTCTGCGAAATACCGTGCGAATTTGGCTCGTCTTGTCGCGAAGTACGTTAATCGCGACTGAGCCCTCCGAGTGGGAAACGGAGTAGCTAGTCTTGCTGCTATCTCTCGCCTGCCCGCTGCTCGCTCGCCATCTTCAGCGTCGTTGAGAACGGTACACGTTGTCCACGGCACACAACAAACACAGACGTGCGCGCGGACGGGGAACGCGAACACGCTACCATCCCCGACGTCCGCTTGCGGATAACTCGGCAGCTCGGAACGAAGGTAAACCGGCTAGACGGCGAGAAGGTTGCCCGGAGGCGGCAGCGTCAAGCTTACCGATGTCAGTCAGTCAACTGGAAATCGCTTACCGCTCTTCTCGCCCCCACATGGACCATCTCGTATTTTACATTTTCTCCCCGAGCCTCTGTCGATCTCGGGCGTCTTCGCTATCCGCGCGGCTCCCCAGCGTTCTTTCCTTGTTTCTTCCTCCCTTTTCTCGGACTCCCTCTCACTCCCATCACTCTCTCTCTCTCTCTCTCTCTCTCTCTCTCTCTCTCTCTCTCTCTCTCTCTCTTGCTCTCTCTCTCTCTCTCTCTCGCGATGGTGACGTGGCTCTCGCCTCGCGCTCTGAGGGGAACACGCAAGGGGAACGGGTGTTATACTGCAAATCAATTTACCACGGGCATTCGGGAGGACGGGGGCCCTCTCTCGTTCCAAGAGAGGACGGATTATAAATTTAAATGTAAACCGACGCGGTCCCGAGGGGCAGAAGTGAGGAGCGCTCCCTGGCAGGTGCGACGACCGAGAGTGTTGCGGTGAAAGCCGTCGCTTCACCCGCGCGCGCGTTCGCAAACATCCGTCGCGGACACGTTGGACAATGGCGATCGGAATCGCGTTATCGTCGTCTAAGCGCGAGAAGCCGGGGCTTTATCGTGTGTACCGTGGCCGCAGCGTACGTCTTCTCGCGTAAATCACGTGTTGAATTTCGCCGTGGATGGGTCTATATTCGGAGCGTGATTCTCGTGCGAGTCGAGTGGATTCAGAAACACGTCTACGTTCGTGATAAAATTTACAGAGAAGAGCCTATTTCAACCCACCCCTCACCCCCGAACAAACCGGCTGGGGATGATGTTCGCTGATGATGCGTCGTCAGTAGCGAAGTCAATTGAAGGATAAACCCACTGCGCCGTAATGCGCGCATGTGTGGCTGCAATTCAGATTTTGAATGGCCGAGTTCGTTTACGATAGGAAACATTTTAATCCCGAGCCACTTTGGCAGTGCATGGGAGAACGTCAATTTTCTGCCGACTGCGCGCGAGCTACTTTTGGCTGATTTGGTTATCAGATCGAGCTTCTAACGTTGTCATTCGGAATGAATCTGACGGATCGCGAATCGCGAGTGCTTGCTGGCCGGCAAGGTTTCCTCTTCCTCCTCGAAAATATCGCCGATTAGATCGTGATAGTGTGATTAAGCTGTTCTTTTTTTTTTTTTTTTTTTTTTTTTTCCAATTAAACCGCTATTCTTCTTTTCTCGAACGAACGGAAATAACGTTTCGACCTGCTTGAATCGTTACTTCGAGATAATACTTAACTTTTGATCGTGTATACACGGTAATACACGGTAATTATCTTGTTTTCTATATTAGTCTGTTGTCATCCTGATTTATGGCATATCTAATGATGTCTAATGATGTTTAATCAATGAGAGGCAAAGGTAAGGAGAAAGGAGTTATTGAAATAAACTTCTCGCACAAATTTCCCCACGTATATTACGTTTTCGCTCCGCGAAAGATAGGAAATTATTCATCCCCGACATTTCGCGAAATCACTGTTGGAATGAAAATGTTGATTTCGCTGAAAGTGGAATAAATTACCGGGTCCGCATAGCGTCCGCGCCGGTCCACGGACGAGAGAGAGAGAGAGAGAGAGAGAGAGAGAGAGAGAGAGAGAGAGAGAGAGAGAGAGAGAGAGAGAGAGAGAGAGAGCTGCACTCTCCGTCACAATGTTTTACACTATCTTTACCTGGCATATGTCAGGAACGTCGGTACGGTTCATTTCATGTTAAATGATTTTCTCGGGAAACGGAGGTATAAGAGGCCGATAAGGTTTTAAAGGTGCACTGACCTCTCTCTCTCTCTCTCTCTCTCTCTCTCTCTCTCTCTCTCTCTCTCTCTCTCTCTCTCTCTCTTTCTCTCTCCCTCGCTCTTTCTCCCTCTTCCTCCGCAGAATGGAAAATCGATAAAGGGCACGGTCTGTGCTTTCGCAGCTGCTGCGATAAAATCGCGTCTGTTTTTTCATCCAATTCATTAATAATGTCTAATAATGAGTAGATCCTACATTCGAGTCGAGAGTCGGTGTAGAGAAATCGGATTAAAGTAGAAAAGTAATCGAGTTTTAGAACCTTAATTAAGAAAATGTTGTCGTTAATTTTTTACATCACTTTTAACACTTTTTATTTCACATACCGCCGGAAATATATCGTAAAAAGTTATCGCGATTGCTACAAATCCGCCTATGCATAAGGAACGACGGAACGAGTGTGTTTTAAGTAGTGTGCCCCGACGATAAGTCAGACGGCGAGTCATATTTTAGTGCCGAGTGGTGGCAGAAGAAATTAATCGGACGACGAAGGGCCATTCGGTCTTGAAACAGAAGCGGAACAGACATTGCAGTAATTTTGTTGAAACTGTGAAGGTATACGAGCGACTCTCGTCGCCGACGCGCCGTTAAGTTGATCACTTCGGCTTTTAAATCGCGAATTTCGATTTACTGAACCGTGACGAACAATTGGCCAGTCCAGACTCTTATTTACTTTAGCTTCAATTGCATTTACGCAATGGACTTTAACGAGCTCTTAGTCCGCCCCTGAATATAAATTACGTAAATATATATATATATATATATATATATGTATTATATATATCTGACAATTAGCTTTCGTTGAAGAAAGAAGCAGCTCGAAGTTCTTTTTATTCTTCGGTAATCAAGAGTTATTCGATGCCTCGTCTCATCCTTCGCGAGCCTGCTCCTCGGCGTTAGCAATCTCGAGATGCTTGAAAAAATACCGCCGATGAAATTGCGCCTCCGACGATGAAATATTCCGTCAGAGATTCGACTTTGATCAGTCGATAAAGGGAACAAAAAGAAAGCGCAATTGGCCGGGCCACGTTAAGACCCACATAATTTTCTTCTAACTCCTTCGTCGAATAAATCAACAAGGAGGATTCCTCCGCTCTCTCTCTCTTCTCGGACAAGGGAAACGATCTGCTGCACGGGGAGCTTAAAAGAATAACGAGGCTACGATGGCGAGAAGAGCAAAGGGGCTGATGAAAAGGTAGTCGAAGCAAAGAGAGCAAGAGCAGAGAGAGAGAGAGAGAGAGAGAGAGAGAGAGAGAGAGAGGGAGAGAGAGAGAGACAGAGAGAGAATTCTACGCGAGGACTGCGAACTTTGTCCGCTTTATTTCTCGCCGACACATCCTAACTTCTATTCTTTCCGTTCATAACGATGGGATGTGCGCGTCGCCTGGCTTTCAGATTCTCGGGTATTCGCGCTCGGATCTTCTGACCGGAAGCTGTCAGGCTTGTATCAAAGTTTCACGTGTGTTTTTGACGTCAGCCTCGTGTCGGAGGTTTAGTACTCGAGAACGGTACGCGCGCGATGTTTGTCAACGTCGAGCCGCTGTTCCCGAAACCATTTCTCCGTCTTCCAGTTGACGTTACCGGCTTATGCGATTTGAGATTATCACGAGGGGCGAGAGCGGGGGAGGGTGAGTGGTCGCGGGCAGAGGCTCCCCGCGCGCGAGAGGTCGCAGGGGGAAAACTTGGAGGGCGGATGCAATTTTTAAAGCGTAACGGCTGTTCAAACAAGCGTAACATAATCCGCGGCTTCGGCCTGCGAGAAGGAATGGCGGCCATTTGTCACGTTACTTGCCAATCGTTTTTGTCGAAAATCCGGAAATACTTTTACAAGCTACACACGATACGAATAAAAGTGACAAATGGTCTAATGCCTCTCCTCCCCTCCCCTCTCGTCTCGTGTCTCCTCTCCTCTCATCTCATCTCATCTCCTCTCCTCTCCTCTTCCCCACCTCACGGCTCGAATAAAATGCAAAATAGACGAACAAAACTATTTCGGTTAAAAGTGAGGGGATTTTAGTACGTGTGTATACGGGTCACCGGAGGATGCGAACCGAGGTCGCCGAGTTGAATAATTGGGCCTCGTTGGCTTTTATTAAAACATCGCCGCCAGTGGAATCGCACGAAATGTATCTATGTAACTATCGGTGATTTATGCGAGTTATTTCGCGCTGGGACTACGCCCGTTACATCAGGTAGACGCGGCGAGTAACGGAAAATGAGAGTGCGAGAGAACGTTATGTACGTGTACATACGCATCTACCGGGTGCTCCGTAAAAAAAGGCGGATTCGCCGTCACTTTCACGCCCAGTGCGCGATACTGCGCGAGGGGCAGAAGGGGGGTTGCGGGGAGACGGGAGCGAGCTGTAAAGAGGAGAGAGAGAGAGAGAGAGAGGGAGGGAGAGAAAGAGAGAGAGAGAGAGAGAGAGAGAGAGAGAGAGAGAGAGAATAAAGGAAACTATGCTCTTCTCGGTCTTCGTTGCCAGCGCGAGGGGAGAAAATACCGAAGGCTGAAGTGGTCGATGGTTTCTTTTTCTCGCACGACGCATCAGCGCCGGCGAGCGGAGAATTTCGCTACCGAAAGTAACCGTTAACAAATAAATCAGCTATGAGCGAGCGAGCTGTTTCTCCGCTGCCGGCTTCTTCCCGTACTTTCGAAGCGGAGAAGGCAGTTCCGTCTAAAATGTTCCTCCTAAAACAGGGCAACGTTCTCAGAACAGGCTCCGCCGACGGATAAGACCACCCCTCCGCCTCGCCCCCGGAACGCCACTCGGCGTCTCGCCTCGGCACGAAGTTACACGGCACGATAATCCTCGCTCGTGAGTTTTGCGTTCCACCCAGTACGTGCTGTGCAAAAGCCTATTTTCCATGTACTATTACTGCCGTTCGCGCTGCTCGTGTTCGCGCTGGGAGGATGTTATGGATGCGGCGAGCGTGAAATCAAATTTCTAACGATCAGGACGATTCCAGTGCCGTCGGTTAGACCGGGGATGAAGCGCGTAGATCCACCCTGCAAGCTCTCGAAAATCGGGCGACGTCGACGTCGACATCGGCGGCGGCGGCGGTGGCGGCGGACGTGTCCCATCGATCGTGCCGCGTTAATCCGCCCGGCGATCTGCAGGGTGCAAAATCGCGGTAGTGCGAACGAGCACGGACAAGCGGGGAAAGTTTGTCATTTCGGGCTTCCAACGTGGCGACCGATATATGGCCGCGAGTGTTTTTACGCGATCGCGCTCGGCCGTGCGTCGGATGCGCAGGACGTGATTTTACTTGCCGATGATGAGAGACGGTAAGTCCGACGCGTGACGAACGTGACGGCAACGCGCCGCTGTGTTTTCGGCAAAGCCGCCATTTTGGCCGCCTCTCGGTCGTCCCTCCGCACTCACCACTGTGCGTGTTTTACGCGCGGAATTAAGGGTGAGTGCGTCCGCGACGAAGTTGGCGCGTCGATCGACGTTGTGTTGCACTTGGAACAATTGAGCGCCGTTGAAATGAGCGAGACAATAAGCTGCATTCGACCGGGGAGGAGGGAGGCTTCTCCCTCTTTCGGCCGGCGGCCGAAAGGATTCCCGCCTCGTTCCGAGCTATCGCGTTTGGAATCTCTTCCCTCTCTTTCTCAAATTCGAGAGGAACGCGTACAGCGTACGCAAAACTTGCCGCGGTGTCTTTGGTAATTTCCGTTCGATCGGCAAAGCTCGCGTATTCTTGCGGTTTGAATATCTCCGGAAGTTTCACGCGCTCTCACGGAGATTCGCGATCTCTTCGACTCTCGTCGAATCTGCGAGCCCTCGCAGAGACTCGAGACGACCGACGATCCTCAATGGCTTCTCGTCCGTCACGCGAGGACTCGGCTTTTTTATTTTCCTCTTTCTTTCTTTCTCTCTTCGCAGCCGTGGAAAACTGCCGCCGCGCGAGCAAGAGCGCGCGCGTGTCGGTGCGTCGGTAGACCAAAAACGATCCATTAACTAATTTATTTCTGGCGAGACGAATTTCACCCAGTAGCGAGGCGTGTAATCAGCAGTAAAGCCGAGGGGACGACGTCTGTCCTCTTTTCCGCGCTCCGACCTGAGCTTCTCTCCCCTCTCTCTCTCTTTCCCCCTCTTTCTCACTCTACGTCTCTCCGCGGCAGTCTCATTTACTCTCGAACGGGTGAAAGACTACTCCACGCGTCCTCGAGCCCGAACACAGCATTGTCGTAATGTGGAAAGTTGGCGAATTGGATCGGAAGTTTTCTGACAACAAGACTATCCTCTTTTCACCCTCGCCGGCTCCGCTCCGCTCCGTTCGGCTGCGCGAATGGAAGGGACGGAGGACGAAACGGCCGAATGAGCGCGCCGAAGCCGGCGGCTATTCGAGTCGGAACGAGAATCGGAAACAATGATGCGGTTGGGGAGCCTCGCAGCTCGCTAATTGCCGCCTGATTTCGTCATATTGTCATCGGAAACGCTGTTATGTTCCGTCCGGCGCGACGGACCATCGTTGCGACGCAATGATTCCGGTCAAGTCTCACCGACGCTCTTCGGACCGAACTATTTTAAGATCGCGGTTCTCGCGGATGTGAAATATGCCACATCGAGGCGAAAGGAGCCGAGTCGAGCGACGGCTCGTGTTTCGAAAAATTTAGGCTGGATTCTCACTATCCGTCCACTGCGGCACTGGACAGAATTCGCCGCTGTTCCTTTTCTTGATAATTTCTATCAAGAAAAAAGAAAGCGGAAGATTGACCGGAAGATTGAGTCTTGCGAGACAGATATGAGAATCCGGCTTTACACGAATTTTCGTGTGACTCGCGTTGCTGATAGAAGGAAAACAACGATCGTTGCCATAAGCGAACTACATTTTTGCACGCTCGCGCTCGTGTGTGTTTGCTTTGTTTCCTCCTCTTATTAAATTACCAGCATTCAGGCAAAGAATCGGAGCGAGAAACGAAAATAACAGGCGCCGTCGACCGATCGATTAATCGGTCGGTCGGTTTGGCGCGCAGCATCGAGTCGGAATTAGATAACGCGCTTTTTAGGACGGGATCGGCACGCCATCAGTTACAGTAACGCGATTATTTAACCATAATAGTCGGTTACGGGTTCGCGCATGCTAATGATTTATTTCGCCGTGATTCCGTATTGAAAAGCCGCCTAAACCGTGCACAAACCACGAACCAATCACGCGCGGCTACGCCGCGATCCAGACGGATTCGATCGCGCATAATGTTCGGAGGGAGGGGGGGGGGGGAATGCGCGAGCTAATAAATAACGGGGGCCCATTGTCTCGTCCGCGCCAGTCGATCGTAAAATCACGCCGGCAGTAACTGCAGGCGCATTATTTCCAGAAGCGCATAGATAAACGGCCGACAGCTGATAAAAATCGTTCGCGCAGCTCCTGCGCGCCATTTCGAAGTCGGCGGGGCGAAGTCTACGCGTATGTGTTCATTGTTTGCATTTCGGGCAAGAGTCCCCCCTAAACTCCTTTTCTCCTGCGATCATAATCAGACCGGACATCGTGCAGTTTGGGAAATCAATTTGGGAAGGAGGAATAAGAGAACGTGTGAAATATCACAAAAATAAATAAAGCTCCCTTGAGATTTCGAATTTTTTTTTATCTATGAGAATTAAGCAACAACAGTTTACCAACAATTATCAAGAACGATTAACGACTATTAATCGACGATTTTAAGTACCGCGGATGTTATTATACGTACCCTATTTCGTCCGATCTCCCGTTATACGGCTAAATGAAATTTCGAGTTGTCCTTGTCATGATGTAATATACACACACAAAGAGAGAGTGAAGGAGGGGGGGGGGAGGAGAAAGAGAGAGAGAGAGAGAGAGAGAGACAGTGAGGCGCTTTAACGCTCACTGGAAGCGCGAGCTCTCACAGCGACGTTCGCCGCATTTACCTTGCGTGCATTATTTACGTCGCGCGTAACGAACGTCGCGCGGCAACCAAACGCTCGTGTTAGATTTATCAACGAAGCGAGTGTCTAATTTGATAAGTGTACATAGCAGGCAAACAATTCGCGAAGTGTGCTCGGCATACATTATTACTGCTCGCGCGGTAAGCACCGGCGTTGGTGCGCGGTGCCTCGGGAGTGAAACGTCGAATTTCGAGAGGAATTGTATAGCCTGATATTCCAGCGGCGGACGTGATGTACATGTGTAATCGTATTATTCCCACGGCTCTCTCTCTCTCTCTCTCTCTCTCTCTCTCCCCATGATGCGACGCGTGAATTATGACAATCTTACGTGCGTGCGGAACGCGCGTCTTACCGCGCGAAAACGCGGAAAACCGTAATATGAGAGGAAGGAAGAGACGCGGAGGGACGTGGAGAAAGAGAAAAGGAGAGCGAGTAAGCGAGAGAGAGAGAGAGAGAGAGAGAGAGAGAGAGAGAGAGAGAGAGAGAGAGAGAGGGAGAAAAGGGCGGGGGGCGTACGTTTGATTGAAAGAAATTATCTCGAGCGAGAGACAATGCGATTTACATATAGCATCGAATTTACATATTACTTCTCCGGGAGATTCGCGCGTGCAGAACGGCGCGGTGGCTCGTTTGTCCGAAACCCTACGAAGTAATGAATTATTCATTTTTTCGCCGCGTGCGAGCGTGCGTTCTATTTAGTATTATCGCGAAGGGCTACAATCCGTCCGACCGACGGATATTTCAGCGAATCGTGAAACCGCGGAATGACTCGTCGCACGCCGGTGGTGTGTCCGCGGGTTTTTGGGGTGCGGGGAGGGTGGCTTTCGTGCGCGCCGGCCGGTCGGCTGTAATTCCGCGACGAGGCTGTACGGATCCCCCCGGAACGAGCGTAGTTGGGATGAATCGCCCTAATACTTTTTCACGACGTGAAACTTACTCCGGTCTAACGCGCGATGTCACTTTGCGTTCGAGACGTCGGCGGGCATAAATTCCCGGTGGGCCGGATGGCGAAGTTCGCTTTCCGTGCGCGGCCTGAAACCGCTCCTGGCGCGGATTAGGTAATCTTACCGTAAAAGTGGCGTAATTTATGAAGCTACTTAAACCCTAGCCCCCGAGTATAATACTCGGCCCGCTCGAGCGAGTCACCCACCCCCTTCCGCGCAGGGCCTGGACGAGATGAACTCTTCGAACGGAAATTATCGTTATACGAGCTGGCATCATCCCCCGAGAGGTGCGCTCTTCTTTCGCCCGCCCCCTTTTCCCGTCTTTGCCCGTGCGGCCGCTTATATGAAACAACCTGTGCGGGGGCTGGCGGACGGAATTGATAGCGCGCCATCTTGTGTAAACTTACATCCACTTGAATTCTCTCCTTCTTGTCGTCAAGTGCGGCTTGCGATGAGCGAGCCTCTCACCGGGGTGAATAATGGAGAAGATGCACTTTTCTCTTTTCTCTTTTTCTCCTATGACTCTGTGCACACGCGCACAAAACACGCACACGTAATCTCAGCGACGCGAATAACCAGACGCTTCAAGTGGCACGCCAGGCTGCCGTGGAAGTATGCGAGGAAATTAAAGCGCTTCGACGCGTTTTGCCGAAAGTGCGGAGGGAAATGTCTCGTCGAAAATTCATCGCGGTGCCGCGCGCGACCACCGCTCAAAATTTGGCTTTCGAGCACCGGCGGCGATCCGTGCACTTCGCGTTGGATCCGGAATTATCTTGTCGCTCGACGTTCTTCCGATCTTGAACGTCGATCATATTCAGGGCTATCCATGAGCCACCAAATAGATGAAGCTTTCGTTTTTTGACTAAAATCAAATAATAACAAGACACCGTCTATATATATCTTACACAAGCAGACCGCGTGTCACTTCAAGCAGAACGCGTGTAAAACGCGATTACTTACGTCCTGGAGGAGGAACGCAACTTGACGCTTGCTTTCGCAAGCTCCGACGTACTCGCAAGTCTGCGGAACAGATCAAGGATCGGAATGACCTCTTTATCTGGCGCGGATGTACGTCGGTGGTCCTTCATTTAGGTCAAGGAACTGAATCCTTTTACCTGGGATAGGACCGTGAGCGACAGTTGAGGGAAGGGAGAATTTTTCGTTGAGAATAATTATTTGGAAAACGTGATTGGTTTGCAATTACAAACAACTTGTTTTATTAGACGGAAGTTCACAATGAAATAAAATTTGTAAGATTTTATAATGTGTCCGTATACATATGTGGTTAACAATCGCGCTCAGAACAATGATTCTCGATTACTCAGAACAATATTCCATGTTCGTTATGTCCGACCGTGATCGAAAGGATTGGACCACTGACGCCGGATTTTACAATTAAGGAGGAATGCCAAGAGGGATAGAAAACGGAAGTAAAACGAAAGGAAAAGAAAAGAGAGAGAAGAAAAGATAAAAAATGAAACGAAAGAGGTCACTCAGGTAAAAGAAAATATAAATAACTTACTGCTGGACTTCTCTGATCTTAGTAGACAATGAAAGGTGTGGTTGCTGCGTCTCCGTGAGGATAGATGCCTCAAGTTCTGCGCCAAGGACAGGCAGCTGGTTTCGGCAGGACCGCTCTCAATGGCCCAAGAAGGCACAAGATCGTTGCACCGAATAATTAACAAGTGAAGAATACCGGTCGGTCTAAGCCACAAGTTGGCTAGATTGTTAAGAAACCCCGAAGGGGTGCTGGAGAGAAGCGTCTGTCCTGGGTGCTGGATCGGCGAGAAGTGAGTGAGGCTCTTGACTCTTCTCAAAAAGTCAGCTCGGTTGAGAGAGTGGGGTTTTGGGGGAAATGTTCCAGAAGATTATTTTACAGGAGATAAGATGCATGTGGCAATAAGAGGATTTCGAAAGTCTTTTGTAAATAAAAAAAAACGTGGCAGCTATCTTAAGAAGTAAATATCGATATTTCTAAGAACGATGTCGTGGTACTGTTATCAATGATTAAGCGCGTGGGAAACAAGATAGGAGTTGGTTCAAGATTGTTAGTATTTTCGGGGTATCGAAAATTCCAGAGATATCGTCGTGTGGTATCATGCCTGAGCGCATTCGGCCGTATGATAAGTAATAATAAATTCGATTTCCCTTATTTATAAAAGAAGCCTAGGGTCCGCTGAGTCAGCAGGACGTAACAGCGATAATGATTGAAGCGTCCCACATTTCGCTGCTCCGCTCTGTTTCGTTGCTCATCCCAGCGATGTAAGCTACGCCCGCGGTGCGAATCGAGCGAGAAGAGAATTTCTCCCTCTGTCTCGCGAATACGTCGGAACAATGAAGAAAATTCATCGACCGTGCTCATCGGACGGGTGTCGAGTGAAGCGTTAATTTAAGATAACAGCTTTTACAAGTTTATCCCCTAAGTGGCGATGTCATTCCCCTTTCGTGCTAATCGCGCGGAAAGTATTCATTTCTCCCCCGAGTTTTCGATCGCTGCCGTGCCTCAGTGAGTCCGCTAAGCGACTCCGTTAATCCACGTCGTTTAATATCGACGTGATCTCTCATCCTTCCTTCCTTCCTTCCTTGCTCCCTTTCTCTCTTCTCGAAAGATTTTTAACGCTCTACGGGGGGGGGGAGGGGGGGCGTTTGCGTGACGCGAAATTAGAACGAGGAGGTATTAATCCGCGTACGCGTGGCGGAGTCGCGCGGCAGACAGACAGGGGGAGACAGGGCAGGCGGGAAGAAAAGAAGACGGACGAAGAAGGAGACACGGAGACACACACGGGTGGTGGTGGTGGTGGTGGGCCGCGGAGGAAAGGCGAGAGAAGCGAGAAGAAGTCGGAGGGTGGCTCGAAGGTGTCCGCGCGGTCGTGTGAAAGAAGCAGCCCCGAGCGATTTTCATAGAAATTCCCGAGCCGCCGGTAATCATCGCGAAATTAAGCTCATCCATCACCCGCGGGACTCATTCTACCACGCCGGCCCACTCGATAGTGTTCCGCTGAGCGACGTAATTTTGTCCCACACCTTCCGCCGTGACCGCGGCGTGTACGCGGCCGGGGCCAACAAGACGGAAGAGTGAAGTATAAGGACGGGAGGAATGCGCGCAAGGGTGAGTGCTGCGAGAGAGGGTGATATGTGTGCGTATGAGCGAGAGACAGAGAGAGAGGGGGGGAAGGGAGAGGTCGTGGAGAGTTAGTGGAAGCCGCCGCGTCGCCGCAGTTTCCAGACTGACGGGCGAAATCCACGCGCGCTCCGGCTTGTCGCATGCACATCCGTCAACAAGCCGGCCGGAATATTCGCGGTGCACCTCACGGGCAATTCGAGTTACCTCTCGCGCGATATCGCGATGAATTAATTACGCCGAGGGGCAGGGGAAGGAGGCGGCGCGGTGCGGCGTGGCGCGGGGAGGGGGAGGGCGCGCGTGCCCGTACGGGCGGGCGCGGCCCCGTGGTCGTTTTTCAGCATTCTGCAGGTTAATGTCTCCCCGCGGGAGCAGCGAGAGAAACGAGGCAGATAGAACGCGCGAGTTGCTTGGCGCGCGGGATAATTCATGAAATGTTTTTAATTAGCCTCTCATATTTTTTCATCGCGGACGAAGCGGCGGCGCCGGCGCCGGCGCCGACGCCGGCGGGTGGCCGAGTAAGTTTTCGACGGGAGGAGAGCGGCTCTTGATGTGTCGAACTGGTTATTACGTGGCTATTACTTGACGGGACCGCCCACCGCTCGAGGCTTGGATCGAATAAATACCCGTGTCTACCCTAAATTAATCCACCCTCTGTCTTGCTCGTCCTCCCTTTCTCTCTTTCTCTTGCTCTCTCTCTCTCTCTCTCTCTCTCTCTCTCTCTCTCTCTCTCTCTCTCTCTCTCTCTCTCTCTCTCTCTCTCTCTCTCTCTCTCTCTCTCTCTCTCTCTCTCTCTCTCTCTCTCTCTCTCTCTCTGTCGCTCTCTCTTTGCCCTTCGCCCCGCGCGCTTATTTGATCGTTCGATCATTCAATTTCGCTAATTGATATTCGGTGATTTCTATAGCGTTGTATATTTCCCGTACGGACACTCTATTCATTATTGCGAATTAATTAACTTTATGAACGGATAGACCGATACATAGAGAGAGGAATACACACACACACACACACACACACACACATGTGCACACACGCACACGTATCGCGTGAGCGATAGAATAATAAAGATGATACAAATGTGTGGCGTTGAGAGCGCAGGCAGATGATTTCTAGAGCATTGATAGCAGTGTTCCACGGTTAATTTGCGCCGATCTCCGAGCAGCGGGCGAATATATTATCCGTTTCCGAGCTCGTTGTGCGGACCAATTTTCGAGAATGCGCGTCGCCGAAAGTTTATGAGCCGCGGGGAAAGTACGAAATTCGAATACAGCGCCCGATAAAGCCCGTTAATTAATTCCGCGCGGTTCATTTGAGCGCGTCGAGAATAATATCGCCGCGGCTTTGGCATTGTTTTCGCGCAAATCAATTGCCGCGGGATCGCTATAATCGTTCAGCCCGTCGTCGAAAAATTAACGCGAAAAATTATCGTGATCTTAGAAAATTACAATCCTCATTGCTACGATCGCTTACCCGTGTCTGCGCTCATTAAACAGACTGCGATCCTCGCGATTGAATCTTTTCGGGCGCAAACTTTGGCTTCTCTCCCCGCGGGGGGGGAGGGGGGGGAGGGGAGGGTATGAAAGTCGCAGTTTCGCCGTAAAAAGCGAGGGAGGGGTTCAAGCCCGCGCAAGCACTGAGATGCGCAATTGTGCGGAAGCGAAAAAAGAAAGCAAAGAAGGAAGAGAGACAGACAGATCGGTAGATAGACAGATAAAGGAGAGACGGAGAGCGTCGCTCGGCGTCGCCGCTTTCTCGATTTTCTCTCGAGGATATCGCGCCGTGACTATAGCGGTCACTCGAGCACAGCCGTCGGAGCTGAAATCGCGCCGCGGCTCGTTCACGACGTTCACGGAATGAAGTGCATGTCCAGGTCGAGACTCTGACCCAATTGCGTCTCATCGAGAACGCGCACGTACACCGGGGTGACCGTCGCTCGGCATTCGGAATTAGGAGCACCTACATCTTCCGCTTTTCGGCTGAACACAGGACGGCGCTTTGTTCCTTTCCTCGAAATCCGCGTCCCCATTATCAGGCGGGCGCAGCCGAGAAGGACCCCGGGAAGTCCCGGCTGTGTGCGACAGCCGTAAGATAGACGATTCGCGCTCGTGAAAGGACGTTCGCGCCGGAAAGGTGGAGGAACGACGTGTGTATGTATAAGGTGGTGGACGGCGATTTATGCGCGGACGCATAAATATGCCGGGACGAACGACACACGCGAGGCGAGGCGAGGCGAGGCGGCGCGGCGTGGCTGACAATTTAGCGCGCGCTAAAACTCGCGGCCGGTCGGAACAATAGCGAGAGGGCGGGAGAGAAGCGGCATGAAAGAAGGAGGGCGTACTAGGTGGCGACGGGACGCCGTGCGTTCGGGACCTGCATCTTATTTTCGTTCCGAAGAGAGAAAAATATCGAGAGCGCGGTAGTCGCTAGACCGGGACGAGCCCTTCATTTCTTCGCTTCGCTTCGCTTTCCCTTGACGTGGAATGGGAAAAGGGGGCGAACTGCAGAAGATGATACGCACGTAATTTCTCTGTGATCAGTGATCAAGGCTCAGCTCTTTGAGCTCACGCGGGAAACGTGACGTGCACGACGACGACGACGACGACGACGACGACGACGATACAAGGAATCTGTTACGGCGACGCGCGCATAGAGGCGCCCGGAAAGTTACATTAATTATAACTTAACGAGCGTGAACTACACACGTATTACACGCGGCCGAGTCGTGTAACATGTGTCGTTTGTCACATTTCCAACTTCGTCCCTGCGCTCCGTCCTCTGTGATATTAATTCAGCGTCATGCGTTGCGTAAACTATTAAAAGCGGCCATTTCAATCTCACTCGTCTAAACGTTAAACCCCTTCCCGAAGGTACAATTTAACGGACGCGGATAACCAAGTGCGCGATTTAACAAGCAACATTTTCCCGCGGAGCGCTCAGTCGAGTGGCTTATCTTCGTCTTACACACACACGCACACATGTACGTCCGCGAGCTCACGCGTCCAGCGCGTGCACAATATATTACGCGCCGGTAAATTCCCCGCGCTCGCCCGGGCCGATATATCGACCGGGCGATGATTTCACTTTCAACAGTGCGAAGTCGAGCCGCCGAGATGCAGCGATTTCAAGCTCAACCGCCAGAGATCTCCCGAGTATTTTCATCGATTTACCCCCCCCCCCGTGACCCTCCCCTCGATTCTCCGATGCGCGCAAATGAGCCGTGAAATTGCTCGCGCGCGGAACGCCCGCGCGTCTCGCGGAGCGATGATGCTCAGATTTCGCGGGATTGCCCGCGATAAAGCCGATCGTGAGCGCCCCGATATTTCCGCGCGCAGGAGGATCCGCGCGTATGAGGGGATCATTGTGCAGCTCCCCCCAGAGCGCCGCGCTGCAGCGGAGGCGAGGGCGGGGATATTTTTCGCCGCCAGCTCCTCCGGCCGTTTCCTCGCTAACAGGTGGACTTAAAAAGCGCGGCCCCGTGCATCTTTTACGCGCGTTTAATGCGCAGTGCACTCAGCACGGCGGCGGCGCGGATCGTTTATCTTCCTGCTCTAATCTAGAATCTAAGAACGAGGACATCTTCCTCGTTCTAAAGCTCGCAGCGCGTTTGCACGGCACGCTCGTGCGAGAGCGGATTTGACGCGGATTCCGCGCGCTCGGCGATCTACACGCGTAATGACGATACGGAACGTGTCTCGATCGCGCGGGTCTTTCGCGTGTGAGACGCAAAAGGATGCGGGGGGACGTCGGTTTATCTTAAGGCTTAGGAGATGGCGCGCTAAGAGCTCTTGGAATGGCTCCGTGTCCTGCGCGCTGAGCGAAAAGTGGCTACTTTTTGTTATAGGACACCTCAGAAAATGGGCGTTTTGCGGAACCGCTAGGCGCTCGATGATCTCGATGTTCCAGCCGCGCTTGATATTTATTCTCGGCTTCAACCGGCAAAATGTATGATCTAGTCGACTGTACACTGTAAAATTAGGCATCGGAATATGTGTGTTGAAATTGAGCGTTAGTGTGTTATTTTGACACATTAGCTGGCGTTAAGGCACTAAGTGCGTCATTATAAATTGTTTTCTGTGACAAAAGTGTGTTTTAATAACACACTTGTTTGTAACACACCATTTAAATGAACACACGTTTAAGTGAACACGTTTAAATGAACACACATGTGCGTATTAAAAAAAATATATGTGAGAAAAGCACAAATCGGCGATTACACCCGCCTTCAAAAAACTATTGCAGCTATTGAACAAATTAATGTAATAATAACTTGCTTTCATATTATTACAGACTAAATTATTAATTATATGTTATTCATTATTATATGTTTAAACGTAATATGTAATGAATAACGCGTGACTTAAAACGAAATAAATGTGTCAGAAAAGATTCATTCATTTACACGCATGTGTGCATTTTAAAATAATACACTTGGATTTGCAGTGTTGCTCAATTCACCCTCACAACACACTTGAGGTGTGTTATTTTGATATAGGTACCTTCATAACACATTTGAAGTATGTTATTTTAATATACTTTCATAACACACTGAAAGTGTGTTATTTTAATGCACCTAACCATTAACACACATACAAACGATTATATTTAACACATACATAAATATGTTCTTTTAACATACATATGTCATATGTGTTAATTTAATTTGCTGATTTTGTATGTCTAAAGTGGAGACATACTTCAACACGCTTCAAGCATGTTATTGTAACACACTTCGGTTTACAGTACAGGTGTAGGCAGATCCCGAAAAGCCCTGTCCTTTTTATGTATCTTTTGTGTGTATCACGCATGTCGCGGCTTGTTAGTTGCTGTCGACATATTTTCTTGGGATATTTCTCTCGCCGACGTCGCGTTATTCGGCACGTTGCGTCTTCTTTGGCCGCCACCGCAGTTGCATGCGAGCGATCTTCTGGAAATTAGGTATCGATCGACCCGGAACACCGCGAGTGACAAGTTTAGAAATTCCCTGGCACGTGAAAGAATCGTCCGTGAGCGCATTCTTAACGGACGTTTCGACGAGCTTGCCGAGAGGGATGAGGAGATCTGTCGCTCAATCTTTTGAGCACGAAGTTTTCGTAGCCCGGCGTTGTGCGAGCATCGAGTTACTCGCGGCTAAAAATATGCAAACTAAGGCGGGCAGGCTATCGAAAAGCCATAAGATCCGCGAGGTGCTCGAAAGAACCGGCTTATCCGAAGATATACGCTATACGTATATTTACACGCACGCACGCACACAGTCGCGCGCGTCCCCTAGCATAAATGATAACGTCGATAGATTTACCCTCGCCGATACGTTGTCGCAGCGGAGAATACCTCCGCGTCATCGTGGCGACGTTATGAATCACCGATCGTACTTTTATCTCCGTTCGCCAGCCGGGCGATTTCTCGCGCGGCCGCGGCTATTAATTAATCGCGGCCGAGGAGTACGAGAGATTTTTTAATCGTCGTCGCCATACGTGATTCGCCCGTCGCATCGTCGTCGTCGTCGTCACGTCACGCGACGTTCGCTAAAATCTCAACGGGAACGCAATTCCCCCTCCGGGCAGAATAACAGCAGCAAAAGCGCGGGCGCACGCTTCCCGTCGGCGCCGCCAGCCGCACCCCATAAACACACTTCCGTTCCGCGGATGCTGCGCGCTCGCGCGCCTCGCGTATTCCCGGGGCGGGAACAAAAGACGACGGAGGGAGTTCGGAGGGATGCTCCACGCGTCATGAACTCCTCGAGTTCGTCGTCGTCGTCGTCGTCGTAGCTGTGCGCGCCCTCGGCGCGCGCGGCTTGCGGGGTCGAGCCTTGTCGAAAAATCGCGACAACTTTTCCGGAGCTTGTCGAAGGCCTTTTCCGACCGTCGCGAAGTTTGTCCGCGAACGTGGTCTCGCAGAGTGGACGCGAGCTCTCGTGTGTCCACATATTTGTGTGTGTGTGTGTGTGTGTGTGTGTATGTGAGGAGAAGAGAAGGAAGGGGCGAGGTCGAGCTGCGGCAGCGGCTTTCTGAAAACAGCAATTTTTCTCCCCAAGCCCGCTCGCCTGTCCTCTCGTAGCTCCGCCGGCGTCACCGCCGACCATCCCCCGCCCCGTCGTCCCGCGAAAGTCGAGGAGGGACTTAAGAGTCGAGTTATCGTCTCGTAGCGACGGAAGTATGACAAATTGAAGCGACCATCGGCGAGAGCGATTTCCAATCATATCGGTCCGCACGCGCTCGTTGACTACTCGTGCGCGAAAGGAGGAGACGGTGCTTCCTCTCAAATAACACGGGGGCAAACAGGGAATTACTGATGAGCGATGAACGTATCAGCGAGAGCAGCCGCTTCACCTTGGCGCGCTAAACGTTCCGAGAGAGTCCACGTGCATCATTAAACTCGCGAGTGCGTACGAGTTGCACGGCTCGTAAGATCGCTCGCGTTTGGCCGCGGGAAATGTCATCGCACGCGTCTCTGCGCACTGAGAGAAAAGTGTATGATATTTGGAACTATAATGATATAGTAACTAAATTATAGTCCGAAATATCATATTTATAGTAAGTATTGCCATAACATCGGTAATAATTACGATATAGGCGTAATATAATAATTGTACTAAGAATTATAGTAAGTTGAGCTAAAATTATTGTATGGCTACAAATCCATAAAATGGTAGGTAAAAGTAACTCTTTTATATAGTCAATATTAGCAGAATATTTGCTAAATGATGACAGATGTAGAATCTCACTATATTTGTGAATGAGAAATTACCATATATGTAAGGTAAAAGTAACTAAACAATGATTTAAGACAATCATAGAATATATATTTGTGTATATTGTACTATATTTTGCAGGTTCCACGAACTATAAAAATATGGCTGACGCCAAAATATAGTGAGTGATAAAATATAGTGAGATTATAGTTAATTCAACTATATTCTTCTATCAGTGCGATCCGTCGCGCTGGCGTGGGAAGACGCGGGGGATCCTTCCCCTCCTCACACACGGAGGAAAAGATCGCTTGAACGACGGTGACAATGGACGAGGCGAATTTCCGCTTCTTATTCGACAAGTGCGATTCCTAAGAATCGATTCCCTCCCTTTCCTTTCGTCGGTGTGCGCCGTCTTCCTCCGCATAATTGCGCGAGGCAGAATTGCGCGCGAATGGGTTGGATCACGTGGAAGAAAGCTAGAAAGAGAGAACGGAGACTGACAAATCGCCGTCGCACGTACGCGAAGTCGGTCGCTGCTGAGAGACAGACGCTGGCGCGTTGACAGCGAACGCGCTGAGAGGCGAAACGCCGCGCTGAAGCCCTCGGACAAACTGCACGTCGTCGCCGACTTCCTTAGCGGCGCGCGTGCATTGCCCCCGGTGCTCTCCATTATGCAACGCGTTCGAAATATTCAAAATTTCCTGCCAGACCATAACGCGACGCAAGTTACGGCCGCACGTGTTATGCTGGCGCTGTGTGCGCCGCGCATAATACCCGGTCGTGGAGTTTCCGCGTGCGGCCGTGCAAGGGGCGCGCGAAAGGCTTGAGCGATACCAGCAGAAAGGAGCAGAAAGGAGCGAAAGAAAAGGCGTCCCGCCGAAAAGCTACTTACGCGGTGCCGTTGTGCCGGCCGATAGACACCAGTCGATATATCTGCAGCTCCACCCGCTGCCCGGTATCCGGCACGAATCTGTATGTACACCTCGAGGGCCCTTGGAGATACGGCGACTTTATTTGCCCGAAGCCGCGATCCGATTTGCTGAACAGCTGCCTGCTGTCCAGCGTTATGTTGCACACTGAAACACGGGACAAAAGCGATCGTGTTAGCGTGGAAATACGCTCGGCCCCGAGTGCTCGCTTCGCGAGGATCAACATCGCAGTCAACATCCTCCGGCTGACAGTTCCTAAGGACTTCGCGCCCGCCTTCGCGTCTTCTTCGCGTCTGATCTTTCTCGCGAGGAAGAAGGGAAGGGGGAGGCTGGCTTTAGGGAGATAGGTAGATAGATAGATATTGGGTTGGCAACTAAGTGATTGCGGATTTTAAATAAGAATGAAAATTCAAAATTTTTAATTTGCTTTTTTAAATTTTCTTCAATGCATGCGATACATTTTTCAATGTATGCGATACATTGAGCTTCTCTGCAATATCACGTGTTGTGCTATGACGATCTGAATCGATAATGGCCTTGATATGGGTCTCATCGACTTCAACTGGACGGCCAGATCGTTGAGCATTTTTCAATGAAAAATCACCAGAACGAAATCTGGCAAACCAATTTTGACACTGCCTTTCTTTCAAGGCTTCGTTCCCATACACGGCACATAACTTCTTGTGTGCTCGCGATGCGTTCTTGCCTTTTCGGAAATAATACAATAAAATATGTCTCAAGTACACGTCTTGCTCTTCCATTTTTAAATTGGGATAAAAACGAAACTAAAGAACTAATCGATATAATTTTTGTACTAAATGAAAGGTAGAAGTCCAGACAATAAGAAAAAAATATAGGTTAGGTACTTTGAACACGTTAACGAAACAAAAGAAAGTGTAAAATCCATCTGTCGACAAAATCCGCAATCACTTAGTTGCCAACCCAATAGATAGATAGATAGATGGATAGATAGTTTACTAACATCGTGGGGAAATACCCCTTAGATTTACGGTAAAAACAAGTACACGCCGACGGCCATGTAAGACCTGTGATCATACAGAACTTAAAGAAAGCATTAATATGTATGTAATATAAAAAGAAATGAAATAAAGTGACACAAAGTAACCCCAGAGCAACCCCAGAGGGCCCCTGTGACCTTGCCTAGGCAGTGATAATTTTAGATATACCAGATAGATATACCGGATAATTTTAGATATGTACAGATATGAATACATATAAACAAGAACTTATGTATAGATACTTATAGATACGAAGGCAGTCTGAAGAGTTCTCGGCCTGACAATGAAAGAAAATCTTTTTTGCCGTGAAATATATTTTTATTTTTCAATATAATCTCCTGAAACGTCAATACATTTATTCCAACGTTTTTCCAATAATTCAATGCCATCATTAAAGTGTGATTCCGGAAGGTTCTTTTCGCTCTGGTGTATAGTGGTGGATTCAAGTTTCATCAACAGTTACGAAACGACGCTTGAAATCCATTTTATTTTGCTTAAAACGATTAAAATGTAACCAAACACGCTTCGAGAAATACGCACTCGAAAGCGTTTTTGGTCAATTGTTAGGTCAAATGCAGCAGCCATCTTGCACAAAGCTTTTTCAACTGGTGCTACTACTCGAATGACTTGACAGATCGAATAAAATTTTACATGGGTTTATATCAGGGATGCCACTTTCCAATACAATTATAGTTTGACAGTTTCTAATGCCATGTATATGTGTCACAGGTCGAGAGCTTCTCAGACTGCCTACTTACATAGATATAGGATAGATATATATATATATATATATAGGTATGACAGAAAAGAATATGCAGAAAGTATAAAAAAGTAACGCGAGATGTGAACAACGCAGGGGGCATATGAGACTAGCTTATGCAGGAGACTATGCATACGCCATTTTGTCTGCATCTGAGTGCGGGCATCAACGTTAACGAGAACATTACGTCTGGCTGAGAGTTCCAAAGACGGACCATTTGCTCCATGAAGAGACGTTTAAAATATCTCCGTGCAATATTTAGGCACGAGGAGCCTATCGTCCCCCCGGCCCTCAGGAGGTTCAGAGAAATAACCGTATAGATGAGGTGGACTATGCGATAGTAAAGTAAAGAACAATAAACAATAAATAAAAGAGAGAGAGAGAGAGAGAGAGAGAGAGAGGGAGGGAGAGAGAAATGGGGCGTGTCGTTAATGAACGATATTCGCCGTTCTCTTCTCTTACGGTTTCGTTAGCGCGTCTCGTGCGAAGTGCGCGTCATTCGGGCGACGACGAGTCGCGACGGCTCGGCGCGATATTATGAGGCGAGCTGCCATACTGTGTAATTTGATTCTTAACTGCTTCCCGCAAGATGCTTCGTGATTGTGACGGCGCGAATGCCGTCTTGCAAACCGTGATATTGCATTTCTCGGGAATCATCACGCCCCCGCTGTCGTTAATATCGGCGTCGCCGTTGTCGACGTCTCTTGTGTAAGCAAACAAAAGATAGCGGAATATCGACAAATTTATCGATACGCTCCTTTACTGTTGATTTCGCTGTTGATTTTCCCGTTGGAAAGGATTCAACTTTCACTGGGTAAAATTAAAAATGTTGCCAACTCTCGTGAAATTCCGTGAAAATTTTCCTAAATTTCCGCAGCATGAGCCTCGACTCTCATTACTCGCGTCTGCCGAGATATCGGAAACGCGAGTTTTCAATCGCGATGTAGATTTTTCACGTGTGTGTGTGTGTGTGTGCGGAAAAAGAGAAGAAAACACCAACACGAACAAATCGGCGCGAGCGAGTCGTCCATAAAGTCGTACGAGAGATCGGCTCAAGCGGTCTCGCGTGTATTTCCCGCGAAGCTGCGAAAGAAACCCTCGAGAAAGTGGTATTTGATGGATGGTACATGAAAGCAATATCGCTCGCAAGTAATTAGCGTGGAGAAAGGTTAGATGGATGAAGCGTAAGAACTTCGTCAAGAGTAATTAGTTACAAGAAGGTGAGGTCGAACGAAAGAGAGACGCGCGGGGATCGCGGCAGCGACGATGCGATTTATTTCGCGCGTGCAAACGCGTTTAAAGCGCGCCCGTATAAACATTCAGCCGTCGAAACGGCGCCTCCTCCAACATCATCGCCATCGCCACCAACGTCCCGCTGTCTTTTGAGCATTTTGAGCCGAGCGAGCGAGCGAGCGCTCGCTCGTTCGTTCTCTCTCTCTCTCTCTCTCTCTCTCTCTCTCTCTCTCTCTCTATCATAAACGTTCGCGCGCGCTCTCACTCTCGCTCTTCGAATCACACCTCCGTTTCCGCTCCATCCCACGAAACCGCTTCCAAAGGGACTTCTCGCCCGGTCGCGCGCTTTAATTTCCACTTGTTCGCACGACACGAGAACGGCTGCAAACGGGAAGCAGCGCGAGGAAAGTGGCTTAATGGTGCGAATCTTGTTTCTGCCGTCGGCACAGACTCAAAGGGAGTGGAAGAGAGAGAGAGAGAGAGAGAGGGAGAGAGGGAGAGAGAGAGAGAGAGAGAGAGAGGAGGGAAGATAGCTAGCGAGAAAGATCGTCCGTATCTTTTCGACGCGACGTAATTATATTTCCCCGTAGGATCGCGGTGGCAAATGGCGAGTTAGTCGGTCGCCGCCGGGCGCAGGAAGAAGCGCCGAAACGCCGGTGATACCGGTGAGTGAGACAAAGAGAATTTCCGGCCGCCCCGAGTGTTAATAAATGTCGTACCTACGTCACGTTTTCGCGCGTACGGACACACACACCTCTTCAAAAGATACACCCGCGCCTCCGGAGAAACATATGACTATGCTGTCACAACGATTTCACGCGAAATCCGAGTCGAGGGCGCGGTCGCACACACGTGCAAGTCTCTGGCAAGTCGTAGTCGAAAGGTTACGTCACGTTTAAGCGACTGTCAGCCAGCTCAGCGTAAGTCCAGTGTCGCAGCCCTGTGAGTCAGGGCTTACTTAAAGATACTTACTATTCGCGCAGTGCTGCTCCAGGCCGCACTGAGCGCATCTATCGGGCGAGGCCGCGCCGCAGCTGCAGCCGCCCGACGGCACACAGCAAGCGCAATCGTTGCTGGACGAGTTGAAGCTGCAGGCGCAGCCGGTGGTGCTCTGCGTCCAAAGGTCGACCTGGCCTGAAACGAGACCGGAGAGCGTTCTGTGAGGAGATCAGCTTGGTTTTAGCGTGCGTTACATCGCAACGCGCGTTTTCCGCGTTTTCCGCGACGAATTTCAGGTGTGCGCCTATATTTGTCACACGTGTGGAAAAGTTAGCCGAACAAGGTAGTTAACGAGATAAATAGTCAAACAACGCTGACGGAAGATACACTTGTCCGCTCGGCGAGCTGTGTTCAGAACCTAACCCAGCGCGATCGAAGAGGTTAAATCCATAAACTTATATACACACAGAGCGCTCCAGGAGAGGCTCTCTGCGAGGACTACATCTGAGGAAGGTGGGCCTGTGCACCCACAGGCACATTCGGTCTTTGCCTAGCTTCACTCCCATCGGAGGAAGTTAGACGAGGATAGCGGGGTCTGTGGACACCAGAAGGGGAATATGGCTGACCTCTCTTCAAACTTCCTGTAAGAAGGCGCAGTCTATGTACATATAAGTCTGTGGTTTAATCGGAACGAGCTTTCGAGCAAGCGCGAGGAGCTTAACGTCGGACGTCGCGACGTTGGGCGCGTGGAGTGCATCTCGCAAAGCGCAGGAGAAGAATGCGTTCGTCGCGCATCTCGCTAATATTTCCGAGAAATACGACGAGACTTTTGCGCACGGACGGGGGCGGATTTAAACGAAATCTATAACGGCGGATTTTTCCGATACATTCTTTTTTTCCGTGGGTTTCCACAAAGTTCTGCAATACCGTCGAAATTTGTCATTAACTGTTAATTTTGAGCCGCGCTGGAATTTTAATTATCGGCTGCCGTGCGACAGGCGCGCATTTCCCGTTGGTATTACTACATACATAAAATCGGGCATTGTTTCATTACTCGTAGATTACCGGTGAAATTACATTCGGTCACTCCCGCGCGCGCGCAGCAATTCATAGTTTGATTGACACTACGCGTAACGTTATACGAGGATAATAATTATACGCCGTCGGTAATATCTGCAATACTCCTATTGTAGCGACATTAACCCGCAGACGGGCTCTTTATTGACCCTGGAAACGCCGTGCGCGAACGCACCGAGGTGACGTGTTCTCGATAACGCAGATACAACGAACAATGTCCGAATCGGCCGGAACATACCGCGCGTCGACGCGTCATTTAATTGACACGACCCCGTCCGTATTATGTCCGGCAAAAATCAAATAAAATTCGCCGTCCACTCTCCCGCCGCCGCTGACCCGCCCGCTCCCCCCCCCCTACCCCGCCGTTATTCACCACCCATAATCGAGTACAGCCGGCAACTACACTTGCGCGAGCTTGCCGAATATGCCCGTGACGAGATGTACTTTCCAGCAGCAATCGAAGCTGTACCGGCTGCTGGCCGGCCGTATAAACGCGCGGACGGACGGACGGACGGACGGACGGACGGACGAATGGACGGACCGCGACTAACTCTCCATTCTGGTTAAACGGTTCGCGAGCTTTGTCGGACGATTTCGAGCGCCCACTCGATCCGCTTTCGACTTGACATTCCAGGCGCGATATTGCGTTTTTCGACGTCGTGTCCGCGTGCTCCTACGTCCGCGTGCATGTTCTCTCTCTCTCTCTCTCTCTCTCTCTCTTTCGTCTCTCCCGCATCTCCCTCGCGCACAAGCCCGCTCGTCCTCGTGTTGACCGCGCGACCTTTTTCCATCGCGAGCGCACCCTTACGCCAGCGTGCGTTGTGTCCCGCGACACCAATAAATAGAAATGCTGCGAAAAACGGTGCGGAGCAGCAGGAGCTGCAACAGAGATACAAGCCACCCCTTCTTCCGCTCGCGCTCCCTCCGCAGCCCCTCGTCCTCGTGCCCGCGCGACGAGCAATTGTTCATTGTTTTTCCCCCGCGTCCGCGCTGTGACCGGATTGCATCCGGCCGCCTTCGCGTTTTTGCCGTCGCGTCGCGTCGCGTCTCTCATCCGACGATTTTCCGAACGTGCTCAATGAATCGGCAAAAACACGGTTATTAATACAGTATAAAGGTCCCGCTGCCTTCTCTCTCTCTCTCTCTCTCTCTCTCTCTCTCTCTTTCTTTCTATTTCTCCTTCGATTCGTTTCTCTCGTTCTTCTCTCTTTCTCGTTTTTTTTCTGTCTTTCTCTGTCTTTCCCCGGCGCAGATTGCGCGGCGTTTTACCGGGAGGAGAAAACTTCTCGCCCGATTGCGCAAAAACTTGAGCGTCGCGTTAGTTGACTCTGCGGAATCCGTCCTCGGCAAGGTCTTTAACAGCCCGATGGACGTCATCGCAAGTCTCGCCGACTTGGCGCGTCGTCTCGGTGGCGAGCTTTAGCGTGTGCAGGAGCCGCTGCGCAATTTTCAATGCGGTTTTGATTATCGTCGGCAGCCGCGAACGCCGAAGGGCGATTCGGAATAGGACATGTCAAAGTCTTCCATCACGAAGTGCAAATAAGGGCGATAATCCGATTCCCCGAAGTAGACAAGCGGATATGCGTCACGGCTTCTTGTCACCCGGGATTACATATTTCTCTCTCTCTCTCTCTCTGCCTCTCTCTCTCTCTCTGCCTCTCTCTCTCTCTCTCTCTCTCTCTCTCTCTCTCTCTCTCTCTCTGCCTCTCTCTCTCTCTCTCTCTCTCTCTCTCTCTCTCTCTCTCTCTCTCTGCCTCTCTGGTTCGCGGTCGCCACATGGAAAATTCGGTAGCGTCGTTTCTCGGATTCCCGGATTCCTATGATTTCACACAAAGTAGCGTGCTCGCTCGTCGTTGTTCGGACGACGAGGGAAATCGTTATGTAGTATGTCGTAGTATGACATGGCGGTAACGTCGCCATGTCATACTAACGCCGATCGATCGTCAGGATTGATCGCTTCGAGGACTCGCGGAAAAGAAACCGCGACAACTCCGTGCCTAATAGAGATTTCCGGTTGATTCTGCAAACGCGGAGATATGCATGCGTGATTGATTGATTGTCCGAGAGGCGCGGGGCCGAGGGAAGCAAGGAGAATTAGGGGATGCGTAGGGGTGGAGGCACCACCGAATAACGGCCGTTGGCTAGGGAGGGAGGAGGATGGGAGAGATAGAAGAGAGCGCAAGGCTGGCGGTGGGATGGAAAGGCGGAGAGAAGACGCGTAACGGTGATGAGGGTGCAGGAAAAAAGATAGAAAGAAAGAAAGAAAGAAAGAAAGAAAGAAAGAACGAACGAACGAAAGTGGTGGATAGAGAGACGAGAGAGGGAGAGGGACAGAACGGCGAGAGGAGGAAGAAGACATAAATTCCGAGCCAGTGTAAAAAGGGCGTTAAGAGGAGAAGCGCCAGCACCCCCGATATGTCAATATCCCGAGGAAATACGGGGCGGTACTTGGCCGGAGGGATAGTAAAAATAAAGTAAACTTTATTGCTGCCGCCGCCGCTGCTGCTCTGCTGCTGCTGCTGCTGCCGTTGCTGCTTTTGCCTCGGCCGCTTTAGCCGTCGCCTAGTATCGATGCCGCAACGGCGGAAATGTATTTCGGGAAAACGTCCGTTCCCCACGCGCGTGTTTCTCCGCGCGACCGCGGGTGGTTGCGGTGGCGCGTGTCCTGCGAGGGGGCTCGATTCGGATTTTTATGGCGCGTGGGGAAAGACGTAAGACGCGGATCGACAGGGATCGCGGGTAAAGCAGGGGAAGATGGAGAAGAGACGTAGAGCAGCAATTGGATTCTTAATCCATCGATTCGGTCTCGATTACGCGCGCGGGGTTTGTTTAAACGGAGCGCAGGGAGCGAGGGTGCGAGGGTATATCGCTGGGATAAATGGCAAATCTCGCCAGGACCGCGCAGGATCCAAGGAGATCCGAGGAGATAAAGAGCGGTGATACTCGCGCGCGTGGCGGATGAAAGGAAACGAGCGGCCGCGCGCGCTCGGAGGGCTCAACCGAAAGTGAGCGAGGCGGATCGCGGAAAGGACGAGTACGCGAAAACGAAGAGAGCTCGGGGCAAACAAAGACGTAGCACGGACGGCTTCTCTCAGTAGCGCTCTTGCCGTCCGCTTCCCCTTCTCAGGCGGATCCTTCGGGAGAATCTCCCGCCTGCCCGTTGCCGCAGAGGAAGAGAGAGAGAGCAGCCTCCTCCGCGCGCTCGCGGATGCCGCGCTTTCCGTTCGATTTTGCAGAGACTGACGGCTGGTAAAGTGGACGTTATTACGAAGCAAATAGCACCGCCCTCGTCTCAATATCGTCGTTCCTCGCTCTTTTTTCTTCTTCTTGCGCGTGTTTTGTGTTCTCGTTGAGTGAAAAATTATTTTCTTTTTCCTCTTTTTTTTTTTTAACGTCGACTTCGGTACGTAACACACATCGGGGCGTGTTCCGCTTAGAAACGCAATTCACTCGAATTGCGAAACGTTGATTCCACTAATCCTAGGATTCCATTAATCCTAGGATAATTCCATTGAACTTGGAACTAACGCACAAGTTACATATCACGCTATACAGATTATAGATATAGTTTTATTTTTATGCAATAAACGATTACTCGATGCTGTTTTCTCCGCGTCGAAAATTGTTCGTATTTTATTTTTATTATTTTACCGAAGCCGTTGAAACGACAGGTTTTTTTATCAAATACGTTATACAAGGGCAAAATCGTTTATTTATTTCTTTTAATTTTCAAAGTTTATCAAAGATATAAAACGCATCGTTGTGTAAAAATTCGAGTAATTCTCATAAAAAATTGTACAGCGGTCATTTTGTTCGTTTTGGTAGTTTTAGAATTTTTAGAGTTAGTTTTTAGAGAAAAAAGGGACCTTTTTTCGGATGGAATTAACGCTTGATCGTTTCATTATTTCGCGTTTAGTTTTTATTTTTAATTTCAGCCAGCATGATATGTGTAATTTAATTTCAGGTGCGAAATGTACGACGATGGAACAATAGGCGTCGCGCGACGATAACAAACATCGGGCAAGAAGCGCGAGTTTGATCCCATCCGTCAGCCGTCGCGTTCTCATTGAGCGCCGAGTGATGACAACAATCAAAACATTCCGGAGCTCCGCGAAGGTCGGACGTACCTCGTGTGCCGCGTATTTTTCCGAGTGCCTTTACCATTACATTCCGAGTCGGCGAGCGACACGCACAGGCCGGAACACGTGCGAGTCGGCGTGTTATTTAACATTCCCGTCGCTTAATTAAAATATCCCGTCTTTTGAAGCGTTTAATCGGCTTCTCGTCGATATCCCGCTAATTAACATTTTCCCGATCGAATCGTGCCTGAGCGAGTGTCAGTGTCAGTGCTCAGTGTTAGTGCCAGTGCCACAATGGAGCAGCCACGATGTCGGAGAAGCCAGGATGGAGGACGCGAAAAAGCGGGGCACGAGCAGCGATGCATCATATATTCCCAAGGTGTGCCAAATCATTTATTGTACAGGACGTTTCCGTTTTTAACGGACGTCCGGCGGATTCACCGAGAATTGAGAGATACCCGAGTCGAAATTTAAGCCGGCTTTCATGGTCTGTCATCATCCGACATTATTATAGCCTCCTAAATTTTCGATTATTCGTCGACCTGTATTTACTAATCATTTCTGTACTTCTTACATTATTTCATACAAGAAACATTGATTCAAATAGTTGAGTAACAGTCATGGATATGAATCTGTAATTTATTATTCCTAATCAAACATGATCCTAAATAATTTACAACTATGAATACCGGCCTTAGAATCTAATGTACATTTTGAAAATATAAATTTTAACGTCCGATAATGCTCCCTTTAATCGCGAGTATGACCTTGTTCACACCCATCGACGTTTTTTCATTTCCTTGTATAGTTTTATTATTGTATTGAGGTTCAAAGCCAACTTTCTCTATTCATAAACACACATAGTATTATCGGACCATAACTGCTAATCTTTTTCTTACAGCTTCCAATCAGCTCTTTTAAGAGCTTCAATTCTCATCAATTCTTCCAAAAAAAAAAAAAAGAAAAAAAAGAAAAAAGGGAAAGAAACACTAAAAAGAAAAACAGAAGAAAAACGAAAATAATTAGGAAGAGATGAGAATAAATTTTGTTGTATCTTTTACCCATTTCCCCATCAAGCTTTGCTTTTCTTGATTATTTAATATTTGTTTATCTCATACAATCTATTTGAATATTTGTACATGCATATATGTATAATATATACATTTTTTAATGAGTTATATAATTAATATGTTGCTGACTGAAATAAAGAAAGAATTTTAATATTAAAAAAATGTGCAATTGAGATATATTGAGATAATCGAATATTAAATAACTCTGGAATGTCTTTCGTGGCTACGACTCGCAGCGCGGAGACAGCATCTTACCGGCAGCATCTCACCGTTTGCAGCATCTCGCCGTTTGCGAGGTATGATTAATTTAATTACAATTAAGCTAATTACATCTTCATATAATCTTCTTCATTGACCCTTCAAGTTCGGTGGAATTTGCGGGGTTAATGCAGAAGCAAAATTTCGACTCGGGGCAACGCGACGAAATGAAACATGCGAAATAAAGTGACTATTTCCGGGATTAAACGCGTGTCCGGCAATTCGCTTCAGACCGTGCGCGGACGATACAGTGTACGCGTGTACGCGTGTACGTAAATTATGCGACGGTAGGTGGCAATGTAATCTTGTAACAGATGTGCTTCCGATTGGCGGGCTATCTGACTAATAATACGAAAGCGATCATTCGATACCGTCCGTCCGCGGTGTTCCCGTTAGATAGAGATTAGCGTTTCTCATAAAGTCGGGGAATATTACGGGCTGATCAGCAAAGTAAATCAACTGTCAATAGATCGATAGAGAGGACGAGCGTGCGTTAATTACTCGCGTGAGTGCGATACGTGACGATGCAGTTGCGTCGCGCCGCGGTGCATATATTTTAGCTGCGATTAACTGCGCCATGTGCACCACTTAATAACCACACGTTGCCTCCGTTAATTTGTCACTCGGGGATTTTTCCCGACGAGACGCCCGCCTACCGTGAGGTCCCGTGACGATGAGAAATTGCGCGGAGAAGGAAGAGATCTGATCCGCGCGCATTTGTTTATCGCGAATGACGTAAAATTTCATTAAAAGAGTCTCAACGAATAGTTCATCAGTGAGTATAATAATAATATAGTTTATCAGTCAGTTTTGTGAAAAAAAATAATCGACCAGGAGTACTCGGAGTACCCGCCATATTAACTTATTACACGGACGACGAAAGATCCAAGAGAAACTCGATGCTCACAATTTCCGGGTCTTTAGGGAGAAGAGAGAGAGAGAGAGAGAAATATCAAAGAGCGCACCGCCCCGAAAAGCAGTTCGTCGCGTTCTGTCCGCCCGACCGGGATCGCCGGGGCGTGAAAAATCCGAGATATCGCGGGCGGCTGCAGTTAGGTAACCCCGTGGAAAAGCCGTGGTTGCAGGTGCGGCGGACGACAGTCGAACGAAGAGATCCACTTA
This sequence comes from Harpegnathos saltator, assembly GCF_003227715.2. Taxonomy (NCBI): domain Eukaryota; kingdom Metazoa; phylum Arthropoda; class Insecta; order Hymenoptera; family Formicidae; genus Harpegnathos; species Harpegnathos saltator. The sequence continues at coordinate 1,121,055 of NW_020230724.1, read as the reverse complement.
GCGCCCACTTTGCGCGGCGTTAAATTCTAATGAAGTCGGTGCTCTGCTCGATTTTAGCGATCCGATCAACCTTCCGGTAGATTGGGGTGTGCCGCACCCAACCGGTGCGCGGGGACCGGTCCGCCGTAATGGCCGTCTACCGTATGCGGTTGGCCATCGGGGGCATCTAATAATTTTCGTTTAAACGCGCATCGCCGTGTCCGAAGGGCCCTTTCGCGCAGCTGCTCACGGCGCTGCAGACGAAAGCCCAGGGTATTACCATAGTAATAGACAGAACGGGTGATAGTCGGGAGAGCGGGTGCGGTCTCTCAAAGGTCGTTCATTATCTTCGCCGCTTGACAGAATCTGCTTGACCGAAAGCGCCGACGACGACTACGTGACTCGCGAGAGCGCCCAATTTGCCGCGCGAATTTCGACTCCTTTCGTTTCTCAGCTCTCGCGCCGTCCTTGCAATATCCTTTGGCGCAAAATCACGTGTGTCAATCGGTAAATGTTTCAGAGACGCGAAGACAATTTTTATCGAGCGAGAGAGACCGTTTTGTTAATCTCGTGCTTGGTCGTTGCGAATTTTTTTTATTGATGTCTCTCTCTCTCTCTCTCTCTCTCTCTCTCTCTCTCTCTCTCTCTCTTCCTCACTCACTCACTCACTTTCTCTTTCCCGCGGAGATACAGCACGTGCTGCAATTTCGCGCTCGGAAGATCCGATTCGCGAAGATCCGTGGCTGAATCTCTGGCAGTTCGAGGATTGCGTGGCGTGTCGTTGAGACGCTCAGATATCTCGGGGGAGGCGGGGGGAAAGGTCGTAATAACGCGTTAAAATAACAGTGAGAAGCGCGATTTCGGTAATGCTCGCGGTTGGGGACCGCGTATTCCGCGATATCGAGCAGCTTTCCGCGGCGCGCTACACTATAACTGTAATCCCGCAGTTGAGTTTCGAGCTCTAAAGAAACGGGGTCGTCGTGTTCTTTCCTTTGGTCACGTTCAGCACCGAGCGCGATTCCACCGAGCGCTCGACTCAAGACGAGAAAACGAGCTTCAGCATTTCATCCAGATTTATCGCGCACGCTGATTTACGGGAACCAGATATTCATCGTCTCTCTTCCCCTCTCGCCCACCTTCTTCCTCGCGAACTTAGTTTTGTTTATCGAGAAAAATGCGCAAGTTTCTCACAAGCTTTACGTATCGTGCAATTTATTCCATTATCTCGCTTGAAAATCGCGCAGCTACTGCGCGCGATGATTTCACTCATAAACGAGGACACTCGCCGTAATCCAACGAAGCGCCACCGAGCGACGCTAAAACGCACGCGCGCGCGTGTTTTTATAAATAAAAAACGAGGAACGCGTCCGTGGGCGTCCAGGCGCAGGGAGCGTGGAAGGGTTAACGCAGCGCGAGATAAATCAGCGTCGTAAATTATACAAGTCTTGCGGCGGCGCGGCTGGAGAATTTATCGTCGATGCCGACGGGATATATCTTTGGACGTTTTCCAGCTTAACGGATCGGACGCCTTACGCCGTGCTCGATATTGAATCGACAATGGGCCGGAGTGTGTCATATAATTTGTTACTTTGCAGTCAGTAGCCCGCGTTATAATCTGATTTCCAATAAATGCGAGCCATACGAGCCCCCCCCCCCCTCCCGCTGTTTCTCGCCCACCCCCGCGGTAGTTCCATACAAAACGACTTTGTCGGTGATCGATTCTCGACGAGCGCGCTCGAATTCGCACGCGAGAGGCGAGAGAGGGCTCGTTGTTAGCTATACGCCGCCGCAACTTCCACCGTGTGCAACTGGCGTGCGGAAATCCTGTTATGTTTCATTTATTAACCTTAATATCTGGCTGAAACCGGCCGGCGCCGTCAACAGCCGCGGCCCGGTTGTTGTTGCATAATTTCGAGGCAGCGTCGTTCTTTTCGCTCGCGCTCTCGCGCGCCAGTTGACTTTTTAATAAACGCTACTCTTCCCCCGCACCCCCCTGTGCCCCGCGCCCCTACTCCCCCGCCGTGCGCCATCTCGTCGGAAATCAAGTGCGCGTTAATCTGCGCTTTACAGCGCGATTTAATTCGCTTCACATCGCGAATACAGCGCGCTAAATTAAAGGGCTTAAACCGTTTCCGGATCAGCGGCTTCCGAACGCAACTCGCTGAAAATATTCGCGTAACCGTAATACAAATAATCCGACGCAGCTGTTCTAAGCTTCATTTACGAACTCGTCGGCGCAAGCGCAAGCGCGTGCTTGATTATCGCGGGCCCGCATCCCGCGGTAATTTCCATCAGCGCTGCGCGTTTTCTCTCGGCGCTCACGTCTAATTAAAATGCCCCCGCGGCGGTTTTCCCAACTAACATGTTCGGACGCGTTGCGGAAATAAATAGTATTTGGGAGTCGCGTCCACGTGTAATTTCCCGTCGTCGCGCCCCGCCACGTACTCCCCACTCGATTCATCTTTCGGCGTAATCTTTTAATGCTCATCCGCCCGTTATTTATCTTCCCTTCTCTTCTTGTGGTTTCTCTCTCTCTCTCTCTCTCTCTCTCTCTCTCTCTCTCTCTCTCTCCTTCGCTGAAACTGGCCGCGTTTACGTGGCACGACGGATGTCGATTAGTCGGGTAGGGTTTCGATTTTATAGTTTCCCGGTCAGCGTGCTACTTGGAATTCCACCCGCATCTCCATGCATTTGCACTTTAATTGGCTTCGCACTTGCCGTCCTCTGCGCTTATATCGCTTTGTACCCTATAAATATGTATAATGCTCGCACAAACAGAGAATGAGAGCGAGCGAAAGAGGGGGGGAGAGAGAGAGAGAGAGAGAGAGAGAGAGAGAGAGAGAGAGAGAGGGAGGGAGAGAGAGAGAGAGCCACTGTATATGTGTTCACACATCGTCGTGCGCGAAAATCATTCTTCCCGTCCGATAATCGCAGCATTTTCTCATGCCCGACTAATTTCAACGACGTGAAACGGGCCGATCGATCAGAGTCGCGAAAGCATCGCGCGCATTATCACATTCCGTCGTATTGACGATATGTCCGAGGTAGAAAAATGCAATGGCCCCGCGCGTACGATTTAAACATTGATAGATGAGCAGTTTTGTTGAGTTTCGCGACGGCCGAGTCAAATGGATTCCGTTGGAAGATGAAGCGCGAGCGTATCGCTTCGCAGACTGCGAACTGAAGAAACTCTGACTCTTTCTCTCTGCTCTTCTCCTCCCCTCCGCCCTCCCTCCCTTTCTCACTCTTGTTCTCTCGCTGTCCAGCAACGTGTACATAATTTTCCGTTTTTACGAGCCGTGAATCGGAGAATCGTCGGCGGTACCGCCGAAATCCGCAACGGCGCGGTCAGCCGACGAGGTCAGGCCATTTCCGCAACGATAACGTGTCGGAGTTCGTTTGCACACGCGACCTCAGCGACTAACAGACTAATCGGAATGTTGTAATCACTTAAGCGCATTATAAGATCAATAGAAGCCATTATCCCCGTGGGCGGCCAGTCCCTCCTTTAGGTAACGCTTGATCAACGCATCTCGGCCAAGCGTTCTCTCGTGACTCTCTCGCTTGACGTTTTACGAATATCCCGTTCATTTGAGTCCCATTGCAGCCGGGTCCTGCACTTTGCGGTTGCTCCTGCTCCTCCCTCCGGTGTGTTTCTCTCGCTCCGCTCGCTCCATTTTAATTTATCACCCGGGAAGAGGATCGATACTTTGCGAAAAAGCGCGCTGCCTCTCGACGTTTCGCCGATATTCGAGGAATCGCTCGATTCACGCTGGAATTGCCGTATCGTTGCAACGGTTAGCGGATACAGGAATTTTCATCAAGGAGTCGCGGTTAACGAGGGTTACGAAACGGGGATCAATTAATGCTATGGTCAGAGAGAGAGAGGGAGAGAGGGAGAGAGACAGACAGACAGAGAGAGAGAGACGGGCAAGGTTTTCCTTCGAGCGGAAGCAGTCAAGCCCTTGTAACTGTTGCGAACGGGATAGGTGAGTTATCATAATCGGCTTTAGCTTAATGCTGAACATCCGTAGAAACGTAAAGCCGATTTCAATTCGAGCTTGCCGCTCATGATCCAAAGATCCGTGCGTTTGCTGCCGTGGACATCTCGTTACAGTGTCAGGAGAATTCGGCTCGCATCGCAGCTATTCGCGTTCTGCTCGTCGCGCAGGAGGATCGTGTAAATCGCCGGATATCCATCGCGCGACGATGAACGTCGGGCGAGAGTAATTTTATTCTCGCGCGGGTAATTATTAAAATTTTTACAATTTTTATTATTATCACTGACGGACGAGCGTGCAATATTGTGGACGAAAGGCACGGAACGCGGCGGCGCGGTAAGTGAAATCGCAAAGGCAAACTCGGCGGCGGCAGTTCGCGGGGGTGTTTCCCGGGGTACGGTGTTTTTCGGGGAGGCGCGGAGGAAGATTCGGGGAGTATTTGCATGAAGTCGGTATGCAAAAACGATGGAACTTTGATCGTCTGAGGCTCGGTAAACCCCGCGGCTTGTTGTGCTCGGGCTCCGCGCGCGGGCGCGGCTCGTTTAATCCGAAGTTGCGGCCCGCTCGCGACAAGTTTTCATTCAACTTTACCATTCGCCAGCCGTCGCGAGTTTGTTGACAAATTCCTCCGCGCCTCGGGCGGCGGTTTCAATTTATTTATGCCACGCAAATGAACGCGACACCGGCCATTTTTATCGACTGCTCTCATTCTTCTCGTTGTCCGTCTCTCTAACTCTAATTCTTCCTCTCTCTTTCTCTCTCTGTCTCTTTCTCTCTCTGTCTCTCTCTCGAGGATAGAGGACGTGTAATAGAAAAAGAGAGGGAAAAGTACTCCGCGGTACGCCGTTCGTACGGAAGATAACAGTGTGAAACCACATATCGGGGCGCGCGCGCGCGCGCGAATCGCGATGAAAGCCCCCCGAGCGAGCCAGAAATCAAATCTGCGCCGGTGCGCTCGCATTGTCTCCGTCGGCGGCACGATACTTCCGTCCGTACTTAAAAACTCGTCATTTCCGCGTCGCCGAGCCGCGTGCATTTCCGCCGACGTGAGTTTCGAAACACGCGCGCGGTACATCGGACGCGCTCAAGTGGACTTTCCACGTAAGTACGGCGATAATCCTTCGTCCGCGCGCGCGCCTTCGCAATACCGCGTTATAGTTTTCGCCGGCCAGGCCGCGACTGAGGGATGGAGGGTGGTTGGCTTTCAACTGTGATATCGCGAGCGTGTGGTGGTTCGCCGACGCCGCCGCCGCCGCCGCCGCCGTCGCTGTCGCCGGCGAAAGGAATAAAAAAAAAAACAGAGAACGCAACAACGGAGAGCGAGAGGTATCGGCGGAATTTCTGCTGCTTAGCCCGTGGTATTAAGCGTTGCGGGGGATTGTCTGTGCAGCGCGCTACCAGTTATAAATACGAATGCGCGCGGCTTTAGTGCCGGAACGACGGAGGGTCGTCGATGCAGCTACATCCATAAATTCGCCCGTAAACGCTAAACCGGCCATCGGCAACAGTCGACTGCCTATTGCGCGTGACGAGGCGCGTTGGCGAACACCGGTTAAGCAAAAGCTTTCGCTTCGGGCTTGCGCCCGAACGAAGAGGCTGATCGCGCCGGCACTTATAGTTGCCATTCACGGGCTGTTTTCGATCGCGAACATCGCGCACCGGAAATGAGAATCGACGTTTTGAATTTTTTCTTGCTGTTTCGAGGAGTGCCGATACCGATTCGCGGATGAAACGCGCTGTAATTTGTATATTCCGGTCAAAATATTTTTATATATAATGTATATTATATACTATATATATATATATATTTATTTTTATATATATATATATATATTGAAATCTCTGTTAGCGCAGATTACAAAATATTAGAAGCATCATTGGTGTATTAATCATCTCTCTGCGATCTGCAGTCTCTGTTTCGATCGTGTCCATCAGTTGATTACATTGCGGTGTGAAAAGAGCGACGGGAAGGTAAATGCACATCGCGGAAATAAATGTTTGCACGCTGAGACGGAGGGTGACATTTTTTAAACATGTAATGAAATAAAAAAGTTAGCAGCTTTGCCTCCCGGCTTAATGCCGCAAAGGGTTCCTTGTGTGTTTGGATTTTGCGTGAAACGTGACTACCGTATACGCGCGGACCGCCGCGTTACTCGCGTGGTTACTCGCGTTACTCTGCCAATGTTATTCAACGATCGCGGTACGCGGTAGGAGGGTTTTTCGGAAGGTAAGAGCGCTCGTTGAAAACGCGCGCCGGCCGACGCGGTGCGGAAATCGCCGGATCGAGACGGACGTCGAGGGGTAAAGTTCAGACCGTAGTCGCGACAACGGTTTTCCCGTCCGATAACACGTCCGTTTGAGCGCCCGTGTTTCTTTTTCTCTCCGCGCGAAAATTGCGCGTGAATTTCGCGGATGTGAATATTAATCGGCGGCGGGCAATCGACAGCGGGGATATTAGCAGCATTTTTATGGGATAATTAACGATCGGCCGGTATCGCGTTGTAAAATATGCTCGGACGCAGGAAGCCCGGGACGGGCCGTGCTTGCGTCCGTGAGCGTGCGTGCCACGCGAGCGTGTTTGCGGACGTCGATGTGTCATCCGGGGCCGGAAGGGGTGGCGATAAATACTTGCGAAAATGGTCGTCGCGGCCACGGGGTCGGGATCCGGTCGATTGAACACGGCCGTAGCGATCGGCAGCTTCGTAGCGCAGCCTCGCCGAAAACTTCCCGGTCGACACGGCACATAGAGATAAACCGTAAAGCCCAGCCCGAGCCCCCTCCCATCCTCCCCATTCTCTACGCCCGGTCTTTATCGCGAGAGCCATTCAATAAAGAAGGAACAAGCTCTCGTCGTGATACCGCTGGATTCGCGTTGGATTAGTCCCGTGACGTGTAATTATGCCGTAACGATGGCGCTCGCGACGCAAAAGGACTCGTCGAACACCGCGGCGAAGTATAAAATAACATTTTCCCCGCCGGAATGTCTCGGCAGATTTCGGCAAGCGTCGCGCGGGGAGGAGAGGTCAATTGAATTAATGCGACCAAACGCGCCTCTCGGCGCTGAAGGGAGGCGGAGAATTATTGATTCTTACCAACTAAATTCGGCTTTAAGAAGCAGAAGATCTCCGTTTCCGCTCCGTTTCAACGAAGACGCGTCTGGTTCGTCCACTTGTCACTTTAATGCAATCGATGTCCTCACACTCCATGCGACGTCTCGCGCGAAAGCCATCGGCTTTCGAAATTAGAAGCTCTCTCAGAGCTAAGATGGCTAAAATATTCTGTACTCAACGGCGAGAACGGACTCGACTCGAGCGTCGTCGTCGTTGTCGCACCCTAAAATTCTACGAAGAATGTTTGCGCCGCCGCCGCCGCTTCCCGCGCACGATGATCTGCCTAAGGTCGCGGGTTAATATATGCGTTCGTGGCCGAGAGCCGAGGGCGAATTGAAGGAGAAGTAAAATCTCACACCTCCCAGCAGAGATCGTTGCCTTTAACAACGACCACCGCGTATCTCATTATGTCCAATCGACGAAAGAGGAGTATGAAAGTGTAATACATTTTATGCGACGATTATCGTGCGCTACAGGTGGTTGAAATAAATTTCGTGCGGGAAAAGCGACGATATTACGAAATTGTACAAAACAAGTACAAAACGTAACATACACGTGTGTGTGTGTGTGTGTGTGCGTGTGCGTGTGCGTGTGTATGTGTGTTTGAGCAATCTCGACGTGTCGACCCGGCGGTCTTAGTCCTCAATTCACGGTCGGATGTTGTGTCTAAGACCCAAGTTCACCCGATGTAGCCTCGTAGTCAATGTGATGAAACAAGCAGCTCGAGATAAACTTGAGACGATCTCATGTACGCGAGCTGATTATGCGAATACCACCCTGGGGCACACACGGGGTGTCGTCCTTGTGAGCGCGCGCTCTGTGCGGGAATGTATCATTGCGAGGGTACCATCGGTTCCGTTAAACGCCTCACGCTCAGGAATCCAGCGGCCATCGATTATCGGTCGGGGGTGTGGGTGCGCTGAGCATTGTAAGGAGAAGAAACCGCGGACAATAGCGCGGCCAAGGGTGGTAGCGCCGCATTCCGTGCGAGACACGTGTTTTCCTCCCCTTCGGCCGTGAAGCCGCGCGACCAGCAAACGGTTCTTCTTTATCGTGCCGTGAGACGCCATTAGACGCGAAATCTTCTCCCACAGAGTGCGAAAGAAAGTTAGAGAGAAAGAGAGAGAGAGAGAGAGGGAGAGAGAGAGAGAGAGAGAGAGAGAGAGAGAGAGAGAAAGGGGGTGGGAGCTCGAGCTGAAGTCGGCGAAAAGTTGCCCCGCGGGTCGGCGTTCGGCGTCGTTCCGCTGGCGAGAGCCGGCCGGGGATCGCGCGCGGTTATAGCGATTGTTTTTAAAGCAAAGCCAACGAGACAGAACCGCCGGCGGTGGTTTTATGGTGGCGCGAGGGAAAAAGGGATTGCCCAGACTTGAGGGCGGCTGGGGGTGTGTGCGGGTAAGTTAACGTGCGTTGTGCCCGCGTCGGTGTGGCGTGGCCGGTGTGCGGGGAGAAGTAGCCAATGTTGGATCCAGCCTTGAAATATCGCGTTCCTAATGCACTGGGGCAAAAACTCTGGACGACGCCCTCGGTGGCAAGGTAGGGAGGCGGGGGAGGGTGGGAACGGGGCGAGGGCGGCGGCGCGCGAGTGTACGCGAGGGAGGAAGGGCTGCTGCAAACTGGAGGAGCGTTCGCGCAACAATGCGCGCCGTATTTCAGCCCGCTTGCGCGCGCGCGCGCGCGAGGCCTCGTCTGGGAAGTATGAATCGTTAACTAGAACCGGAATTCTCTCCGTAGGTCTCGCTTAACAGCGCCGGAATTGCGACCATTCGGGATTGCGAGATCGAGAGGCGGCGCGGGATCGCGCGACTTGTTAGCGCGCGAATAGTGCCAGTTGGAGATTGGGCGGGGGATTGCGCCGCGACGTTTCACGAGAGAATAAGGCGAAAGAAGGAAAGAAGGAAGGAAGGAAGGAAGGAAAGGAAGAAAATCGCGAAGGTGTACTATCTCAGACATCTGGCGTGCATTGACAGGCTTTTACGCGAATAAAATAACATCCAGCCCGGCGGAGTCGAGCGTGCACACGTTTGCGAGCAAGAATATTTCGATGTTTGGTGAAGTTGGAAATACAAAGTAAGAGAGAGAGAGAGAGAGAGAGAGAGAGAGAGAGAGAGAGAGAGAGAGAGAGAGAGGGGGGGGAGAAAGGGGCGAAGGGGAGGCATAGAGCATACAAAGGAAAACTCGCAATCCATAACAGCGCAAAATTCACGTTACAGTTGTAGGTTTACGGAGAGTCGTGTCCAAACTTTTAGCCATCGACAGATCCATAAAATCGAGCGATACTAACCGGATACGCGCTGCGCGCCCGCTTTGCCCCGCGTCCGTCGCGAAACGTGATTTATCGCTGGCGCGTCGCGCGACGAAGCCGCGGGACGCGAAATAACGACGCGGGGTGTCCTCGTGAGCGACGCTGGCATCTCCATCGCCGCCGATATGTGTCCATTAAAAAGAAAAAAAAAAAAAAAAAAAAGAGAAAAACGAAAGGCAGGAAAAAGGAACGGAAAAAACGGATAAGAGTGTCTTTTTATGCGGAAGAACGGGCGCGCGTGATCGCGTCCTGTCAGCGCGACGCTCGACTCCGCGGGGACGGGATAACGCGCTTGAAGAAACTTTCATAAAGCGCGGAGCTGTTTGTTGCTCCGCTACCGCGACCGGCAATTTCTATTACGCGTTGTACCGCCTTTGTCGGTGTTTTAACCGGCGCGATGCGACGCGACGCGCCGCGTCGCGCCGCGTAAATGCCTCCCGTCTTCGGGATTCAAGGGCGTTATTCGCGCGACGTCGTGGCGAACCTTTCGGGCAAAGTTAAAGGAGATGAGCCACGCGCGCGCGCGACATCCTCGCGGCACTTCTAATTCGCTCCGCGGCGCCTCCTCGAGAGTTCAAAAGCCGCGACGCCATTGAATGCGAAAACACGCGGAATGCGAAGCTGGAGTCTCCCATGTTCGCGTTTCATACGAAAAGCGAGAGACAGAGAAACGGAGAGAGAGAGAAAGAGAGAAAGGGAGAGAGAGAGAGAGAGAGAAAAGGAGAGAAAGAGAGAGAGAGAGAGAGAGAGAGAGAGAAGGAGTGGGGGTGGAATGACGGTCATTTGAAAGCTCTCGCATTTAAACTCGCACGAATTTGCCAGCATCTCCTTCGTTATCAGAGAATCGCAGCTTGGACGGCCCGTTTTTCGGTAACGCGCGCCGGGAATTGCGAGTCGGGATTAGTTATCGCTCCGGATATTTCCGATAACTTCCGATCGCTGCCGTCAGTCGAAATCAAAATCGCACGAAGCAAGTGAGGCGTACTACTCGCGAGGGGATTCGGGGATGTTTCCTGCGCCGTCGGGAGTGCCGAGTCTCTATCTACCTAACTATTCCTCTCTTCCTCTTCCTCTCCGCCACCCCACCCCCTCTCTCTCTCTCTCTCTCTCTCTCTCTCCTACAGTGTTAGCAGATCGATAGAGTCTCGGAATTCGTTCGTTAGGGAACGGGCGCAGTCTTCGCATCCTCCTCCCGTGTCTCCCCGTTGAATGCACATGCAGCGACAGGATGCGAGAGGACGAATGAACGAACGAACGGACGGACGGACGGACGGACGGACGGATGGACGGACGGAGGGCGAGAGAGTAACATGGTCGAAAGTGGAATGGGCCCTCGGGATCGGAGCCAACTATTACCATTATGTGCGGACCGAACCTGCATTATGCCCGCTGCCTACGGCGCATACCAGATATCCTTGAAACGAACTGTAGACTCAGCGGCACACTCGCTGCTGATGCTTCTCTCTCTCTCCCTCTCTCCCGGAACATTCGCCCGTCCTTACCACGCGCGCGCACGCGCGCTGTATTTGCTCGGCGAAATCGCGGAGGAGCAGTCACTTCGACGCAAGTGGAATTCAAATTTCCGGTAGATATCGGCGGGACAGCAGAGAGGGGGAGGGGCAAGTTACACGAAGCTACATGCCGCGACGAAGCGAAATCATTTCGCTCGATCTGTCATCGTTCTTCTTCTTCTTCTTCTTCTTCTTCTTCTTTTTCTCTTCTTTTCGCTCCCTCGCTTCTCTCTCTCTCTCTCTCTCTCTCTCTCTCTCTCTCTCTCTCTTTCTCTCTCACCATTTTTACCTTTTCGCCGGGGTCGTTCGGGGAGGTAACGGAGAAATAAATTTCCGCGCGTCGAAAGAAGCGAACGGGGAACAAGATAACGAATGCTCGACGTTATATCCCGGCCGCGCCACGGGCGATGATGATTAGTCTTCGTTTGCGTTCGATGAAATTCTAGACGGACGGTAAACGCGTATACGCGTTGGGACGGTCGCTACGAGCGAGCATATCTGGGCGTGTGTGACTTTGATCGATGTGGGACCAAGCGGAGTCGATATTGCATGCCCGCGAGGACTATTCGTGACGAGCCGGCAAAGACGCAGATACATGTTACCGGAGCTTTAATCAGTCCAGCCCTGTTGGGAACGCTCCTTGCGACGTATTAAATTCTAGCCCTCGCTGGCAAACGCGGTTTTAACATTAGCCATGCTTCATCGGGAGGAAGAGTTAATATCGCGTTGCGGCGATTACGTATTAAAAGACGATGAATCTCTCTCTCTCTCTCTCTCTCTCTCTCTGTCTCACTTTCCGCCTCTCTTGTTCACTTTCTTCCGGCCCCGCGAGTCGTTTTACCATCTAATAACTCCTTCAGAAGCCACGTTCGCGTCGTTGTTACGAACTTACAGCTCGGACTCGAGCGAGAGAGCGAGCAATAAGTGGAAGGCGGCTGCTCGGCTTCCGACCGGAAGGCGACGTCTTCAAAGTTCGCGTCAATTGCCAGCCAATATCGCGATGGATTTCGTTTTTCTTCCCCGACCCTTCGCCGTGTCCCTTAACGTCGCGACCTACCCCAGCCTCGCTCTCATCCCTTCGCTCGTTCGCCAGTGCCAGCGGCGGCGGCGGCGGCGGCGGCGGAACCCTTTCTGTCTCCGGGAGACTCGAAGGAATTCGATTTTAATAATTCACCGTGACTCTCCGGTCGTCTCCTCCGTCCGATGCGATTCGCTCGAATCGATTCCGGCCACCACATTGAATCAATGTGAAAGACTCGGCGGCATTCTCATGAAAGCAGTTTCCCCGGGTTCTTCCGGCTGGAAATCCAGCACGCGAGGCTCCTTCAATAACGTAACGTTCCGGCGAACGTTTATTCGCGGCTATCCGCGAATAAGGGATAAGATTTTTAACGGGCAAGAGCGGAGGGGCGTTCACGAGCGATACGTTCTCCCTCCCTCCTCTACCCTCTCTCTTTCTCTCTCTCTCTCTCTCTCTCTCTCTCTGTATTTTTCTCTCTCGACATCGCTCGTACGTAGTTTCAGTCAAAATTATGTTACCCGGTACTTGCGAAGAAATACCTAATATCGAGTCGAGAGTATATCTCTATTAGCAACGCGCGTTGTGCAGGAAGCTTAATTCGTCGAATTGAATCGTCGTAAATGCGAAAAGTGCTCGCTACGGAAACGGTCGTTACCCGCGGCAATAAACGAGCCAATCTCAGGGACGCGCGATTTTCACTTCTCCTCTCTCTTCTCCTCAGAAGGAGCAACTCCCTCTCTCTCTCTCTCTCTCTCCCTTTAAATAGATGTTGCCGAGTATTAAAATTAAGAGTCGCAATTAATTTCTTTCCGTCCCATAACGTTTTCAAAAGACGTCGCTCGACGTTCGCGGAGATTAGCGCGAGATCTACTTCGCTCCGTAATCCTTCATAAAACTGTCTGTTACGCCTCGCTCATTGGGGGATCGCTCCCAATGGGGAAATATTCCGTTTATCCAGAGGAAGAGAGAGAGAGAGAGAGAGAGAGAGAGAGAGAGAGAGAGAGAGAGAGAGCCGTCTAATACAATTTACCGCCTTTACCGTCGATCGCGCGAGCAAGCAGTCCGACAATCAAAATGTCCTCGCGACCAGCGGAGAAAACTGCCGGGGAGAATAACGTGACGAGAGGCGAGCACCGAGTGGAGAACAAGGTAGAGCGGAAACAAGAGCGTTGTACAGAGAGCGCGCGCGAGAGAGAGAGAGAGAGAGAGAGAGAGAGAGAGAGAGAGAGAGAGAGAGACAGAGGGAGAGAGGAGGAAAAAAAAGAGAAACATAGAGGGAGTGGGAAAAAACGAATGGAGACGTAAAACGGCTCGGCCGCGGCCGGAGCGCTTTTGGAAAAACGTGGCCGCTCGGTAGCGGCATCGTAAATAAACGGGAGAGCAGGGCGAGCCCGGGGCGCATCAACATCCGCGCGCGCGTGGGTTTCGATTGTCGGCTGCCTCGGTGAGAAGTATTCGCGAGCGCACTTGCAACTCCTTAGGGCGCGTATCAGGCGCGTACGGGCGTGCTTATCAGAAGTCGTGTACACGCGCCATCGCGCCTGCCGCACTCTTCCGGCATGAATTATTAAAAGGCGTACGGCCGAGAGTGGGCTACGTGTGCGAGCGCAGGTGTTACTTTTACGCTCACGACCCCGCGGGACCTTTTACGTTAAATGCGTGCCATTTTCAGGACTGCAAGTGGTTCCTCGGGGAGGAGCGAAGAAACGTGATTCTCTCCCTTCAGGATGGGGTTGTATAATCACGGCTGCCGCGCGATCTGTTAAAGAGAGAGAGAGAGAGAGAGAAGAAGCGAGAGAGGCAGTAAAAAGAGATCACAAGCTCGTCGCGAGAAAGACACACAGCGTCGTCGTTCCTTCGAGATTGATATTAAGACTGAATAAATCGATCGCGGGGCTGACTTCGAGGGCGGCGCGAGTCATCGCGATATTTACGGGCCGGTCATTTAATTCCTCGAGAAAGACCTCCTCTCGCCGAGGGAAAGTGTCGCGCACCTCTTGGCTGCGAAGAAAACCCGACGTCGTGTTCTTTAAATTTCTGTTCTGCAAAGAAGATCATTATTCGGTGCAAATGTATCGCGGTTCTTTCTCGTCGTAGAAACGACACGTAAAATACACCTATCGATCGAGACCTTGAGTCGTAGTAATAACATAAATTTGGCGCGCGTGCACTTGGCGCGCAAGACACCAAAGACGCCGCGCGAATGGGATCCGTCTTGGCGATTCCGTTGGCGACGTTATTTTGCGGATGGATCGGGGAAGGCGTCTCAGAATATTCTTGCGGCGTCGCGGTGTGATTTACACTTTGCCGCGCGTATAAACGGTTATCCGTAGCACGTACGAAGCGAGGGAAGCCGGCCGACCTCTATCAACTTGAAACCATATATCCGATATATCCAATCGCAGCAGTCACTTCGATCGCTCAGAAAGCTGACAAATCGGCGCCGCTTACGGCTGCATAACTTTTCGCGCGGCGCGCGGGGAGTCGCTGTTCCGTCCGAGCTATTCAAGATGAAACAAGAAGGAAGAGGGAAGAGAAAGAAGAACGTGTTACAAGATTCTGGAATATATTCGCCCGTCGCGGAGTCGAATTTTTTGCAGCGTAAATTACAGCACAACGACGCGGAAATGTAAGAAAGTGAGGAGGGAGGAGGCGCGAAGTTTACGGAAACGGCGGCGGCGGCGGCGGCGGCGGGGGCGGCGATAATGCAGCCGGAGGAATTTTACGGCACGAGATATTCGCTTGCGCGCTACTTAATATCGCACGTGTAGATTACACGCGAACTTATAATCGCGTTTTAAACCCGTCCGCGGATCAAAAGCCGCGACGACGGCCGGGAGCGTAACGCGCGCGCTCGTGCGCGCGAGTGAGCGAGGAACGCCGGCTTTCACGAGAGAGAGATTTAATATCTCGCTTCGTTAAAAACGCGCGCGCGCGGAGCATCCGTCTGCGACTTTTACGAGAGAGTTCACGCCCGATTCGCTCTACGGGCCGCGATTTTATATTTTATACAAGGTGCTTGCGAGCACGGAGCCTTGTTTACCGACGTGAATGCAGTTGACTGTAACGAGAGAGAGAGAGAGAGAGAGAGAGAGAGCGGCGTATCTCTTGTCGGACGGCAGGCGAGCGTGCTCGTAAAGTTGGTCATGTTTCGGAGCCTTATTCCGGACGCGAGGCGAACGTCAAATTTGTTAAATATTTCTTTTCATCAAACATGTTAGACATTCCTTTTCGACCCTTTCGGCGCGCACGGCGCGCGGCCATTTGCCGTGTAAAATTACTCGGCGTGCGGAGCGGTTTCATTTGCTCTCACCCTCTGATGAGCTAATCATATATTAATACGTTCAAAAATCGCTGTTGGAAAAGGAAGAGAAAGAGAAAGAGATTAGCTCGAGAAATAAATCGCTCTGTCAATGGCAAGATGAAGAAAAATGAGCGCTGGAAGCGCCTGTCGACTACAGTCGACGTTCGTACTGAAAGAAGCTCCGGTTCCGAGTTCCGTTTTTTCCCCCGCATGAACTCTCGCGTATAACATTGTTTTCAGCTTCGCAATTAGAATAGCATATTTATAGGATTCTCGTTGTGCGCACGAAATACGGCCCTCTTGCGGTGCCGCGCTTTCTCGTCGCGCTCTCTCCGGCGGCTTGTCGACAGGAGGAGCGCTCGTAGCACGAAAAATCCCCGGTCGAAACTCGCGCGCTTCACCCGGAGCGAATGTAATTTCATCGAGACTCTCTCTTGCTCTCATTTGAATTTTTGCCACGTTCGTTCGTCTTCGCTTCGACGACGTTCGTTAGGAGATAGAAAAAGAACGAAAGGAGGGAAGAAAGAAAGAAAGAAAGAGAGAGAGAGAGAGAAACGGTAGGCTGAATTCGCTAACGGCCGGATGAACGATGAAAGCCGCGGGATATCTCTTCGGTGTGTGTAAAAAAGGAGCAGGAGAAATGAACAGTTTGCGTGTGTCCTCCGGGGGTGCTTCCATTATTAAAACGAAAGTGCACGAAAATGCTTGCCGCGAAAGTGTACGCGCTTTTTGCGATGCGTCGCGCTGGCCGGCACTTTCGCACTCTCGCACTCGCACTCGCGGCCGCACGCGATATTTGAATTAACTTAACGATGTAATAGGGACGCGCGTACAGAGCGCGCGCTATTATTATTCAGCGCCGTTTGCTTTGACGTTCATTTCATTAATGCGGGAAAGATTTTTCCGCGCGAAGGCCCTCATCCCATCACAGCGCAACCGCTCTTCCCTCCCTCCCTCCCTCTCTCCCTCTCTCTCTCTCCCTCCGCCCGCCCTTCCGCCCGTCCGTTCGTCCGCCAGCCTGCTCACAATATATTCGCCTGCGTAACGTTGCAATTAACTTAATTAATTAGTTTACGCGTGAGCTACGGTTAAACGAGCAGAAATTGTTTCATTAATTATCAGTAATCGGCGTTCTATTTTCATCGAATTTTAATCGAATCGCCGGCACTGATATCCCGACGGCGCGTTATCGCGCTCTCGCACGCGGAAGTGAGCCTCGCTCGCGGAAAACGAAAATCGCACCCAAGAGCGCGATTTTACATGCACGATCGGTTCAAACGTTCCGGCAATCTCATCCGCGCCCCGCCTGCGTTAATACCGTAATCGCGCCTCGTCGCGAGGACACGCACGCGCACTGCGCCGCGCGTCCCATTTAATTACAAGCGGCCCCAGCTTCGGGCCTCGCTCGCTCGCGCGACGTTACCATCGACGCGCTGCTTTCTCCCCCTTCTCTCCTCGCCCCTGTCTCGCGCTCTCTCGCTCACTCTCACGGTCGCCCTCTCGACCGTGCCGGGAATTCCTCAGAGCCGGAGGAAGCGGCAGGAAGCGCGATCTACAAGGAGGATCTTAAGCCCGAAATGATATGTGGCAGGCGGCGCGAGCTGATGCGCGCTCCTTAATAATCCTACTATCGCTCCTTATTATCTCAGACACGAGGACAGAAACAGAACCCATTACGTCTTCGCGGCAGCCGAGCGGGCCAACAAGCTTATATCCTCTTTGAACACCCTCGGCGCATCCTCGCGTCATCGCAATATCGCGTTTGCTCAGTAACGTGCGTGGAGGTGCAACGGGGAGCGGCTTATGCATAAACGATGCGAGACGCTGCGCTCGCGAAAACGCTGCTTCTTCACTCCCTTGCACCCTCTCTCGCTCTTTCGAGCGAGAGCGCGAGACATCATTCCGCTCGCGCGATTGCAGATCCGATAAAGGTCCTTCGAGAGCCATCCGGCGCGGCGTCTCGGAAACCTCCGACTTCTTCGTCGACCCGTTCAATCACAGGAAGCCGCGCCGCGGACGAAGGAGAGGAGAGAATCGCGAGTACGAGCCGCCGTTATGTCGTCGTTATCACTCCGCCGCACCTGCACACCCCCTCGATGTCCATGAGCCTTTTGTCTCCCTCTCCTCCCGCCTCCCTGCCGGTCTCCTTGTTCTTGATCGCTCCTTCGATCCGAAAGCGAGCGTTGACAAATGTTGACTACTAATTATGACAGTGCGCCCACGCCGGCGATTAATTCCGGTTACCGCTGCGTTATCCGTATGAGTGATCGTCTCGCAGAGAGCGGGAGAGAGAGAGAGAGAGAGAGAGAGAGAGAGAGAGAGAGAGAGAGAAAGGGGGGATCGGAGGGAGCAAGGAACGAGGACGCGCAAACGATGCGCCGACATGGCGGCATGCGTCTGGACGCGAAATACAATTTCTCTTGTTATTTCTCATTTATTAGCTTCGCGGTTAGCATTAATTTATTGGCGGTGATTTAATATATTCGGCCGCTGCAGTAATCGTGTTTCGGCAGATGTTTTGTCAGATTTATCAGGAATTAATTACAGTGCAATTATGATAAATAATTTAGGGCGATGAGTTATTTAAATATCCCCAATTGTGCGGTCTGCATGCGTATTTATAATTATACGTGTATGTGCAGGTGTAGGTAGGTACATACACACAAATGCACACGGAAATTCTATATATATATACAGTGGCGTGCAAAACTTTTGAGCCACGCAATTATTATTATATGTTCATTTCATAATGAGCGCTAAAAACTTTACGCATATATATAAACAAAATGTATTTATTTGTCCTACAATTATATAAACTTTACAGACTCTTGATAGTTCTAAATATTTTATTTTTACACAATGTCTTGTTACAAACAGTGCAAAAGTATTGCGTCAAAAAGTTTTCTTATTCGTAAGAAAAATATATTATTGAAAAATAATAACAGAAAATGTTGTCAACGTTTTTTTAAACTTAATACTTTGTTGCCATGCCTTTAGAAGCAATCACTGTAGCTGAGCAACGGCGAGGTATTGATGCTGTTAAATTAGAAATGTGATCTTGAGGTAAATTTTTGCCATTGAGTTTGCAAATCTTGCCACAATTCAGCTTTATTGGAGTGTTTCTTATTTCCTGTACGTAGTTTGAGTTCTTGCCACAAATGCTCAATAGGATTCAAGTCCGGCGATTGCGAGGGCCAGTCGAGAACTCGCATTTTTTTCACGATGAAAAATTCTTTTATTAGTTTTGATGAATGTTTGGGATCGTTGTCGTGTTGGAAAATGCAACTACGTGGCATGTTTCGAGTTGCATATGGCAGCATATGCTGTGTCAATATATCTCGATACATTATAGCGTCCATAGTGATCTCCCGTGATCTCAACCAAAATGGACCAACTCCATACAAGAAAATGATCTCCAAACCTCCACCATGTTTTACGGTAGGAATTTGGTATCTTGAGTTATATCTTGTGCCTGTTGGACGTCGTATATACTTTCTACCGTCACTTCCGAATAACTGAAACTTTGACTCGTCAGAGAAAAGTACTTTTCGCCGATCAACTTCAGTCCAATGTTCAAATTTCTTTGCAAAATCTAATCGAGCTCTCTTACTTTTCGCACTAATTAATGGTTTTTTTTACACCAGCACGTCCTAAAAGTCCTACTTCTTTAGACATCGAGATATTGTACTTCGACTAATATCAGCAAGATTTTCTTCTCGTAGTTCTCGAGAAATATCCATGGCAGTTTTTCCAACATCTGCCATCGACTTTCTTTTGATCATTTTATCGACGCGCTTTGTAGTTTTGCGAGATCTACCGTTTCGTCGTTTATCAGCTAGAGAGTTCGTCAACTTATATTTAGCAATAATCCTATTTACAATACTTTTATCAATTAATAAGCAATTAGCAATTTCGCGAGAAACCTTTCCTTGTTGAGAGAGATTAATCACGGCTTCGCGTAACTGAAGGCTCGTATGTTTCGGCATTGCGGCAGACAATAGACTGAACCTTAGTTAAAGTAAATATTTACGAAGGAGTTTCATAAGAAACGTAAACAAACCGGGCTCATAAAGGCTCGCAACAAGAATACGGCTCGATACTTTTGCACACATGTAAATATTATATGACTAAATAATCAGAAACTATGTAATTTCAAAATTTTGTAACTGTACTATTATTTGTAAGAATGTTATGTCAACTATTTTATACAATTAATTTTTAGAGCAAATCAATATATCGTCATGTATCTTAAAAAGACACTATGGCTCGAAACTTTTGCACGCCACTGTATTTATACATACATGTATCCTTATCTACAACCACACACACAAGCGCGCAGTTATCATTCGATCGACTCGTAGAGTCGTTAGCGACCGATGAAAATTCAATTATCCGTACGTCTACAGTCCGCTGAAGCGAGAACGCGCGTTCGTTCGTCCGTTCGTTCGTCCGTTCGTTCGTTCGTTCGTTCGTCCGTTCGCCCGATCCGTGTCCTTAACCGCACCGACGCGCGCGGTCGTTCGCCGCAAAACTGCGTCGAAATTCGAAGCAACGGCGGCAGCAGTTGAACGTGGCCACCGCAGTTAATGTTAACCGTCGATAGAGACACTCGCGAATTCCTGCGAGCGCGCGAGCGCGCCGAGGCGCATCGGTCCGGGTGTGAATACTTGGATGGGTTGGCTCGTACGAAATTCCAGTTTATCGCCCCGAACTCCCAAACGATCGTTTTGAACAAGTCCTTCGGCATTAGTCCTCGGCGTTGCGGATGGCGATCGCATTGCGGATGTATCGTATTGTCGGCCATGCGCGCGCGCGCGCGCGCGCGTATTGTGTATGCATCGGGCTATCTAAGTATGCCTTACGACGCAGAGCAGAAGCTGCTTTAACCGTCGCGCGATTCCGGGCTGGATCGTTATCGCCATTGTGCATATGCATCTTGATGGATTCACGTCTCGTCGCGTCTCGTCGTCTCTCGTCTCGTCTCGTCTCGTCTCGTCTCGTCGCGTCGTCGTCGTCGTCGTCGTCGCCGAGAGATACCCGTAACAAGGACAATTCACGGCGAATACACGTCACGGATTAGAATGCGTCAAGACCTGAAAATTAACAGCACGGATCTAATGAGTTTCCGGTGCTGAGCTGGCGTATCGGATGTGTCCGCGGATAAGATTAATCGCACCGTAATCTTGTAAGACAAATTGACGCCACGAGAGAACACACCGAGTCGGCCGGGATCTTCCGCTCGAGCGATTCGCACCCGCTACGCTAAACGTCGTCGGGCAAGTCGGGCTTTACGTATGGCCTTTTTCCGAAAGTTCTTCGTATCTCTTCCTCTTTCTCTCTCTCTCTCTCTCTCTCTCTCTCTCCCGTGGGCAAGGAAAAGTGCTTCCACGCGTTTCTCCGCGTATTTTTGCAGCGAGATTCGCGCGCGCATCATTCTCCGCAAAGTCGCAAAGTTGTGTTACGTAGACCGCGTACATGTCGAATCCGAAAGAGCGACGAATGTTGCGGCTGACATTAGAGTGGAGACCGCACCGCACAGGGAGAGTGGTCTGGCACCCTTATGAATTAACCGCGGAAGGGCCGGCCTCAGCAGACCGCAAGCGCGCGTTCGGCCGAAGGGTCGCGCCGAGAGTACGAGCGGCCCTCTCTGTTAGACCCTCTTTTTCCGCGTTCTTCACGGCTCAGAAGTTTATGGTACTCCGAGGAAGGTCGAGCACCCTGCCACCCTTAACGCGTCTAATTAATTGAGCCCGTGGACGGACAGGGCGGCTCGCTCTGCGGCTCGCAGGCCGGGGCGATCTTTCATCAGCCGCGCGATGAGGAAGGGCCGGGAAAATGTTACCCTCTGCCACGTTCCTCTCCTGGAAGCTCGGATTGCCGAATTGAAATCAGATTGAATAGGGGAAATTACGCGAAAAGCACCGTACGCGTAAGTCTCGACGCGAGCTTCGTGCTCGTCAAATCGCCGCCCCGACCGTTTGTCAATTTTCTATAAAATTTTCTTGAGAATGTTGGAGATTGAAAAGAAAATAGAAAATCCTCTCTCGTTAAATATGTAAGAAAAAAAGAAAATACCTGATTGTGTTCGATTTATTATTTGTAAAAATTAGTAATCCTGCGAAATTGGACAATATCGTTTTCCATTTTCTTCGACGATCGCGGTACAACTTTTTGCATCGGTCTAATAAAACAAAAATAATAAAAAGACAGCCGCGGAACAATGCGTACTCGTATAATTAGGTCTTAACGTATTGCCAACCGCGAGTTACGAGCAGCTGGACTCTAAGAGCCATACAAATTGAAAGCCATGAGAGCAGCAACGCACGTCGACTTCGGCTTTTTTGCAATTTTCGCAGCGCAGAAATATCGGAACGACGAGATCTAGAGATAAGGAACAGTCTTCCCTTCTTCTTGAGAATCATCGACCATTTTTGTTGATCGCGATCGTTCGTTCAACGATCATCGTGAAACGGCGATAGATCTCGCCGAGCAGCTGCCTGAGACGAATGTCGCGATTAATTTCGGTCTGCAGACGCGCGTCGGGTGCGCGTTTGAGCTTCGTTCGCTCATCTGTTCACTGATTCGCGCCGACGACGCTCGACGATTCGCAGCAGAGCTCTGATTCGTCAGTTGCGTTTCGAGAGTATTCTCGCCGGTTACCCCCGAAGAATCCAGAAGACCGTCCCGCTCTTTTCTTTTCTTCTTCACGCGACCAAAGTAGCGAGGCCGGGATGAGAGAAAGAATGGTAGGCCGAGCAGAGTGGAAGCACTCGTCCCCTTCTTCGTGCGATTGCGAGCGCGAGGGACGGGCGGGGAGGAGGTTAAAGTGGAATTTAGCGGGGTGGAAGTTTTAATCTTCCCCGGAGATGATCGTCGAACCGCTCAGACGCACCGAGTTAACTTCTTTCTTTGGGCTTTTTCTATCTCTATCTCCCCGCTGCTTAAGATGGAGGAACGAGTCATTCTCTAGGTTGGCCCGCTCCGCGCGCGCGCGCGCGCGCGCGGCCCGAGTTCCCTCGTAATCTGTTTCTTATCCATCCTTAGACTATCCACCGACATTAAAGCCTTGATAGACCGCGGGCACTATGTTGTCCTGGTCGCTCGCGAAACGAGATTAATCGGCCTTACCTCGGCAGGGTTCTCGTCAGGATTTTGTATACGAGACACCATCGCGCAAAGAGAGGATTTTTGTTACTCTCTTCAATTGACTTTGCCACGTTGAAAAGTGGAAAACTGGATCCGCATCGACTCATCATATCGCCGCGGCGCTCGACGTATGATATCACGAGAAATCGAACGATCGAAAGCGAAAGTTGACTAGTTGTTCCCCGGTTGTCTTAGACGACATGAACATAAAGTGCGCGAAACGGCCAAAGTCCGATGAGAATAGGATGAAAAGAGACGACACGTGTATTCCGCTCGCCACGTGGATGCGTATACACGATGCATGTATAAATGCATTTGGCCCCGTGTTTATTAATGAATGCGCATAATCGAGGAACACACAATGGCCGTTTGAAATTGAAATAGGTATGCCGCTGAAAATGTTCCCCACTTTTAAATAGCCGGTGATTTAAGAGGCGCTAACTACGCGAGAATGAATAGCTGGGGATGATACGGCTGATGAATGCGCCGGTTTAATTCGATTCGACACGGTTATTAATCGCGTCAACATAGCCAAATTAGATTGAAGTGTAGCGGCAAATTCATCGGGGGCAAAAGTTCACGCGCGCGCGTGTTTAAAATAGAAAGCTGACTCGCCGCGCGCAGAAGCGGCCGGCATATCCTATTCTTGTTAAGCGCAACGACTTGCTCGCTCGCCGGAATATAATAAAATAATTGCCGGTGATGCGATTTTCGAGCATATTTGGGGCTCTCCTCGCGCATACGCGACATGAGTGCGAAATGTGAATCGGAAATAGATTTCAGATAACGAAGCTTTCAGAGCGGGAGAAGGATACATTAGCAGCAAAAAATAGCTTCGAATAAGATTCTATAATAAAAAAAGATATATATATATATATTATATATTTACATATAAATATATAAATATATACAGGGTGATCTGAAATTCCCGCATTCGGAGTATAGGACATGATACTTTATGCTGAAACAAACAACTTTTTTCCTTTAGCAAAATTGCGTCCGACAAGTAATTTTTGCAGAAGAGCGGAGTACAGGACATGATACTTTATGCTGAAACAAACAACTTCTTCCTGTGACAAAATTGCGTCCGACAAGTAATTTTTGCAGAAGAGCGTGTTAAAGTTAATATGTTAAAGGGAATAAGCGCTCTTGTCCATGTAGCGCTCAGGGCCGGCGCGCGCGCGCGCCTCACTCGCGTGTAGCTAGTCAGTGATTAGTATTCATAAGTAATATCTTTTATGACACCCATATGGCTTTGTCGTGATTAGTTTACGATATCTTAAGACTATATTTAAGACGATCCTTAGAGCAGTCTGAAAAGTTCTCAGCCTAACAATGAAAGAAAATCTCTTTGCCGTGAAATATGTTTTATTTTTTAATATAATCTCCTGAAACTTCAATACATTTATTCCAACGTCTTTCCGATAATTCAATACCATCATTAAAGTGTGATTCCGGAAGGTTCTTTTCGCTCTGGTGTATAGCGGTGGATTCAAGTTTCATCAACAGTTATGAAACGACGCTTGAAATCCATTTTATTTTGCTTAAAACGATTAAAATGTGCCAAACGCGCTTGAGAAATACGCATTCGAATGCGTGTTTGATCAATTGTTAGCAAATGTGGTACCCATCTTGCACAAAGCTTTTTCAACTGGTGCTACTACTCGAACGCCATGACAGATCGAATAAAATTTTACATGGGTTTATATCAGGGATGCAGTCTGAAAAGTTCAAAGTTCTCGACCTGACACATACATGGCATTAGAAACTGTCAAACTATAATTAGAAAGTGGCATCCCATTCGCCTACCCCATATGTATATATATATATATACATATTTTGTTTCCTTCGATATACGCATCGATTGATTTCCTTTTTTAGATACTTTTGGAATACTTTCGCAAATATCGATCTCTCTGCGACTGCGTAACTTTACGGGCGCTTTCAAATGTGAAGTCGATTACTTCATGCTGCAGTCACCCAATCCACCATGTCATTATTGTGTCGTGCGCACGGTACTTTGACGAAGGTACGACAAAAGGAGCGGGAGATGAGCAAGCCTTGTCATCCTCCCACCGAGATTCGCGAAGTTTTCGCCGTATGAAAAATCCGCGGTAGAGCCGCGCGAGCGCGTCCAAGGGGAAAGTTTTCCGAATTCTCTGTGCGGCACATCCGACACGAAAGTTGCAGGATCACTCAAAGCGCTGCGCTGTATTCTTGACGAGGGCCCAGGATTAAGGGCTGAGTATACTCTTTTGTGAGGGGATAAAAAGATGAGGCGGAAGCTGTGACTGCGGCAGACGAGGACTCTCTCTCCTTCTCTCTCTCTCTCTGCTCTCTCTCTCTCTGCTCTCTCTCTCTCTCTCTCTCTGCTCTCTTGCTTTGCTTGCGCGAAAGCCGGCGCCGTCGGCGGCACACGTATGAACTCTCGTCGTTGGTTTGCCCGGAAGGGACGAATGTGATTTCCACGCTTCCGGTATTTCCCCATTTCCAGCGATGTATCCGGCGACTTCATCGGATCTCTCTCTCTCTCTCTCTCTCTCTCTCATCTCTCGCCGGCCTCAGTCGAAAACGCCCGTAAGTGCCGATCTCCTGACGGAAACAGAGGCAATTCTGGATGCATTACCCGCTCCGTAAGACGTATGTCTTGTCGGAAAAGTCATTATTCTTTGGAGACAGTAACAGAACGGTCGTACGTCTCTCGTGCAAATAGCGGAATAGATGATCTCGACGGATAATTAATTGATTTCCATCTCGCGCTTTCTCCCTCCCCTCCCTCCTGCCCCTCGTCGCCGCGTCTTGCTTCGCTTCATCTTTTCCAGCGGTGTCTGTCGCAGCCGTCGCGGCTGCAGTTTATCGCGAAAAGCCCTTCGCGGCTGAAGCGAACGCCGCGTAACACCTCGATCTCGGGGATTCGTCGGAATGATTCTCGGTGGATTTCACGAATCGACGCTCGGGTGGTAATCGGCATGCGCTGGCGATCTTAGAGCGAAGTCGCCGGGCGACCGGCATAAATTAGTCTCGCCAAATCTCGGCATTTCCGGACGCCCGATAATTGGCTTAGCTCGGGACTGCCGGCTAGACAATAGGGAGATTCCCTTCTCGCCGTGGAAGTTCCACGTTCTCGCAACCTCATTCGCATTCATTGGTTTCCAATTAATTCCTACAAAACGGCGAAGTTATTAAGCCGCTAATTGCGAGGCCGCCGCCGCCGATGGCCAACTGCGAATGGTATTTGCGCATTGCGAAGGAGAAGGAGGAGAAGGAGAAGAAGGAGGAGGAGGTCTGCGTCTTCACGACACGTTGTAGAGGAAAGAAATCAGAAAAGGAAATCATCGTTATTGATAGACACACGCGCGGGGCCTGTCCCGGGCCGTCGTGCAGCTTCGCCGTAAATTATCGGGTCGTATCTGATGAGAACTTTCCGGAATAACTCGATTTCCGCGCAGCGCGCGAGCGGAGAGCAGTCGCCAAGTGAAACTTGACGTCGCACGAACGTCTCTCCCTCTCGACTTCCTACGACTCTTACGTGCGAGAGAAAGAAATCCGAGCTTTTCAGAAGAAACATAACCGTTTTAAAAACTCTCGCTTCCCTCTGGGCAAGGATCAAAAGGATATTAGCTTTGTTGCGTTTGGTCGTCTTCACAGATACGAAGTATCGTTTATTAGTTATCGATATATGCAAATTTCTCCGGCCCATACCGCCGCGCCGGCGCGAGTTGCAGTTGCCAGTCCAATTGCGACGGACGCTTGTCTTTAGGTTCTTTCATCGCTTTAGGTTCTCTCATCGGCGGTGTAATAAATAAAAGATTTCACTTGTCTCGGTGCGTCCTCCCTCTTCTCGATTCATCAAGAAGTTGCTTCTTTCGCCGTCGCGGCAGCCCGAAGTGTATTCCGTCCTCAACGAGCGCTCGGCTGCGAAGCGCTCAAAGGGTTAAAGGGCGAGAAATTTCTCGCAGCCGTATCAGATGCGTTCGTGCGGATCAGAAATCGATCGCTTTTCCCGTCGACAAACGCGACCGGCCACCTCCTGTGTGTGTGTGTGTGTGTGTGTCTCTTGCCTTCGATCTCGAGTCTAAATTACTCCACGTCGTCGTTTCGCGTGCTACCCTGTAATTCCTTCAACGCGCGCGTATTGATACGCACGCCACGTAGATTATCGGACTTGTTTCTGCCCATGCGCGAACGAGATAGAGGACTTCCGGCCACGTTTCCACTTTCGCAGCCACCGCCGGCGCGGCTTCGTCTCATCCTGAAGGATTAACGTTGCATTATACGTGGATCCTGCAAGTTGATCGAATATCTCCGCTGATCGCGAAGGCGGCCGCGTGCTGAGTTTCCATATTGACCAGCTGAAATTGCTCGGTGTGTGTGTTTGGTCAGACGTTACGCGCATAATAGCCACTTTAGCTTTGAAGCGTTCTGCGAAATCCGTGTCTCCCGCTCCCTCCCTCTCTCTCTTCCTCTCTCTTCTCTGAGATCGATTTCAGACACGGCAAACTGACTGAGGGAGGGGGGGGGGGAGGCGCGCCGAGCGTCGAGCGTGATTTCTTCAACGTCGCGAGTTCCAGCGCGAACGCGAACTTTTGTATCGCAACGTTCTCGGACGAGAGGGCGCATCTATATTTCCCGCGTATATTACTTCTCGCGCTACTACAGAAAGTGCGAGGCGAGCCGGAAAAGGGAGAGAGTGGCACGGTCCGATACTCGAGGAGCTTATAAAGCTCGTGTAGCGTAGACGGTCGGTTTTCGCGAGTTGAGTCGAGTCGAGGAGAGGGGAGAGTCGAGGAGAGTCGCTCCTAGCTGAGATTAGCGCGCGCCAGGATACTCTCTCGTGTGTGGATACATGCGCTTGTACGTGTGGAGGCGCGCGAGAGCAAGAACTCGTTTCGCTCCTCGACGGCTCTCTCTAGAGCCGTGCAAAACATACAAGACTCGGTGTTGGTATTTTTCGTCGGTAGACGCGCCGCCAGGGGAAAGGTAAGGAGAACGAGGACGAGGGGAAAGGGTGCAAGAAATCAGAAAGAGAGAGAGAGAGAGAGAGAGAGAGGGAAAGGGAGGGAGGAGGAAAAAAGAAGAGAGACGGGCACGTGGCGAAATTCCATTTCGGAAAGTCTGCGAAGACGTTTCGGTACCGATGACATGTTCAGCCGCGAGACGACGACGACGACGACGACGACGACGACGACGACGACGACGACTACGACTTTCGAGAGCTAGTCGACGCTATTGGCGGCAAATAGCATTTGAAATCGTCTTATTTTCGCGAAGTACTCGCCGCTATCTCGCCGCGGTACATCGATCCAATATCGCCGGCAATAGCGCGAGATATTACAGCGACGATAATTCACGTATTTGAATCGCGCTGGAGTCGCGGAGATCCCCCCCCCCCCGCTCCCCCCCGTCGGTGATCGGAGACGGAAACGCCGCGTCGCTCTTATTCGCCGCCGTAATGCGAAGCCGTTGTCGGAAGAAGGAGGCCGAAACGAGTGCACACGTTTCCGAGGGACCAGCGGCTGCTTCTTCATCGACGAGGTAAAAAATCAGTGCCGACGCTAATCTCCATTCGACCATTCGGCTGGCTCGTGACACACGTGCGAAAAATGTCTTTTTTCCCTTTTCGCTCTGCCTGCCATTTTCACGTCCCGCGAAGACGATAATGAAATATCGACGAGCGCCACGGCTGCGCGCGCCGGCGGTAATAAATGATATAACGTGTTAATAACGTTTAATCGAATCGCGAACGGTTTGCGTATTATCTATCCGACGGAGCTAAACAGAGTATAATCGAACGTCCGCGCGAGCGAGCGAGCGCATGCGCGCGCACGGTGAACGACCTTTGTAAAAATAACACGTGGACGGATTAAAATATTTGCTACTCGGGGGATGGATATTGCAATTTGCTTGATACTGACAGGAATATTTCTGGCATCGGAATATCGGACTTTTTCCATTCGATGGTACTTCATTCATTACATATAACGAACGTATTGATGTGTATAAAATAGGACATTTCGCGAGGATGAAATCCGGCTCGCGCGCCTGATCGTCCCGAGTAAATGAATCTTTTTTTCTTCCAGCGAATCATTTCACTGCGGAACAGTTCAGCGCGGAAAGTACCGGATCGGTACTCCCGCGTATATCAACGTGTGCGCGAAGCGATACGCCCGCCGCGATAAGCATATTTAGCGGCGGACAATGTTGAAGCGAATCCGCAGTATCCGCTGTCGGTTTTGTATGTCCATATCTTTATGTATTTTCTCTCTCTCTCTCTCTCTCTCTCTCTCTCTCTCTCTCTCTCTCTCTCTCTCTCTCTATTTATCTATGTGTATCTCTCCATATTTTATATTTATATCTGTATTTTTCTTGGCGTTTGCCAGTTTTCACGACTGAGGGAGAGAAAGAGCGCGGCGCATTCTATATTCCGCGACGAGAATGTCTCGAAATGAGCCAAGTTCATCTTCTGCCCGACACATTGTGCATCTCGCTCCGACAAATGCCGCCCCTGTTGTGAGAGTCTCTCTCCCTCCCTCTCACTTTCTCTCTCTCTCTCTCTCTCTCTCTCTCTCTCTCTCTCTCTCTCTCTCTCTCTCTCTCTCTCTCTCTCTCTCTCTCCCCGTCTCTTTCCAGTCCTTTCTCCTTTCATCGGTGTGTCTCTACGTCGGCGCAACAAGCGAAACGGCCTGGGCAAAATAGATTCTGCGAAAATGGAGAATGCTGTTTCCGCGACGTTGATTCGCGCCAGATTCGCGGCGAGCGTTGCCCGAGCTCCCTGGCGGCTCGCCGATAAGGCCGCGCGCCGGATATTGGAAAAAAGCGTACTCGGGCAAAGTTTCGGCAATTGGATGCGGTCGCGGAAGGTGCACAGTGCCGGTATAAGCGCGCGAGTGCTTGTGTGTGTGTGTGTGTGTGTGTGTGTGTGTATATGTGCGCGCTTCTTTCCGCGTTTGTAGCGCGCGACCACGAAGAAGCTTCCGCAATTATACATTCCGCGGCGGATTCGTTCTTAGCCAATTTCGACGATCCGCCGCCCGCTCGCCCCGCTCCTATGCATAAAGTTGTCCTGTTCGTGCGCGTAACTACCATTTCGTACGTATAGATTACACGTTCGCGGGTAATTGCTCGGACCGAAACGACGGACTTTGCCAGATTTACTTTCGCAGTTTCGTTTCGCGAGCTTCATTCTGCCAGAGACGGAGGGGGGATGTGTTCGCGCAATTATATTTCAATTATCCCCGATATGTCCACACACATACACACACACACACACAGACACATATACACACACACGTATCCGCGCGGTCGTTGGCTCGCTTAATTTATCGTTCGGCGGTGTGTACACTCGTGTAAGTTCCCCATCGGGAAAAATATCCCCGGCGCTACGGCAGACGGAAACAACAGCCGTTGTGCCTGCAACCGGATACGAGCGGAGACAATTTAAGTTTCGCAGTACGTCTTGCATCTGTAGCCGCGCGTCTACGGGAGCGTGGGCCATTTATTGCGGTTCAAGTAGACTCCGTCCGCGATGTCTCAGACGTTATTGCACATCCGGGTATCATTAAAGCGACACAATGTAGTGTGCGCGCATGTACTTACCACCGGAACGACCACCTCGTCTTCGCGCCGGCCGGACTTCTTTGCCCGACCCTGCAATTTCGCGGCTTTGCGAGCCGCGGTAAAATGTATTAAGCATACCTACTGAAAGTATAACGCGGGCTGTAGCGAGGGATTTTCAATTCGAACGCGGAAGCTGGTGAAGTTGTGTCAAAAAAAAAAAAAATAAATAAAAAAGAAAAAAAGAGAAAGAAAGAAAAATGCAAGCTTGCCGGTGGGGAGAGTAGTTGGTCGAATAAACCGCGGTGGCGGCGGGCGTGTCAACGAGTTTATCAGCGATAAAAAACGCCGCATTCGCCCGGCGAATGATCGAAGGGTAGTCGCGTTTAGCCGCGTGACAGATGGGGAATTTGAATTATCCGGGGACTTTCGTCCGCAGCGCGTGTTGCGCTCTCGCGTTTACGCGGCCCCGCAATGCGCACGTATCAGGAAAGGCGCGGAGCGCAAGCCTCCCGACCGGGTGAAGAATGTTTCGGAGATGTGTTATTTTGATTTACAGCACTCTTAAATCGCGGCTACTTTATGCGACTGCGCTATTACGGCACCGCAGGGCGCGGCGCTTTTCACGGCCGGCTCTCCGAGGGGCAAAATAAAACGGACCGTTGCGAAGGAATTCCTCTTTCCGCGTCGCTGATTAGAATTCTCGACAGAGAGCGCGATTACGGTGTCAGCATGTAAATAAGGCGGGATAAAATGTGCGCTTTTCTGCAAATTATAATTACGACGGTCCCTCCGCTCTCCGTGCCGTGAGGATCGTTACACCCTCCGGGGAAAAGGAATTGTTCAACACCGGCGCGATAATATTGTCTCCGGGCGAGCGAGAGAGAGAGAGAGAGAGAGAGAGAGAGAAACGATGGTCGTAATCGTGCGAACGCGACAACGAGGCACTAGGCAGTTACTTCTTCAACAGCGCGAGTCGATCCCGAGCAATTTCCACGGCGTCTCTGTACTTCCGCGTGTTTGTGAGATCGGGCGAATGAATTATCACGCCGCTCGCGAATAATGGATCGCCGAATTCTTTGCGATCGTTCGCCGAGCAGAAGCGGGAATTATACGATGCAAATGCAGTTCGCGTCACCTTGGTGGAACCGGCTAGACGCTGCACCAGCCGGACGACATTAAAAATATCCGATGATCGGGTTGCGGGAGGCGGATCGGGGGCGGAGGGGGAGCAGGGGCGAAGAGTAAGGGGCCGATTGAATCGCCTCAATTAAAGGAAACTCCTAATTATCAGTCGGAGGCTTGGGCGATATCGGAAAACGATTTGACTTAGCGACGGGTGCGGCTAACTCCGCCGCGCTTGCCGGGCTTGCCGTTCATTCCGCCGCGACAAATTTACTTCTCCGCTCAATGGCGAGTGATCTGCATTGCGGCCGTCTCGTCTTGCATTTCCTCTAACTTAACCTTCCCTATAATCGAATCATTTCGTCGCCGTATCGCCTGAGGCGGCTGTTTGCAATTCAATCTCGGCCACCCTTTTAAGCGTACCCGCTCCGTGCGCCAGGGGAGAGGTATAATGCGATATAATGGAAAATATCGATTAGAAAATTAATTAGAGCCGGGCCCGTCTATTTATTAGCTACGTCGTCGTCGTCGTCGTCGTCGTCGTCGTCGTCGTCGTCGTCGTCGTCGGCAAAAATTGTCTCCGCCGCCGTCGTCGCCGCTTCGACGAACGACGAGAAGAATGCTACGAGTGTTTTCTCGCGATATTATATCGCGTTGTAAAAGCCTTTCTCCTGTCTCTCTCTCTCTCTCTCTCTCTCTCATCGTGAAATATTTTTTCATGCCCCCAATCTCGTCGCGGTCGCGCGTTTTATCGCTCCATCCGCTCGCCTAGTGCGTCAATTAGCTCGGATATTTATCGACAAGGATTCCGTCCTCTCTCTCTCATTTCCGCCCGCGCGGAATCTCTCGCGCGTGTCTCTCAACGCGGTAATAGCTGAAATAGTGCTAATAATAGTGAGTAGAGAGTAACAGCTAGCTGCTCTCTCTCTCTCTCTCTCTCTCTCATTTTCGCCGATATTAACCGAGCTATTTGTCGTCGCATTTTGCGGTTTCATTCAATAACTTTCCTTGCCGCCGCGCCTCGGAGGAAAGCCCTCGGAGGAGCGGCTACTGTCGACGGGGCTTTCAGAGCTTTCACGGAGATACACAACGGGGTCACATGATGGTTGGCCCATGCCAAACTGTCCGCCGCAGCAGTTCCTTCCACGCCGCTCTCCTCCGCCCTTTCTCCGTTCCGACGACGAGTGCCACCCTTTCTCCTTGCCTTCCTCCCGCCCTCAGGCGCCTTTCATCACTCTTTTGTACACGATCCGATAGCCGAATGGCTATCTACATTATGGTTGCCTTCGTATTTTCGCGAGTGAAGACGACGGTTAGGCGGCAAACGGGCAGAAAAGGAACGGCGCGAGCGCGCAGGGGGTTGATGAAGAGAAAGGACGACGCTCTTCCACATGGGAGGACTCGGTGAATCTCTTCGCTTTGAGAGCCACCGCGCGCGCGCGCGCGCGAGCGAGCGAGCGAGCGAGAGAGAGAGAGAGAGAGAGAGAGAAAGAGAGAGAGAGAGAGTTAAAGGCAGCTCTTGGAAAGGAGTCTTGCGAAGAGCGCTACTTATCCAATGATTCTCTCGAGTGTCGAAGTAATCCACGATGGAGAACGCGCGCTGAACGAAATGCGGTTTCCCCGATAACGCGCTCGTATACTCTTTTGAATTCGCGGCTCGTCGAGCACGACATTACGCTCCGCGACGCGCGATGAATGTTAATTGAGGGTTTGGTTCTTTTTGAAAGAGCAACTTTGACGATTGCCCCTCCTCCTTGCCCCTTTGCCCTTGTTTTCATATAAGGTACGTCCACAAAGGGAGAGAGAGAGAGAGACGGAGGGAGAAATGGGAATTTGTCCTCTTATTTGAAAAATCTCCTTTCCTCGATAGACACTTGCGTCTCCGAGAGCGAAGTGATTTTGTGATCGTTATTGCAGATTGTAGGAATTTTTCGTACGCGAAACGAACGACACACGACTGACGGAATAGAGTCGACATCTACGACGCTAATAACGAAACTCTGACGCTGACCGGATAGACGCGCGCGCGCATACATATGCAACATGTGTATGTATATAAATTTTAATAAAATGTCACGTAATGAATTTTTGCGACACACCGAGAATAGTAGATTATATAAATAATAATGAAACGCGCGCGGGCGCGGCGCGTATAATTTTTTGTGTCAGCGGCCGTGCAGAGAGTGGATAATTTGGAGCGCTCTCCTCGGCCGGTGCATTTAATTTCGCGCGATTATAAAGGGCTAGTTTTTGCGCAATTATGACGCCTCCGGCGTCGCGGCGGTATCTGAATGAACGTTTAAGTAGCGAGGATTCCAGACAATGAGTTTTGTCGAGGACGCTGCCCGCTGGAAGGAAGCGGGAGAAAGGGAGTCTGGAAACGGGGTAAAAAGGAAATACTAGCAATGCGTTCGGAGGGCGTGCCGAAAGAGAAAGAAAGAGTTAGGAAGGGCGAGGGAGTGGGAGAGAGATCGCTCTACTTTTTTCCTGCCCTCTACGCTTTCAACTATTCATCCACCGGCGCAGGACTACTTCCGAGCTGGAATTTGCATAATTGTGCGTCACTGCTTTTGAGAAGACGCGGCCTTCTCCTCCTCCTCCTCCTCCTCCTCCTTCTACGGCTCTTCTTCCTTCTCTCTTCTTCGTTTTTCTGCCCTTTCTTTTGGCGCGCGCGCGCAATCAATCTTCGCGCGAATCGACGCCTTTCAGATTCCGCAACAAAGTGCGCCTCCGCCGAAGCGCGAGGAGTCAGGGCGGGGAACATTAATTAAATCATCGTTTCGCGCGCTTCAATTCTATCGCGGGATGAATACGCCCGGGAGAGACGCGTGTGGACGCGGCCGGACGAGAGAATACATCGAGAGAGACGCGTCGATTTATCAGTCGTATACGCGCGAGGCACCGCGGAGTTTCGCGCTGAAGAAACGTCGGAGAAGAAGGTTCGCACATTAAACGCGCGGACGGACTTTTCTCCTCTATAATCCAGTTAACGTCCAAGCTGAGATCCAATTTCGCCGGTTTAAGGACCCTGAGCTATTTATTTCGAA
Organism: Harpegnathos saltator; assembly: GCF_003227715.2. NCBI lineage: Eukaryota > Metazoa > Arthropoda > Insecta > Hymenoptera > Formicidae > Harpegnathos > Harpegnathos saltator. The sequence continues at coordinate 1,086,955 of NW_020230724.1, read as the reverse complement.
CTTGAAGCGTTAATGGGTTAACGATCGATGGGGGGTGCTTTGTTAACGGGGCGAAAGTCCATTTCAATCGGCGCTAAGAAAATGCCCCTCGGCTGAGTTCCGCGCGTTGACAAAGGATTTATTGCAGTTTTATGCTTCCGCGGCGTCTCGGCGCGATATCCATAACGTTACCGTAAAACCGTAATACCGATAAAATCGGAAATCTTTGAGTCGCGCGGAGAACGCTCCTCGCGAACTTTCGCCCGCGATAGACCCGGATCTATTTTTTACTCGAATTATCCCCGGCCGCGAGTGTCTTTTTCTTTTTCCCGCTTCTCCTCCTCCTCCTCTTTCTCCTTCTCCTCCTTCTATTTTTTCTCTTCCTTCTTTTCTGTTTGTACGGATTGGTTTATCACGATACCAATCGAGATTCGTGTTCGCGTGCGCGCGCTTCATCAACCGTTTCCGATCTATTTTAATTCCGTTGTTAATTATCGGCAAAATTCAACCGACGTGTTTTATATACGTTGATATAAAAAATACGTTATTACCGGAGATTATGTGTACATACCACGGGAAGCCATTCTCCGTGCAGGCGAATACCCGCTCGCGAAAGATAATGATCCAACAAACAATCCTGTTAGCCGAGCCAACGTTCGCTCTTTCCTTCTTTTTTTCTGTTTTTACTTCCTTCTCCTCGTCCTCCACCAATCCTTGCACCGTCCAGGTCTTCGAGGATATGGTGCGCCGAGGATACTCGCGCTCTGCGATATCGGTGTGTTGATAGGCGTGATCGACGCGTTCGGGGCCCGATGTGGAATTCTCGCCACGATGTTTTGCAGCGAGCTCCCGTTATTCACAAGTTATTCACAGTTATTTCAATAAAAGGGGAAAGGAATTGTGCGGCGCCGTTTCCGATGGTGCCCTTTATGGCAACCGCTCGCGCGTTCCATTTGTATTCCATTTTCACCGTGAATTTCGCGTGCTACAAAAATATCCCGTTAATGCAGTGCGCGGTGCACGCACGGGAATCTCTCTCTCTCTCTCTCTCTCTCTCTCGCTCTCTCGATTTGCATCAAAGTTGCCGCGCATGAGAAGTTGTTAAACCGAGGTAAAGGGAGCGAAGGCGCGCGGAGAAACGATCGTAACGCGAGGCAAGTGTCGCGGTAAAATACTCATACCTTCAGGTACGATCGCGGCGGGAAAGTCGAATCTCCGCGTGTCGCGGCACATTGCGGCCGCCGGCATCGATTTCCGATGAATCCCCATACATCGACCGTGCGTCGCCTCTCTCTCTCTCTCTCTCTCTCGCGTGGTTGGTTGTCAAGCCCTTTCTTAACCTCTCAAGTCCGGGAAGTTTGTTACGTCGATCTACGGCCAGTCGGCACGAAGTAGAAAATGTCGGCTGCGCCTGCGGAATTTGCTTGCGGAGGCGGAAGACCGGTTGGCCGAAAGATTATGATCCATCCAGGCCGAAATCTCTGCCCTGGTGTTCCCGACGGACAATTATCCTCCGACGTTGCCGGCATCCGTTTATCACGAAACTCGCGAAAGTGACGAAGGAGACGAAAACAAGCAAAACGGACGACAAGGGAGGTGGGAGGAGGGGGAGGGGGAAGAAAAAATACACGAGGGAGATGCGGAGTGTGTTATTGTTGAGTATACACGCGGGCGACCTCGGAGGAGAAGTTTAACGATCGTTCGCAGGGTTGTGTAAAAACAGGGTTGATAGAAGTATAACATCGCGCGCGGCGCCCGGCCGAGTTATGAGTTACAAACTCTACTCGCGCGGCCGACTCATGCACGACACGAACGCGCCTTCGATTAATGCGATTCTAATAAGCTGCGGATGGCAGCCCCGGGCGACGTTCGAGCTCAAGCGTTCACGTTCGAAATTTCCGTCGCGTCTTGGTACGCCGCTTCGCGCTTTATCCCGTAGAGTCGCAATTCGCGGCACGATTTATGCGGCAGGGCTGCGTTGGGAGCGAGAGAAAGAGAGAGAGAGAGAGAGAGAGAGAGAGAGAGAGAGAGAGAGAGAGAGAGAGAGAGAGAGAGAGAGGGAGAATTGCCGGGCCAATGCGAAGAAGCATTAAATTCGTAAATATGTCGTGACGAGCGCGCTAACGGGTCGGAAAATATTTGACGGACTGGGGGAAATTCGCGGCGAGTCGCGCCGCGGCGATCTCTGACGGCAAATTCTCGTGGAAATGGCTACTACCGGGGGTAAGTAGGTACTAACATTGCGAGGAAATATTAATCGAGAGGCGTTCCGAGGGCAGCCAGTCCATTCATTTAGGTGCGTAGGTAGGTACGTAGGTAGGGGTCCTCGGGTTCCAAAGACCCTGTGTCTACATAATACTAATTAATAACCGCTCCCAACAAGATATTAACGAGCCGCGAATGAAACGGTCTCCTCGCATTTGCATAATCGTCGCTGGATTAGTCAAAGTGCCGGGCGAGGGTTCGATTTAAGTTCGGCATCGCGGCCGAATTGAAATATTTAAGGTGGCTGCTAAGTTCCTATCGCAGATGTATAAGAGTTTCACGGAGATTTCGCCGTGATTGAGATAACGTTCGCTGTTCGCGAGAGTACGTATGCATTATCGTTCGCCGACTAAGAAGCTCACCCTCTCCTTCCCCCCCCCTCCCTCTCTGCTCTCTCTCTCTCTCTCTCGCCGGAGGCGCATGAGATTTAAACTCGCTCGCTCGTCGCTCTCTCCGCGAGGACGACGCCACCGGGGGTGCGCGCGGTATCTACCATCGCAGAGACCTCGGGAATCGGGAGGAGCGGCTTGTTCGTGACACTGACATCAATAACTGTCGGGCAAATAGACGCGGGCGTTTATTCATGAAAGGAAAATTGCCGTTCCCCGAAGTCGGACGGTCTGCGCTCTCGGCTTCGCGCGGAGTCCGCGCGGAGTCTTTCGCTTCATTTCGCTCTTCGAACGCGAACTTCGATGTTGCTGCATTTTTCGCGTCGACAGAGCGTAGCGTGTCGACTGCCGATGCGTGAGTTAGTTTTCGGGCTGCGTTGACAGCGCTTTCAGCAGTTTGTTGCTTTCTTCTCGCTGCTTTTCTCATATCGGTAGCCGTTTCCCTTCGATTTATCGATTCGCCATCGCGATGTAGAATCGTGCGTGAAATGAGATCCTTAATAACGTGGTTCTCCGTTCGAAATGTTCTCTTGAGCCTTTACTTGCCACAGCCAATCGCAATCAAGCAAGTAAAACCGCTGCCCACAAACGGGTCCCTGCGAAAGCTCGCGAGTCGGCCAGGCACACCGGGTGACACAGCAGTCAGTATGCTAACCCTTTGAGCGCGGAGTGGAGCAACGGGAAAGTCCTGTCCTGTGGGTGGCCGGGACCACCGGCAGGAAGATTGTCGAACGTTTCGTTGGGCGATCCTGTGCGCCCACAGGTCACTGCGATCGTCTTACTTTGAGCGCGTGTACGCGACCGCAGCACTCAAAGGGTTAGAAGAATTCGTACACAAGAGACGTGACCACCTCGTCTACAAAATGCCCGATGCACGCTACTGAAGAGCGCTAATTGGCGTTAAATGTTGCCCCGTTGCTACTCCCCCTCCCCCCGGCCCCCGGGAGAGCGATTGTTGCGCATTTTTTCTGACGGAGATAAGAGCGCGTCGAATGGTCGCGATTGCGAAGCACTGCTTGCGTCGGGATTAGAGCTGAGGTGACGATATATACGGGACGCCTGGCGCGGTCGTCGCAAGTGCAATTTTTAGGGGGATTTAGGAAAAATGTGAATATTAATATCTTTTGTACTAAATTTTTGTGCCAGACCTCTGTCAGACGTTATTTCATATTATTTCATTACGATGTGATAAAGAGGCGATATTTACGCCATTTAAGCGTCACTCTCTCGGCAAAATGCCGAGCACCACGCAAGCAGCGGCTGGCAATTGTGACGACTCGATGCGCTCCCGAGTCGATCGGGCCAAAAGATGGAGCTGTTTCTCGCAAACGCGAGCGCATGCACGAAAATGCGGCGCAACTCCTCCTTCGGCCGTTCCTCGTCGTGCGTACTTGGCCCGCTCGCTTCGATTCCGCGCTTTCAATCTTTTTTTTTCCTGCCCCTCGGCTTCCCCGCAGCCACTTCCCCCGCATTGGAGATTAAAGTTCACGATCGCGCGGAGCTTGCGATTCTCGCGGTGGGTAAGAAGAGGTGGGATAGATTCGGCAAAAATCGTTTACCTCGGATCGCGCGCGCTCGCGCGGTTAGCCGTGCGAATAAACACGAGCCGCGAGTATATTTGCGAGACCGTAAAAAGCGTAAGCAATTTTCTCTCACCACCGTGGAGGGAAATAGCAACTTTTCGAATATCGCGAGCCGGCAGGCCCGAGAGTTAGCCGGCGGAAAGAAGTAATCTCGCCAGCCCGTCCGCGCGCGCGCGCGCGCGCACTACCGCGGCCCTCGTTTTCTTATTGGCCGTCGTTTAGCATGGGATGAAACGACGCTCGTTTTCTTGCGAGGTCGAATTAAAAAGCAGACTCCTCGTATCGCTCGTCGAGTCGGGTTTTATCGGGCCCTGCGCGCGCGGATCGATACCTTCCGATAATTGGTGCGCTCGGATAGATGTGTAAGTAACCGGACAGATGAATTTTTGATTGCGGCAGTATTTAGTAATAGAGAGAGAGAGAGAGAGAGAGAGAGAGAGAGAGAGAGAGAGAGAGAGAGAATGGACGGAACGTGGTTGTTGGCCGATGAAATAAGCAAGATTTATATCGACATGTAGAGTGGAAAGAAGATGAATTTCTTGCTTTAAAGGTCGTCCCGGTTTAAAGAGACATCTACGGACGCGAGAGACTATTTCTCTTTTCCAAAGTGTTACTTTATCGGAATTGAACGAGATACTTTTCCACGTCGACTGCGCGCGCGAGTTTATCTCAATTCTGAATATGGGGAAGAGGAGAAATTTTTCTTACGCGAGGATCGCGGTCCAGTCGAAAGGCGGATCGAAACGCGGCTGTTTATTTGTCTCTCGGTAGCGCCGTTGCGCCAAGATTATGCGAAATATTTATCTACACTGGTTGCGCGCGAGCTTATCTTAATATTGAATGTAGGACGCGCGGAACGAAAGGAGAAAAATCACGGCGACAATAAAAAGCGACCGATAAAGCTCCCCGCCGTTATTCCGTATGCTCCCGGGCGATATATCATTTATCGCTAGTCGCGATCATTTTCCAGATCTGTTGACACGATATACTGGAATAAACGGGAGGGTTTCAGCCGCTTCCGCGTCCTCTCTCGCTGCGAAGCTCGCAAAATGCGGTTTTCGCAACGAAATTTAAACGCTTCCGTCGATCGCGGTGAGAAATGGCGGTTTGCTCGCGTGCGCTCTCTCTCTCTCTCTCTCTCTCTCTCTCTCTCTCTCTCTCTCTCCTTTTATCTCAATTTTTCATCAGGAATCCCCGCCGGGCCGTACGTCGCGGGTCGTGACCGCACGCATTAAATCGCCGCTATTAGACTGCGCGAATTCGCCGCTTCGAATGCCCTCTTAATTAACTCAAAATATCGGTCCGGTATTCGGGACAATTCGTTAGCGGACAGTCAGTCGGCGCGCGCGCGCGCGTTTTCCTCCGGAACTGATTAAAGTCTACCGCGGCACGACGAATCCCTCTTTAACTCCGGTTAAGTTCGAAAGCACGTTTACATCTCGCGCATAGTTCCGCGGGGTCGCGCCGCGCCGTATGTTAATTTAACGCGACGCGACCGAGTAATTACCGCGCGCGCGCGCGTATAGACGAAATTTCATTTTCGCGAGCCGCGACCGGCTTTGGATGTAATTGATGTAAGCGCAGGGATAATTAACGGGGACCGCGTGACAGTGCGACATCCCGGATACGCATTTATTTCGCGCGCCCCCCCCCCCCTCGTCCCTCCCCCTGCTGAATTATTCGCCTCACGCGTGCAACGTAAGGCACGATGAAATTTTCCCGGAGCGGGTCTTTTTCGTCGAACAAGCTGCGATTAGCGTCCGCGGTACCGCAAACGAATGGAAACTATTAAATTACCGTCGCTCTCCCCCTCTTACTCCGTCGTGCTCTCGCTCGCGCTCGGGCTCGCTTTCGTCGAACGAGACATCGCGCTATTAATTATTCGCTACGCTCCGCCGAATTTTCCACTGCCTCACTCTTATCTTTCGCCATCCTCTGCCCCGCCCCCTCCCTCCCCCAGGCTGCCACAGTAACCCAATCTCATGGTATTACAGATATCTTCGTACGTGCGCCTCGCGATAGATAAGTCGTTTTTACGGCCATAACTCACAGCACGCATGGTATCGGAGAAACATTTGGCCCATATCGAAAAGTGCTCAGATAAAAGCGGATCAGTCTAGTCGGGCTCGCTCGGTCTCTCGCGCGCCAACAGCGTGCAACGTAGTATCGCATTCCGGATCACGCTCCCGTTTAAGATGGATTTTGCATTTTATGGCGGATAGATATTGCGGCTTTATCGCCTGGCAAGATGCGCGCCACGCTTGCTTTATCATCCGCGCGTGTTACCACCGAAGTCGAAATTGAAATATAATCCGGCGCGTGGTGTGTGTGCGTGCGCGTGCGCGTGCGTGTGCGTGTGCGTGTGCGTGTGTGTGCGTGTGTGCCGGGCCGTCCCATCGCTCGCCCTCTTATCTCGGCCTTCGTTGTTCCCGAAGTTCGTCTCTCCACCGTGAATCGCGCGATACGCGCTGCGACTGTTAGTTAATTTTCATTAAATAGATAGCATTCTCACTCTCGGTCGCACGCACACACACACACACACACACACACACACACACACACACACATGTCGTCTCTATTTCGCTCTCTTCATTTCTCTCTCTCTCTCTCTCTCTCTCCCTCTCCTTCTCTCTCTCGCTCTCTTCATCTTTCTCTCTCTCTCTCTCCCTCTTTCTCTCTCTCTCTCTCTCTCTCCCTCTTTCTCTCTCTTTCTCTCTCTCTCTTTCGTCTTCCTACCCCTCACGCTCACCTCGAAGCGCGTTCGGGTCAGGACGCAAAAGATACGCGACGTGAACCGGTGAACATAGTTTTAATTGCATTGCTTAGTTACACTTGCAAATACGCGATATACACAAATACGCAGGTAACGCGGGTAAATAACGAGCCGAGTTGTAATTATTTCCAACTCCCCGCTCGTTTGCGGAGTTATCATCGTCGCGCAGTTATCATCGCGGCAGCCAGCCCGCCCTCTCCCCCCCTCCCCCCACCTGCTGTCTTCCACGCCCTTGTCCGACCTCGAACCGCCCGGAGGCCGACTCTTTTTCGACTTCTAAGGACCACGACGAGGACGAGAACGAGGACCAGGGTGAGGACGACGCTGCTCGTTAAATCCGCTTGTTAACGCGATTCTCGCGAGTCGCGTGGCTGCTTATCTTCGACGGAGAGAGAGAGAGAGAGAGAGAGAGAGAGAGAGAGAGAGAGAGAGAGAGAGAGAGAGAGAGAGAGAGAGAGAGAGAGAGAGAGAGAGAGAGAGAGAGCAAGAGCAAGAGCGAAAGAGAGAGATCGCGTCTTCTTGCCAGCTTTCGATGCGCCGCTCGCGCGCGTCGCGACGGGACGTTAATTGTATCAGCGCATGCCGCGAGCGTGCGCGCGCAACTCGCGGCCCGGGCCGGTCTAATTAGTCGTAATGCACTGCGCGCACTTCGCGAATCGCCGCTCGAAACTTGCCCCGTGGCAACGGCGGCGTTACTCGTACAGTGCACTTTCGTCCTCTCTTTCTCTCCGCCTTCGTGGAGTACGTGCACGTTGTCGGCCGCGCGCGGTTTCCGCGCGGCGCGCGAAGAGCCAAGTTGGAGGAGCCACGACGAGCACGCCCATTCGGAGCCGTGCACGCCGTCGCGACGTGCCGGAGTTAGCTCCGGATATTTTGAACAATATTACGTCGGTACCGGGGCAGACTGCAGCAGCAGCCGCCGCCGCCGTTGCCGCCGCGGAAACTTGGCCAAGGGTTGTAACTCACGTCGGGGTTGCTTTAGTGCGACAAGAATCGGTAGCGCTGAGAGACGTCGCGGAGAGAGGAGGAAGGTGAGGAGGAAGGTGAGGAGGAGGAGGACCAAGAGGGTCGCGGGGATGCACGGTGCGGGCACCCTCTTGTGACGAGTGCGAGCGAAGCAAGCCGGTTCAGCCCCCTTCGCTATCCCCGTAGTCCTTGGCAGCAACTTCGCAGGCTCGCGGCTAATTGTTCTTGCCGGCGGGCTGCAAGTTACGAGGCACTTCGGACGCGGCGCGGCGCGGCGCGGCGCGGCGCAACGCGCCGATGACGAGCGGCGGCTGCGATTGCCGTTTCCCCGAATTTCGGCAATTCGCCGAGCGCGAACACGTTTCCGCTCTCGCCCGCGTCGAGGGCCGATTACCGCTGATCGCCCTTTCTCCCTCCCTCTCGCCCTGCCGAGCAGCGGCGGGGTGGCGGCGTTGAAAGGCCGTCGTCGAGTGTGTGCGTAAACGAGCGACAGTTGTAGACGATGTCCGGCCAATTAGACGGCCCGGGCATTTTCGAGTCGCCGTGCGAATTGATGGCCCCGCGAGAAGAGGGCCCAGCGATGACCTCTCTGAGGGTTTTTAACCCCCTTGCGCTGTTGCGGCGATGCGCCGGGGTAACTTTGCTCCAGCAGCGGCTCGAGGAAGGACGAGCGCTTATTTGTGCGGTTGTGCGAAGCATTCTCGCGCGCTGCGCGCGCGCGTCTTTTGACGAGGTAATTAGTAAGCCAGGAGGGGGGAGCGAAGGTTTTTCCTTTTTTCTTTTTTAATGTAAGCTTGTTGAACGCAGCAAAGGAAGGGTAGAACGCGAGGTATACGTGAGAATAGGAACAAGGCTCTGTTGTCGTGTGCTAAAAGCCAAGTGATAAACTCGGAATAAATAATTACCGCGTGTAATTACCGCGCATACGCGTATGCGTGTACGTATGTTTTTTTCTTCGGATTGTACATTTCTCATTAACGTTGATATTTGTATCTCTCGCTCGAAAAGTGAGACCGAAACGGCGCGGTGCGGCGCGGCGGCTCACACGGCAGTGTGTGATTCACTTTGAATTTTGCGCTTTGCGAGCGGCGCACCGCTCGCGCATTAACTCGCGTCATTTATTCTGCCTTTGTTGCGTTTCGAGTAATCACAGGCATGCGAAAGTTGATCGGTTAAAGTTGACGCCTGTTGATTCGATCCGTTCGTCGGCTGAAGCCTCCGATCGAGCCGAGGAGAAGAGGTAGAAAGAATCACACACGGGCCAGGTGGGAGCGACAGTTGGTCGGGGGGAAGGGGGAGGGAGAATGACGAGCGAGCGACGGGTTGAGCCGCGACGCGGCAAGCTTTTCAATCGCGAAGACACACGTATCTTCCGTTTACTCGCGATAACGGGGGGGGGGGGGGGGAGGAGCGGTAGCAGGAGTCGGACTCTTTACGCGCCGAAAAACACGGGCGGACGTAATCCGGCGCGCAAGAAAATGAAGAGAGGGAACTCCGCCGTGGGGAAATACCGGCGCTAATTCGACAATGCGCGAGCGCGAGTCCACTATTATCAATGTCGAATTTCGCTGCGCGAAACTCGTGTCCGCCGGTGCGAGAGCAAAAGAAGATGAATCTCTCTCGCCGCCGCTGCCGTCGTTCCCTCGCTCGGGCATTCGCCCGCACAAAGGTCGGTATAAAACATTCCGATGCAATGAGATCGGCGATTGTGAATTGCGCCGCTCGGAATGGATTAACAGGAATCGATTGTCGGATACGAGTCGGACGGGTGGGACGGCATGCGAGATCTGACGACAGTTGAATTACAACGGTATTGCTAAACGCCATCAGCCCGAGGTTAATTGTTCTTGCCAAACTGCTATGTTACGAGCTCCGCTACGAGCGATTACGAGTAGCTCGAACGGGGGAATTTGAATTTTGATGGCACGACTCGCTGATCGCTTGCGCAGAACGAACTCGTGGATACGCGCACGCTTTAATAAACTTGATGATTCGATCTGGAAACTTTTTCCGGGGACCGTGCAAAATGGCGGGTGACGCGCATAAATATCGCCCGTGCGTGTATGTGCGCGCGGGTGGACAGGTGTGGCAGCGGAGGTGGTCAGAGCCGATGATTAAGGACGAAGAATTTACATTGCAAAGATGATCTCGGCGAGATCTGGGCCGGGCGATAGGGAAATTCAGACAATTCCCATATGGTAATGCGATCCGCGGAAAGAATCGTATTGGTCATGCGGCAAATTACCATGTTCTGCATGAATGTGCAAATACGTCTGCAAACAGGAGCGCGCATACGCGCCGTCGTTATCAGATCGCGTATCATTACGCCACGCGGAATACGTTAATGGTATTATTATCACTCGCGAATAAATCGGTCGTTTATTTGAGAGTGGTATAAATATATAAATATATATAAGATTCCCGAGATAACGACAGTGGCGGCGATTGGTGGCAACGGACGGAAAAATGGAAAACGGCGCACACCCGGCGCGGTGAGAAGCGCGAAAGCTGCTCGTGCATGCCGTGCGTGTTTGTCAATACACTGCACTGAGAGAAAGGTATATGATATTTGGGAACTGTAATGATATAGTAACTAAATTATAGTCCGAAATGTCATATTTGTAGTAAGTATTACCATAATATCGGTAATAATTGCGATACAGGCATAGCATAACCAACCGTATAATATTTTTACCAAGAATTATAGTAAGTTAAGCTAAAACTATTGTATGGATACAAATCCATAAAATGGTAGGTAAAGTAACTCTTTTGTATAGTCAATATTACCAGAATATTTGCTAAATGATGACAGATGTAACTGTATATGAATATTAAATCTCACTATATTGAGATGAGTGAATGAGAAATTACCATATATGTGGCAAAAGTAACTAAACGCAATTATTTAAGACAATCATTGACTATATATTTGTGTTTATTCTACTATATTTCGCAGGTTCGACGAACTATAAAAATATGGTTGACGTCAAAATGAACTATAAAATATAGTGAGGTTATAGTTAATTGAACTATATTTTTCTATCAGTGTGTATGCCGCGATGGCCACCGGCGACTGAAACTACGATATGCCTCCTTATTAAATTATAACGTTCAACTATAATTGCACGTAGAAAATCCAAAGTACAGTCGATGGAACGGGGCGAAAAGTATCTCGAATTACTTTGATTTCTTAATGGCGATAATTAATCAGTCAGATTGTATACTTAAGATCAGCTTATAAGTTTATCTTCAGGTTGAGTTTACAACGTTATCTCAAGATCTTAATATAAGATTCGAAATACAAGAAGAAACATAAGATCCGACTACGAGCACCGCCTTAAATCTCAGCGTATAAGAGAATATGATATCGTTAAGAGAAGAAGAGAATATTAATAATAGCTTTAAAAATAATATTTTGTTCGATCTATTGTCGCGTTGCGACAAAGCACCTCTGAAACTACCTGCATGCCACTTATCTTGGAAGAAATTGGCTTCAACTTCTCCGTCAATTTCCTACGACCTCTCGAGAAAAATTTTCTACATTGCAAAATTGATAACCCGGACTCAAAGGGTTAATCACCATTATTGTCGAGTTAGATTTCCCTACAATCACAATGAAAATCTGCGTGGCGGTCGCGTGTCAAAGGAAAATGTTCGGCGAGTAAGTCGCGGGGGAGAAAGGGGCGCGCGCGTGATTTTCTCGGGAGCGGCGTCGCTCTCGCAGCAATAAGTAGCGCGGGTAAATCGGCTCGATACAGTACGGTTAGTATCGGCGGCCACAGTCGATCGTAGTTCGATAATCTTCGGGGCAAATTTCGAAGAGCGGCGCCGAGTGAATTTCTCGCGGAAGTTACCTCGAGCTCCGCCGAGCGGAGCGTTAAACGGCACCACATCCGGATACACCACGGCGACACATGCACGCTACACACAACCCCCAACCCTCCTCATACACCCGCTCGTGCAGTCGCGCATATACAGGGTGGGGCAATAACTATTAGGACCTGAAATATCTTCGAATCTGTAAGGTCCAGTGGAAGATCTGTGTGTAACCAGAATTGCACGGTACGAGGGGACTATCATATAGCGATAATAATTTTTGGAGGCCAGGTGGAGGCGCTTCGGAGATACCAAGGTCAACTTGCGTTTTTTAATTGGGAACCCTAATTTTTTGTTACACTGTCTTTTTCCACCAATTAATTTGAACAACTTTTGTCTAAAACATTTTTTCACTTGCCTAATATTTTTTGAGATATTTGAGGAGAACTTGATAACTTTTTCAATATTTAACTTACGATATCTCGCTAACTATTTGTCGGAAGAAAAAGTGATACCAGACTTTCTTGCTTTATTTAGTCTCGAGAATATATCGTTACAATAGCGCTCTGACTTTTGTTAACTTGCTGATTTTTGGAAATTTTAAAATCATCAGAGATTAACAAAAATCAGGGCGCTATTGTAACAATATATTCTCGAGACTAAATAAAGCAAGAAAGTCTAGTACCACTTTTTCTTCCGACAAATAGTCAACGAGATATGGTAAGTTAAATATCGAAAAAGTTATCAAGTTTTCCTGAAATATCTGAAAAAATATTAGGCAAGTGAAAAAATGTTTTAGACAAAAGTTGTTCAAATTGATTGGTAGGAAAAAACAGTGTAATAAAAAATTGGGGTTCCCGATTAAAAAACGCAAGTTGACCTTGGTATCTCCGAAGCGCCTCCACCTGGACAAAAATTATTATCGCTACATGATAGCCCCCTTCGTACAATTTTGTGCAATTTTGGTTACACAAATCTTCCTCTGGACCTTACATAGATTCGAAGATATTTAAGGTCCTAATAGTTATTGCCTCACCCTGTATACAAACACCCCTGTACGACTTACGTATCTTGGCTCACCTTGCACGTGCATGTATGTGTGTGTTCGTGTACACATACGCGCGCGCGCACGTGGAACATCGGGCTCAATATACAGGGTGTCTGACATAACGATGACGTAAAAGCTCTCGTACGATTAGGTGAAATTGAATAAAAAACTCCTCTACCACTTTGCGAATAACCACGTAAGATATCGAGATATCATCAATGAAAGAACATTAGCGAGTAAACTTGACAACCATTCGCAAGTCTTCTTTAATTAATGACTCAGAATTTTACATTGTTTGCAACATGAGAGAGACGCAGGGCTTCTTTCTCGTTTACTTTGATCTAATCCGCAGGCACACAAAGCCGATGTCGCGGTCATAATTCTTTCAACAGATCGCGTTCACATTGCGTTTATTCGCCAATCTACCTCAACCAATTAGCCAACATTTTATATGCCTGTTCACAAAATGGCCGAGGCAATTTTGTTCACTTTGATCCGACGTATGATCTACACGTACACGAGAGCTTTACATGTCATCGTCAGACACCTTGTATATCAACACTTACACACGCGTTATATACGCACCTATCCGCTAGCCACCCCCTCCCCTATACACACGCGTCCGAGTATCGAAGGAAATATAGTTAGCCGCGGGAGGATTTGGTCTGGTCTCGCTGTGGATAGGGAACGCGAGAAGAGGGGAAGTGGCTGCAAAGGGGCGAAGGGGGGCAGGCGGGCCAAAGGGTAGCAGCAAAGAGACAGAGACAGAGACAGAGAGAGAGAGAGAGAGAGAGAGAGAGAGAGAGAGAGAGAGAGAGAGAGAGAGAGAGAGAGAGAGAGAGAGAGAGAGAGAGAGAGAGAGAGAGAGAGAGAGAGAGAGAGAGAGAGAGAGAGAGAGAGAGAGGGGGAAGAGAGAGTGGCGCGGCGAAGCGTTGGGCGCAGAGACAAATTGTCGAACAGTGCTTGCGGTCGGACGTACACATGTTCGCCGAAGTTGGGTTACATTTAGAAAACAGGATTACAGTTTGCCCGCCGGTGCCCCGGTCCGAGTGTGCGACGAGCAGCAGCGTGGTCGCGCGCTCGCGCGCTCGCTCGCTCGCTCGCTCGCGGGGGTCCTGAAGACTATGAAACTGCAATGCACCTGCTCGCCCGGTCGCGCGCGCAGGTGGCTTTTCGCAGATTCCACCCGTTTCGCTTTCGCTCGCGGTGCCGGCGCGGTTGCGGTAGCCGCGACGTGCCGCCTCCGACATTCGATCGCGGAAATCGATGGCAGGGCCCCTCAGCCTGTTTCTCATTATACCGTTGGCGTTTTTACAGCTGCTGCTGCTCGTCCGCCGACGGCGCCGGCGCCGCCGTCGCATCGATCCGCGTCTTTCCGGCGCGATTTCGCCCCGTTCTCGAAAGTCCCGCGCTTCCCGTCACACGGGAGATTGGAGGGCGGCTGATTGGACTGATGTCATTTCGCGCTCGACGAGTGTAGCGGCCGTGTCGGTGAATCAAGTACTAGGGAGAGAGAGAGGGGGGGGGGATTAAAATGCAATTGTCGCAACGCTATCGTTAGGGTTTTCCGGCGAAGACAATTCTCACGAGGGGATGAACGAGCGAGACGGTCATCTCGTGAGCGGCGATCTCAATCGACATCGGCGGAGGGGGAGGGGACGCTTTTCGGCACGCGTCCGCGTGCACTCGAACGCTCGAGCGTTTTCCCACATGACTCCCGTTCTTATTTAATAATCACGGGGAGAAAATTAAAGTGGGGTGCTCTCTGGAACGCGCTGCCCTTCGCGTCGTCGTTCCGTCGGCGACGATATCTCTCATGCGGCAGCGAGGTTGGCTTAATAAATATGAGAGCCGGGACACAATCTCGAGGAATATCAAGTGAGCATCCACCGTCGGGGAAAACAAAGTTGCCCGGGCGAAGTTTACAATTCACTTTGAGAGAGCGCTTTCTAGGTTTGTAAGCAAGTTTTATTGTCGCTAACACACAAATTGGTGGACGGTAGTTGTTTATGAAAGCAAGGTTAGCATCAATATTGAATTGTCATACGTGTGGAGACACGTGGGGAAAGAGACAGGGAGAGAGGGAGGGAGAGAGAGAGAGAGAGAGAGAAAGCGAGGGTGAAGGCGAGGGGGCAGAGAGTGCACATCGCGTTCCGCGCATTCGCATAGTCGACGTGTTCTTCCTCCTCGAAAAAGCAAACAGAGAGCCGCTCCTGTTTACTCGTCCCAGTAAACGTTTTCGCCTTCCTGCACTCCACGTAGCCGTTCTTTGTCGTCTGATGCCTCTCCTAACGCAGCGTGAGAGATTGTCACGTTCTGTCTCAGGCGCGCGCTACACACATACATTTTGACTTATAAATCAATAGGCGGCAGATACGCGCATTTTCGTTGCGCCCGGGAACATTACGCCGCGAAGATGCGCGGTTTTCGCGATCGATGCGGATATACATGTGCACACGAGGCTCTGGTTATTCCGATCAACAAGGGTGGAAGCAAAAGGGATCCGCGCAACCGGATGCTATCAATCGCAACAATCGAGACGTCTGCATCGTAATGCGGCTGTATAAATTAAGTATCCGCGTGGTCATCGTCATCATCATTATCAACATCACTATCATCATCATCATCATCATCATCATCATCATCATCATCATCATCGTTACCATCATCGTCGTCGTCGTTGTCGTCGTCATCATCATCATCATTATCATGGTCGTTATCGTTGTCGTCATCGTCATCGTCATCATCATCGTCAGCGTCATCATCGTCAAAGTTATCGGTTTGCAACGCAGCAACGAAGACGCGTACATACACGCACAATGATCGACCGGCGCGCCGTAATCCGCGAGCTTCCCTCGCGCAAACTTGCCGCGCCCGCAGCTCGAGCCGCGCGCGACGACTTGGATGTTAGACAGGCGGGCGGGCGGGGGAGCGGTGGTGGCGGCGGCAGGCGAATAAAATAATTAATGCGCGTCGCGTAGCCGGCGCGCCGTCTCGCGGCATCGTTAATAAAGCGACGCAATAAAAAAGTGCGGGAGGATAGAAGTTTGGCTCGTGAGCGAAATTGGCCGGGTCGAGCCCGGGGCCACCTCGGGGAAAGGGCGAGCAGTAGCGGACGGTTGAGTTTCGGTCCGGCAGGGGGTGGTCCGCGGCGACGCGCGACGTGATGCGACTAAACGGCGAAAGATGAGGCCGTGAGACACTCGATAAACGCGGAGAAATGCGAAACACCAGTAAAACCTCTCGCCCCGAGCCCCTCCCCTCTCTCTCTCTCTCTCTCTCTCGCTCTCGCTCGCGACCTTCTGGTTCTTCACCCGCCGCTTCTGTGTACCTTTCTACGGACGCGCCACGGCTCGCGCATTCGTCCACCTCGCACAGTCCTCGTCTTCCTTCTGTCGCGTCGCGGCTTTACGAGCGACTTCCTTTTTTACAGCCCGACTGCATTCTCCGGGGGAGAGTCGAGTCGCGCGTAAAAAGTCCCCGTCATTTCTCTCGTTTTCATCAGGAAGTAACAGAGCCGATTTGAGGAGGTGGCGCAGCTCGGAGGAAGTCCCCCCCCCGGGGTAATTGCGCCGAGCTGTCGCGTTGCTTTTCTTATCGCGACCGTGTTAGTCGTCTTCGTCGCCGTCGCCGTCGCCGGCGCGCTATTGTCGTCTCGCGCGAAGGAGAGACCGCGGCGTTATCGCAACGCGTGTTGCACCGCTCGCCGATGTTAAACCCGCGGACAACGACGCCGGCCGGCTGGCCGGCTGTATTGTACAGATCAATTATCGCAGATAATGCGTACGCAGCATAATGACGGTGCATGAAAGGAATATAATTACCGCGACGTAGCGACGGCGCGATGGAAGTACGATCCTTTTGAAGTTCGAATAATGAGACAAGGTGGGCGCGCGCGTAACCGTTTCCTAAACGCGGTTCCCGCGTTCGCCATTCACATGGCGGCTAATACGCGAATTAAGTATGCATGTCTGACTCACAATGCAGTCTTTGTGCTGTCTATGCGCGCTGTAATACGCAAGATATCGCGTTATTGATCCATTTTTCCGCGCGCCGCCGAAATTCAAAAAGAGAGACCCCGACGCGACATCGCTTCCTCTGCTCCCTCCCTCCGCCCCGCCCCGCTCCGCCCGCCCCGTCACTCGTCGGTGAACGAGCGAGGAAGTACAAAGGCCACGATTTCTCCTCCACCTCCTCCTCTCCAGCGATCGCGGATGACGTGGTGGTATCGCGGTGCCGTTGAAGCTTCCGCGTCTTTCTCGACGTTAAGTTAACAGGTCGCCTGCCACGGGGGGGAGGGGGGGGGCTCACCGGGATGACCGGCGGCGCTGCCGTATCAGCGCGGCGGCGTTGTGTTAACTCGCGTATGAAACGCGTAATCGTTTGCGTGTGACAGCTGAAATATGCAGCCAATAAAAACGAGCTAACAAGCGCGCATATCGCGCGTCGCGCGAGTCGCGATTTGTTTATCGCGTTTTTGTCGAGTGAACTTTTTTAGTCGAGCATTAAAACTGCAAATCAGAGCGCCAGTCACCAGCGGCGGCGACGATGACGACGACGACGACGACGACGACGACGACGACGACGACGCGCGTCCGTCCCAGCTACCCAGGACGGTACGTGAAATTCGTCAGCGGCGGCAAAAAGTACGGCGCAAGTACGGCGAGGATATCGGGACGAAGAGGGAGAGGGGGTTACCGAACGGCGCTCGGTATCGGTAACTCGCGCAGAGCGACATGTAAAGTCACGTGACAAATTACACCGGCGACCCCATTTATGTCGGCTTAACGCCACGCGGGGGACCATCCATCTCCGAATTCTGCTTACATTAGTTACTCTTCCGGATGTATCGCGCGCGTGCTCGCGCACACTCGCTCTCCGCCGGGAGCGCGTCGACGGGGACCCCCCCTCTCACCTCTCGGCGACTTCTCACCGCCGGAAATCTTCAGTCGTGCGCGTGCGCACGCGCGAGACTCGAGTTCGTTGCTTGCATTCGAGTGTTAATTAATCGGCAATATTTTAAGACGACGCACTCGAGCGTCGACGGGACGTAACGATCATCGCGCGCACCCTCTCGTCTCCTCCACGCCCCCCGTCCATATTATTCCCGACTTCTCCTCTCTCCATTCTCCCTCTTTCCGTTCCTCACTTTTGCACGCGCGTGATCCCTACTCCCCTTCGCGTCGTAACAGCGCCCGAGTTATTACAACGACTCTCTCTCTCTCTCTCTCTCTCTCTCTCTCTCTCTCTCTCTCTCTCTGTGCCTCTCTACTTCCCCCTCCTCTCTTTTTCTCTCTCGGGTGCTCTTGTTACCCGCCGTTAATTAGAGTACAGTCTGCTACCGACGACAACTGACTGCGAAGGAGAGTCTTCAGCGGCGATCCGGCGCGACGGTGTGTTCAACCACTTTGGCCAAAACTCTCCCGGGTTCTCTGTCTTTCTCCCCCTCTTCTGCCTTTTCTCTCTCTCTCTCTCTCTCTCTCTCTCTCTCTCTCTCTCTCTCTCTCGCTCGCTCTTTCTTTCTCATAGTATTCTCCGACCCACCGGCGGCAAGACAAGCACGATGCTCACGGCTTGAATTATTCCGGCGGATCTACACGTGGATCACATTTTGAAGGATCCGCTTGTCTATCCCAGTCGTTACCGCGACGACATCGCTTACGACGGCGTCAGGATCTAGCCGGAAGAGCCTCGCTAAATGGACGGAGGACTCGTAACGATCCGGAAGATTGATGCGCCACAATGGCGCAGCTACGCTAAGTTGCCGCTGCCGGGGCAGTTACGTCGTACGTTACGTCGCTACTCCGGACGGCGAATATGGCGGCATTCCGTCCGGCGAATGCGTCACATTTGCATCGTCAGGTTTATGCGCGGGCGATACTTGTCGTCATCGTCGTGCTTGTCGTCGTCGTCGTCGTCGTCGTCGTCGTCGTCGCGGAGGCGCGCTCTCCTCCTTCGGTTCAGCGTGCAACTCGGCGCGATACACCGGCATGGCGAGTCCTCGGATTCGCGCGCAACTGTGATTTCAGTCGAGAGACGTCATTTTTGGCGATTAAGGATACACTGCAGCTTTGATCCCGCGCCATATTTCAGCCCCCCTTTTCGTCGCCCCTCCGCCGCGTTAGTCAGCCTTTCCGGCCATCGTCGCGAACGTCAGCAAGTGAATCTCGGAAAAGCTGCAAGTCGCAACTTCGAGGCCTGTTCATTAAGACAAACAAGATAAGATACGTCGGAGTTGCAGAACGGTAGTGCTTAATTTCTCACGATGAAGTTGTAGCGATTAAGACTCCGATCAGACTTCCGCGCAACTTGCGAACTCAAGGACGCCCCCTCCATCCGTCTCATATTAACTTTTATATATATATATATATATATATATGTATGTATACACACGCGACCTGCAACGGTATAACCTTTAGACATAACTGGAGAAAATTGAGTTACTTCGGGCACGTTTCAGATTGATTCCCAGGTAGCGGGGCCCTATATCTTTGTGCAGGCGGAGAGAGCGGAGCGTGATTGGTTTTCAATCCGTTCTACGTGGATCGAATGATCATTCAGCTGGAGCTCCATGTCGGTTAAACCCTCTTACGATATCCTTCTTTGTGTGCGATAATTTGATCCCGCTGTGGGATACATTGTTACCGATTCCAGATCTCCCGTTTCCTCCTCGCCGCGAGCATGCGATAGGATAAAATCTTGTCTATCTCGGCAACTAAGTGCAGTCGGTCGGCTATTTTCATTTTCGGGTTTTGCAGCCCGACATATCGATCTCCGATAATCGGGCACTACTTGCAGCGTATGCACGCGGAGTGCACGTAGCGTGGCAACTCGAACGGCGAGACGCGAAATTCCGTGGGCTGCGCGACGCGCGACGAGGCTCATCGCTTCGCTGATAAATCTGAGAAAGCGCGTCGGCCGATTTCTTTCGAAGACTACGACGCAAATACACCGTGTGCGTATTGTCGCCGCGCAATCCACTTATCGCCGCGGCGTCTGTGCGACGCAATCTCATTAGAGAGAGAGGAGACACCAGACAAAGGCGCGCAAAATTGCAAAACAAAACGCCGCGGACGACGGCGACGGCGACGGCGACGCCTATGGATTTTTCAGCTTCGTAATTAACAATAAAATGTATTAAAACCGTCCGGGTAATAAATTATGTAACGGACGATTCCTGTAATTTGATTATTACGACGTCCATCAGGCGGAGTGACGGCATTAACGGATAAATGTCCCGGGCTATAAAAATTTAATGTCCGTCGAGATCTGAATACTCGTGAGATTGCTTTTCTCTTGAGCGAATTTGAGGGGATTTTATGCATTTATCATCATTCCTGCTTTGACGCTTCTCGTTACGCGGGCAATAGATTAAATTCTCAACTCGTTTGTCTCGCGGCGCAGCGTCGAAATAATTCAGGTTTGCGACTCATCGAGACGGCGAGTCCGACCCGCCGAGGCGTCCGTCGTCTAGTAATTCGCGACTGGAGTTCCGTCTAGAGAGCCTCGTAGGAAAAGAGTGGCAAACTACTGATCACGTGACCAGGTCTCTGCTCTGATTCGATGGAGGCACAAAGTCTTCTCGATCAATCAGAATATCGATACAGCAAGACGACAGATTGGTTTTACAGTGAGTTTTAAAAGCGGTCTTTAAAAGGCACTTTATACTATGCACAAGACACAAAATTGTGTAAATAATACCAAGGGTGTCCCAAAATTCACGCAAGAAGTAATCTTGAGAGAAAACACACAGGTTTATGATTAAAAATTGTAAATTTTTTATTGATTCATAAAGTATACGGTATAGGGTTATGTATGGAATAGCATATCGGGTAAACGGCCACAGCGAAGAGAGTTCGTTGAATGGATTATGGAACAACAACAAGTGGATGCTGATTTTTCGAAGAACATCATCTTCGGCGATGAGGCTCATTTTCATCTTGATGGTGTGGTTAATCGACAAAATTGTCGCGTTTGGGGTTCAGAAAATCCACGAGTGATTGTTGAGAAACAAATGCATCCACAACGTGTCACTGTTTGGTACGGATTTTGGGCCGGAGGCATCATCGGACCATTCTTCGGAAGAAAATGCGGCTGGTCAGACAATAACAGTTAATGGTGCTCGCTATCGCGACATGATAATCCAGTTTTTTGTGCCTAAATTGCAAGATATGGATGTGGACGACATGTGGACATTCAACAAGACGGTGCCACATGCCATACAGCCCGAGAAACAATTCAATTACTGCATGAGTCATTTCCTGGTCGTCTAATTTCCCGTTTTGATGATCAGATCAGGCCGCCCAGATCATGCGGTTTAACGCCGTTGGACTTTTTTGAAGTCTAAGGTTTATGCCAACAAGCCCACGACAACACCCACGCCTTGAAGGAGGAAATTGAGCGCTGTATCAACGAAATTCAGCCACATTTATGCAAAACGGTCGTGGAAAATTTCAACAAAAGAGTGCGTATGTGCCAGCGAAGCTGGTGGGGAGGCCATTTACCCGATATGCTATTCCATACATAACCCTATACTTTATGAATCAATAAAAAATTTACAATTTTTAATTGTGAACCTGTGTTCTCTATCAAAATTATTTCTTGCGTGAATCTTGGGACACCCTTTATATTACGATTCTTATTCTGTACGTAAATCGAAGCGACAAATATTCTTTCACAATTAATACTTATTACTTACGGATATCTGATTCTTATCTGATATTGCTGTTATTAATTCGTAGGCGAATATCTTGTGCGACTCGTCGTAACCTCCTCTAATGATTGACGGATGTACGTCAGACTGCTTTAAAAACTCACTGTAAAGCCAACCTGTCGTCTTGCTACATCGATATTCTAATTGGTCAAGAAGACTTTGCGCCTCCATCGAATCAACAGAGACCTGGTCGCGTGATCAGTTTGCCACTCTCTTCCTATGAGGCTCTCCAGTTCCGTCGTATCCGGAAATGAAAAGACAAGAAAAGAAAATTTGCCTCGAGGCGCCTCACGATCTGCGATACCGCGGCGCGGCGCGGACGAGAGCGCATCGTGTTTACATTTTCCCCCCGCGCGCCGCGCTGACTTTGCGCTGGCCAGCTCCCGATTAAAAATAGCAGTTAATTACCGGGCACCGCGTTGGTTAACCTTACGCTTAACAACGTCGTTATTAACGTTCAACGTTAACAGCGACATTGATTCCGTTTCATCGGAGTCGCTTCGAAAACGCTCTCCGTGTGTCGTGCGTGTGCGCGAATACGATTTCCCACCGTAGTTTTCGATAGGTGCTTTGATGTCTTTTTTTCTCGGCGCCGCCGCCTGCCGCCGCCGCCGCTCGAGGCTGATGCACCATTAATTGTACTCGTTTGCGAACTTTCAGCCAGTTGTGGCCCGTTAATTGACGCGATCAATCCGCGTTGCGTAGTTCCTCGCCGCCGCCGCCGCCGCCTGTACTCCTCTGATTGCCGAAGTTTGAGTCGTTAAAAAAGAATTCGGAGACGCGGCAGGGGAAATAACGTCGCGTGATATTTCATCGTTTACCGTTACCCCAGCGCTCGCTCGCAGCCTCTCCACTCCTCTGCTCCTCTCAGTTTGCCGCTGCCTCGTCGGGGAACGACGAGTGAAAATATGCCGTGTGAAAAAGAGAAACGCGAGCGAACGAGCGGGCGAGCAAAAACGGGAACGGCCGCAACGGTCACTTTGACACGTTTCCAGCTCGTAACGACGCGACGCGACGGGACGGCATCGTCCGAAGCGTAACTTATCATAATGTATTACCGTCCGCTAATGAAGATTTGTGACAGCCGCAAATGTCGCTCGCGCCGCTCGTGGATCGCCGGTGAATGACGCGCGTTAACGAGTTGCGTGTCAAAAAGAGACATACTACCGTGTCCCGGCGAAAATAATAACGCGATAGACGGGACACGCGCCTCGACTGAATAATTTCAGGTATTTCGGAGATTCCAAACAGATCAGGTTACATACGACCGCAGTTTTACAGCACCGACGTCTCTCAACGTCTGATACAAGCCCAGAGAGCTCCTACTCTGCACGCGTACGCGAAAGTGTCAGGTAACCCGATTTCATTCCAAGTTTTTCGTATACGTATACGAGGGAAACTTCACTGATAGAAAAATATAGTTGAATTAACTATAATCTCACTATATTTTTTGGTTCATTTTGGCGTCAACCATATTTCTATAGCTCGTGGAACCTGCAAAATATAGTAGAATAAACACAAATATATAATCAATGATTGTCTTAAATAATTGTCCAGTTACTTTTACCACATATATGGTAATTTCTCATTCATTCATCTCAATATAGTGAGATTTAATATTCATATAATTACATCTGTCATCATTTAGCGAATATTCTGGTAATATTGACTGCATAAAAGAGTTACTTTACCTACCATTTTATGGATTTGTATCCATACAATAATTTTAGTTTAACTTACTGTAATTCTTAGTAAAAATATTATATGGTTGGTTACACTATGCCTATACCTCGTAATTATTATACCGATATTATGGTAATACTTATTATAAATATGATATTTCGGACTATAATTTAGTTACTATATCATTATAGTTTCAAATATCATATACTTTTCTCTCAGTGTTGGATTAAAGAGAAAGAAAAGAAACATTTTTAACTCTCGCATATGCAATGAGAGAAAAGTATATGATATTTGGAACTATAATGATGTAGTAACTAAATTATAGTCCGAAATATCATATTTAGCGTAAGTATTACCATAATATCGGTAATAATTACGACATAGGTATAGTATAGCATATCAAGCATATAATATTCTTACTAAGAATTATAGTTAAGTTAAACTAAAATTATTGTATGGATACAAATCCATAAAATGGTAGGTAAAGTAACTCTTTTATACAGTCAATATTACCAGAATATTTGCTAAATGATGAAACAGATGTAGCTATATGAATATTAAATCTCACTAGATTTGTGAATGAGAAATTACCATATATGTGGTAAAAGTAACTAAACAATGATTTAAGACAATCATTGACTATATATTTGTGTTTATTCTACTATATTTTGCAGGTTCGACGAACTATACAAATATGGTTGACGCCAAAATGAACTATAAAATATAGTGAGATTATAGTTAATTCAACTATATTTCTCTATCAGTGTGCACACCCAGAGTAGCTCATGAATCGAGTAGGACCCCGGCGATGCGACGATGTCGCAAGTGCGGTCTTTCGTTGGGCGCTCGTTTACTTTCTCACGTACTTAGTCGTATTTATATCGATGTCGAGAAACAATAAGTGTACTCACTGTATCCACCCACGTAGATCGGCGTCCACGTCACTTGAGTGTAGGCCAAGGGTGTCGCAGCGAATAGCACGGCACTAAACCACACGGCCCGGCGTACCGCACTCATTTCACTGGCGGCCTCGATAGTCACCATTTTCTCTCCTTTCTCAATCAGTCCTCCGCCTCGATATCATCTTCCCGGGCATATCTCGCTACGCTACTCCGTCCGGCTTCTGTCCGCCACGCTGCTCTCGCTCTCTCTCTCTCTCGCTCTCGACTCGTCGTCCCTTTGCCTCGGCGACTCCTTCGCGCTTCCTCTCCGCCCTTTTTCCCGTTTTCCACCTCCGGTCCGAGGACGCGCGCGCGACAATACGTCACAATCGGCGAATATCTACGGAATCGGACGAAACTGTCGATACTTCGCGGCGATATCGTTTTGTCTCGTCGCACGTCTAACCGCCGGCAATTTTGCAGCATCGCGACGCGAGATCGACCGGGGAGGGTCGCTCGAAGGAAATTATGAGGATACGTGACATCACACGTCGTACGCACAACATTCGAATTTCATCATCGGGGCGATCTTCCATCTCGCGTTTCGAGCGAAGGATCGTGGAGCGCGCGCGCGCGCGCGCGGGCTTTCGAGGAAGTCGAGCTGCCGGCGGCGGAAATCAGCCGCGGAAATCCGACGGGTGATGTCTGGATGTGTTAATGACGGTACGGAAAAATGAATGTATCGCGAAGAGTGCGGTATGTCTCTGTGTGTGTTTTTTACTCGCGATTGATCAATCCGTTCCGAGCTTTACAGTCATGGTCGAATGCGCCAATGCGCGTACAATTGATTCGCGAAACGGAGAGATTAATTAATTAAGTGCGCTCACGCATCTCCGCTTTAATTGGTGCTCGACGCGGGCTTAAATCACGCGTGTTTGCATTGCCGTGCGCGATAAATATGGAGATTTTATGCGGCCGTAGGAGAGGCCGGGGGGAGGAGGAAAAGGACGGAGAGAAGGAAAGGCGATGACACCGAGCAGCCGAGTTGTTTATCAGACGCGCTTTCTCTCTCTCTCTCTCTCTCTCTCTCTCTCCTCCCCTCCCTCTCTTTCCGCGTCATCGGCCGCGAGCTTTATGTCACGTAAAATTTTCGGTTCCCGCGCCGCCGTTATTCCTTCAGCCGGAGACAGAATCTTCATTTCTACGCGTGCGAATCCTGATTTATGTATCCTATACTTCACGCGCGCGTTCCTCCTCCTCGAAACGTATTACTCCGCTCCTTCGGGTATAACATGAAGACACAATCATCGCTCCCAGCGACGGCGATCGCGAGAGTAACGATGTCCCTACTCTTTTTCCCCACGCCCTCCCTCGCCCTGCCGTGTCTTTTTTACAACCGTAACATGTGCGGGACCATTTCCACCATTTTCCGTCTTCTTTCTCTCTATCTGCGGCACTCCGCTAGCCGTGTCTATCTCTCTCGTTTTCTCTCTCTCTCTCTCTCTCTTTCTTTTTCTCGCTCCCTGGCGACCCCCGTGTAGACTTTTATCCGTCTTCCGCTAAATCCTCTAGCGGCTTTGCCCAGATCAAAAAGCCTTTTTCCGCGGACACGGGATCTCGTCTGCAACAAAACAGCAAAACATTTCATTAGAAGGATCTCTTTGACCCTTAATGATGATCATTAAAAGATGAAGCAGGCGGATGGGTCTCAAAAGAGAACACCCTTAGAAAATTCCAGGACTAATGGGGAAACGTTTGGAGGGCATGTCACATCGATTTTGCTGAGTCTTGTATATATCTTAGAATATCGAGAAATTTGAGAGGAGACATGTATTTTTCGCGAGATGTATTTTTCTTATACGTTTAGGACTTTAAACTAAACCTTTGAAAGTAACCCGATACAATTTATCGTAAATGATTTGCGAAATTGAGATCGTGAGAGATTTTATATGAAAAAGTTATATGGAACTTGGCATATTTTATTATTTTATATTTCGATCTTTTTTTAATTCTATGTTTTTAATTCTATGTTTAAAAATCTTTGATTAAATGGTTAAAAAATGTTTGAAACTTTTTTAAATTCTATGTTTAAAAAATCGCACATTTTATTAAATATAATTGAATCTAATGCGAAATCAGTCTTACCAATCTAATGCAGAATTCTCTTCCAGTTTCGTAATTATGAACATTTCGAAATTCGTAAAATTGATAAAGAAGAGAATACGAGTCTATTGAAAACCAACGTTGAGGAAATCGAGAAATTAATCAAGGGTCGTATGAATCTTTGAATTTCCTGCCGGACATTGTAGCTAGTTCTTCGCTCATTATATTTTCCTCAAAATTCCAAATTTGAAATTTGAGAAAAGCTGATTTTTCGCAAATTCATATTAGGAAAATATAATAAGTAAAGAGGCGGCACGAGACTTTCGGTCATTGTTTTTTCAATCAATAAAGCTTATCTGCTATTATTAAGGAAATAATAAAGGCTGTATAAATCTGCATTTTAATAACAAAGAAGAATGCGTTTTGAAATATAATAAATAATATACATTACGATAGTATTACAATATATTACAATATTGGGTTACATATTACGAAGAGATATTTTAATTGTTTATTTTATAATAATAATATTTGTAACTATCTAATCGAAAAAAATTTAAATTAACGGCTTGGCGATTATATTTCAATTTTTGTGTACACGTGAGTGGAGAAATACGGTAAAGATAAAACGAATTTTTGAGATGTAAATTGTAAACGCTGCTCTATAAGTAATTGCAGACATGTATCCGTCTCATTTGTACATTGTACGCTAACGCGTTCTTATAAATCACATTTGCAGCACAGTGTTTACAAGTC